>NW_011967220.1:972980-1027066 GCF_000949405.1 Vollenhovia emeryi
GCTAGGGCATTATAAAGGTGAAATAAGATAAAACAAGATAAAATACGATAATAAGGTAATGCCCACTGGGCATTAGTGGTCAGCGGTTCCCCCCTCGGTGACTGTCCATTGTTCGGGGGTATTCTTTGAAAATTACGTGATTATTCGCTTGATTGTTAAAACCGCACGGTTCTGACTCATGTCCATGTACGCGTTTGTCCTATCGAAATGATAATTAGGATTATTTAGGGCGAATATTTCGGAGACCTTGACGTGCCCAACTGGTTTATGTGGCGTGACTTCCGGCGCGCTTTCACGAATGACTCGTCCCTCGAAGGGCTTTTCGATGCCTCACCTCGAAACGCTTGGCCAACAGTACTTTACATGATAATCCACTTGTACCTCGTGACTTTGTCAATCCACGCAGTTCCTACCATAAACAATAGTTAAATTATTCTCTCTTTCTCGGTAAGAGTGAGATTAAAATTAATTTGAAAACTTAAAAGTGATAGATTTTTATCGCCGAGTGCCAAGCTGTGTCGACATCGAACTTAATTAATCTAATGCATTAATTATTTTGATACTTTATTGCTTCTTTCATTTCTTAATAAAATTTGTATTATTTCTTTCATGTCTCAAATATTTGATAAAATTATTCTTCGGTAAACAAAATCGTCGCTCACAAATATTGGCGACTGTCTACAATATTTTGTACTTCTGATAATTACCACAATGATGTAACTACATATTATTGGATGTTTCTGCATTGCCGTCTTCACGTCAAATTAAAGCCTTACGCAAATCTTTTTCTTTATCGCGCTTTCAAAATCTTGGCAGCTTGACAACGAGTGAGAAAACTAAAGATTTTTACTCTTTTTTTCAAAGCGATGCTTTCTTGCTGTCTCGCAATTGCGCAATTACGCAATTATTACGATCGGATACTGATCTTTTGCGGAAGAACTGGAGTTCCGTTACGATGCAACGAACTGTAGCCACGACGAGTAACTGTAAAGGACTCCAGTGTGCTAACCTGTTGCAACAGTCAGCAAGGACGCAAGAAGCACGTATCGACTGCAACGAGATGTTTTATAAATATTTATTACTTTTGTGACATTCGTACAAGTTTGATTGTCCCGATCAGCTCGCGTTTGCGACAGCTGATAATTGGCTACGGGGGCGAGGGGGAATTTCTGCTTCTTAGGTTTGAAAAGATTTCAGTCGATCGATTCGTTAGCACACACTCCCGGCGTAGGTCTGCTCTGATCGATAAGGCTAAAAATATCAAACGATAGCGTCTGTATGCGTGCACGATCGGATGGTATCAGGATCGTCAGTGTCATGCGGTGTCAGGGGGACGCCCCGTCATGGAATAACAGGAAATCGGATACCGGGGCGGCGAGGACTGGTATCGTCGTAGCTGGGACCTTAGTTTGGTAATTGCGACACCCTCATCGCGATAGTGCCGACGACAGGTGATCGCGCGTATCATGTGTCTTTATACATCCGTTATTCGCGGCATAACACTCTTCCCTGCACCTCCATTCGCGATAAAGCATCGGTTCGCTTCGACGCTCGAACGTTTACGATAAACACGCAGCGGTTGATATCGACTCGCCAAGTCCTTGAGAGCAGGAAACGATTTAGCAGCACAACTGTTCAAAGGCGGGTCACTCGATAATGAATAAAATTATGCGTCGTTGTCATTGATCAGGTTTTAATCGGCCGATTCAATCAGTTTTCGCTAATTGAATCAGTTTTCGCTAATTGAATCGATTATCGTTTATACCTTTTTAGTTAAGAATTCGGTGGCGCGCACTTCTATACGTTGGTCGTATTAATCGCACGCTCGTGAGTTTTATCCAAGGACGACGCTCCGCCGTAAAATGAAAACCGTGTTACGCAATTGACATCGCATTTCGAGGCGTTTATTGCTTCGGGAGGTCACGATGCGATTTTATCGTTCTTCAAAACTGCCTGGAGTTCCTCGGGATCATAAGATGTGCTCTGTCTAACAACAAAAACTATGAGATATGTCAGAAATCATTTTTTTTTGCGTATATAACAATCTCTAAAATTATTGAAGAATAGAGTCATAAGGACTTGAAATCATAGACTACCTCCGAGCGAGGCCAGTGTCTATCGAACAGCGGAAGAAACTGGTAAGTGCACCGAAGCATCGACGCTATTTCTGCACTCACACATATACGTACGTAGACAAGTGTCAACGGCCTCGTCACTATTCAGCGCAAGTGCGCTTCGCTGGTCGGGCATCGGCGCGGACGCCGAGTCGCACTCTTTAGAGTGCCAGAAGTACGACGCCCAATTTCCTTCTCGTTCACATGCGAGATCGAATATTAGCTTGCATAGGGAGACAGTCGCCAAGAACAGTGACGTGCTACTTGAAAATTTAACATTGTTCAATTAAATACCTTTTCTTCGCGGGACATTTCATTTGATATTACGATTCTACTCCCTTGAAGTCAATCGGAGGATTATCTGATTGATTTCAAGAGAGAAGAACAATGAAAAGTTTATACGACATAAGAAACGTACGGGAGGAAAGAGACGGATCGGAATGATTGTACTGAGATGGTGGCGAACGAACCGTCAACTCGTTTTCGTACGACAGACCGTATAATTATGTATGTTCGTTGCGGTTCAATCGACAAATGGGTCCCGACAGTATCACGTGATGCTTTCAAATTATGTCACAGTCAATCTCCACGCTCCCGCGTTTACTGAACCATATAATATATTCGAGCGCGTATGGCGAAACGAACTTATACGTTTGAGATTATTGGAATAAGAGTGGAACGCAACTGCTTTTACAACTTATAATTTGCATATCGTATTTGCATTAGGGATATGTCACAACTGTCCGGAACCGAATTGATTCTCCTTGAAACACGTTGTTAAACGCAAAAATCTATGAGGTGAAACGATCCCTCAAAGATGACCATTGTATTTGATTCTAAGCATTTACGATCGAGACATTAAAGTATATAAAAAAATATTTTAGATAAAACTTTTATGGTTTCTTACATGCCTTGTGTAGCGTATTTAAATATTCCAAAAATTTTATGGTTTCAAAATATTCCTATCTCTTGGTAAATTTCATTGCAAGTCGAGACAAGTCAGAGCAAAGGTTAAAAGTGCTAGTAGAGTACTAGCGATAGCATTTCCATTAATATTTACTAAATATTTTTATTCTGTATACGTTTTTTAATACTTTTTTATTCGAAACTTTTGTTATGAAAAATTAATACTGTCACATTCCTAGCGTAAAAGAAAGTTTCGAGAACAGATTCTTGAATTTATTTGACTAATTTCTATAGATGTTTGACGTTTCGCTAATATTAGTGTCTATCATGATACTTCAAATAGGAACATCAAAGCCGCTGTTATTCATTACGATAAAGCTTCATCAATTTTGTACATTCTTCGATTACGGAGATTCTCTTCACACGTGACTTGAAAAATGTTAAGAGAAACTGATAGTACGCCTTACAGTGACGCACAGTGTCTTTCAAACAAACGATACAATCTATGAAAAGTAAATGTGAAAGGAAAATAAGAAAGCAGACGTAATGGACGAGGAAGTGAAAGCCTATGAAGTTGTTTTTTTGTTAGGAAAATTATTGATTAGGCTCTCATTACCGCGAGCGTATTAATTAAAATTGCCGATGTTTCTGCGAATGTTAATAGAGCCGAAAATTTTCGACTGGTACTTTTCATCTACATACAAATGTGTTTGCGAACGCATTAGAAAATAATTGTCGGTTTATTCTCCATTTGGTGTATGCAGGGGTTAAATGGCGCGTAGATACTGGTTCGATGGTTTACTATAGCAAGAGGTCAATGATTCCGCGGTCCTGCGAAGGCGGTGTAATCGTCGAGCAAACTAGCGCCAGTTGAAGCGGGCGCAAATGTGACCTAATACGCGCGGGGGCAGTCACCTCTACCCGTTGTTATACCGCTGCAATCGCGAGGGATTCTATTTGTATCTCGTTACTTCCGAGTCTCAACGAGCTCGTTCTATCGGTATACTCTTTCTTAGGGCGAACAAACGGGAAGCAATAGAAATTCATGAATTGTAATTCAATTATACATAACATATTTGAGCAATAATGTTTTTAATAATGCGAAAAATGGTTATTTCAATCATTTATTAACTCTATTGTCTAAGAGTGACTTCGCAGAAGATTAGAACTGAAATAAATAAAACTGAGTATATTTTTTACGCGCTATAATTAACATTGAAACGTTGCGATATATTATTTTGGGGGGCTTTTACAATAATGATCCTTCTTTAATTTTGATCTCGCGCTTTTATCCTTTAGTGCATATAGACCTAACAAGCGTGTGCGATTCTCGGGTCAACGACCTGCTGCTTGTGGTTGTAATTCCAAGCAAGGAACTCGACGTTTCGGACTTACGCCAAGTTGCCTTGTTGCTCCGTATTGTATTTTATACACCTGGATGTATGTATAGGAGGAAGAATTGATCTTCTCTCTACAAAAACTTCAATAAGATCATGGAATTTTGCAGAACATCAAAGATATAAAAATAATATATCAAATAACGAGGTAAATTAAGAATTGACAATTTGGCACAGGGTAATTGATGGATTCGAAGATAGATATTTTTATTAAAAAATTCGTATACCTTAGAAAAAATTGATCGATTTAACGTCGAGCCGAATATCCAGTATAAATATAATATATGCAAATCCTATATTAGAGATCGTATATACAAAGTTTTAAATCTCTAAAAATCTGTATAAATAGTTAATAAAAATTCTTCAAGAAGCGAAGTTACATTGCGCGTGTGGAAACGAGCTCGTTCCGAGATCGATATCGCGCAACGAAACCGATGATCACCTCCCACCAGATAAACTCTCTCCTTGCAACGTTCCCGTGGTTTACGTGTATCAGTCGCCGGTTCAACGGCCGACACGGTTTCGCTCGCGTTCGCGCCACGCCATACGTACGTACATACGTAGCTTTACTCGACCGGCGAAACGTAAAGCGTAAAGGCCCAGGGACTGGCGAGCGTTTCGGGAAGATGACGAAAATATACCAGTTAAGGAGCACGGTCAATGACCAGCTCGGTTCTTCCCGCCGTGTCGCCAGTGCGACGTAATCCGTTGACGAGTTTCCGGGCACCGAAAGCCGTCAATTAAAAGCAGCGCGAACCCGTTCCCCCTCTTTATCGAGCAGCTAATACAAGTTTTTATTTTACCCATCGACATGCCTAAATGAGATGGGAGATACTTGATTTATGTTTCGGGAAAAGGAGAAAATTAATTAATGTTTCATTATCTCAGTTAAATTTCACATTTTCATTCGTTTTCTTAGAATTTCACGTATTGTATAATCTCGTACAAGAACGCCGATAAAAGAGAACGTATAGATGATAAATATAACAATTTTGTATTATGTCACGTTTATGTAACGTCCTACAATGTATGATAAAAATGTCGCGTGTAAATGGATCTGAAAAGATAATTGATATTTTATGAAGAACATATTTTTTCCCCACGAAACTGCACGTAACGGTCTTTTATTTCGCGTGATTTATTTGTCACTTATCTTCTCGTGGACCCGTCAAAGTTTATATCTCTTCTATTTTTTTTAAATACTATTGATCTCGAAGGGAATAGCGACGATGCGTAGATGGTGAAATCATTTAAGATAGCGGTCATTTACCCCGACGTTCTTGAACTTTCAGGGTCGTTTAACGCGAAGCGCACGACATGAGCCTTATCGTTTCAGCAGAACGTCGGCTCAAATTACGGCTAGCTCTTTATCGCATCGCCACGACTATTTCTATCAAGGACTGTGCTTACGTCGAACGTTGGCCGACACGTCGGTGTGTGGCCGAGCAACCTAAATAAACATGATTTAGGGCCAGTTTCATTAACGTTGATTAGCGTTGACCGTAATTAACTAAATTCTCCTCTCGTGCACGCTACGATTAAAGCGAATCTAAAAAAATACACGAAATCACTAATTAGGGTTAATAATAGAGGCCATTGGCTCAATTGACTTTTAGTCTCGTATGAATTGGTATTCACTCTTTGTATAGCCCGAACAAAACTCGTCATTACAAAAAACGTTACTCTCTCGATATCTTTTTTGCATTCAAATAGAAATTATATAAGATTGACATGTGTCTACACATAAGTTATGTTTTTGCGTGCACGTAGAAAGACAAGGTTTAACTGAGAGATTGAAAGTTTCTTGAAATATCGCGAATTTTGTGGGCAATTAAAGGAGTGATAGGTTACTTTCGAATTCGCGGAGGACGGCATAGGGATTCCTCGAGGTAGCTGGAACTGGAGCAATGACCTTCGAATTTGGTTCGGTCGACAAGGTTCGTGAACCCTGGAAGGAGTTGGCAGGCCTCGGGAAAGATGGTACAGTTATACCCTCCTCCTCCATCTGCTCTTTCCTCGTTCCTCCTTCTCCAACTCCCTCTTCCTCCTTCTCTGGCTACCTCTTCCTCCTCTCTAACAATAAACGCGCGCTCGCGTTCACTCCCGCGCTCTTGCCCGACCGAAAGGAAATACCGTATGGTCACCTCGGCCTCGTCACCGCAGCGAAGACAAGAGGAAATCCCGCGGCGTTCGTCGACCCTGAAGTCAGATATGACTCGAATCGAAAGGATGACTGCGGATAACAGTAATTAGAGCAGATTTTTTTTTGGAAACTGTGTCGATCTCCTTTGGTCCAAGTTCCTTTGGTCCAACTGTGTTATCGTTGCTCGCGGCTTGTAAATTTTTAACATTGAATATATCCATAACTAAGCGTCACGAATTGACCTCGTATTAATCGTAGAAAATAGTGTAAGCTTACCTAATGTTCTTATGTTCCCTTTTATCTTCGTGAGATAAGCCATCGCAGAAAAACGATGTTTCTTGGCTTTCGATTAGGCAAACGAAAATATCGTGCGTACGGTGACGCAAAACCAAGACTCGCGGAGGTCATCGAACCTCGAAATCATATAGAATATTATCCCACGTAACAGCACACAAAAATTCGGGTGTTTCACGAAGTGTGAGACTTACCTAAAAGAAATGCATGGTTTGAGGT
The DNA here is from genome assembly GCF_000949405.1 of Vollenhovia emeryi. NCBI lineage: Eukaryota > Metazoa > Arthropoda > Insecta > Hymenoptera > Formicidae > Vollenhovia > Vollenhovia emeryi. The sequence continues at coordinate 980,054 of NW_011967220.1, forward strand.
AAGTGGGTCGTTGATTCAGATTAGTCAGGGCCGCTTCAGAGCCGATATCAACGACTTTTAACGGGACTGTGAGTAATCGACTTGTACCGTAGAGATGCAGTACCGAAATGAGTCTCGGGGCGGAAGAAACGAAGGAAGACAGAGATTTAAGAATATATAATATTCGACGAGTATTTAAGTCCTAAACTTACAAAAATCCTGAGACCAGTCCTGAAAAACGTTTCACGTCCAGCTAAGCTCAACCTGTATTATTCCGTTTATTATTTGCGCTACAATATTGATTATTGTATCTACAGTAATCGCAGTAGAGTTAAGCTTGTATTTCTAGTAATGTAAAGCTTTGCAAAGGTTGATGGCCATTGCAAAAGGGGAAGGAGTCATTGAGATAAACTCATTCTACGGTTAGTTACGTTTTATCAATGTTGTTTTTCTCGCTCGATTGAAATTTCACCCGACTGCCACGCGAAATCATTGACACAGATAAGAGATACTCTTGGTATGATTGAAGACGCTGCGCGTCTCACCATTGGAAGATTAATTGGTTTTTTGTACTAGAAGAAAATAATTAGTATATATAAAAAAAATGTTTTTTATCGTACTATTGTTTTTTTTAAACATGAAAAGATTTCTGTGTGTTCTGTGGAGGACACGTCAATACGTTTCGCGTTCGCAAGATCGGCTTATAAATTCTAGCTACGTAAGTTCTATCGCGAGATACGCGTGTTCGGTATCGGAAAAAGTGGCTCACTTGCGAGAGTGAAAGCACTGGAAAAGTGAAAACGCATTCGTTGCATTCATTAAATGCGCGCCTGCACAGCGTATTGCAATTAAATTGTCGTTTCAAGAGCTCATATTCGAAAGTATAACTGGGACTCTCGCACGCGAGGCACATCGCAGTACGAAATGTCATGTATAACAGATCGAATAGACTTGGCATAACGCTAGTTTATATATTTTCAACACTTTTTCCTCCATTCTCGTTATCATATTTTCCACTTATATCTGACCCATATTAATTGACGATCATATGTCAATCATCTCCAGAAACGCAGCAAGTTATTCCGATTCTCAGGAGCGATATATTTCCTTTGATATATCGATGGCGGGGGTGTCCAGAATGCCACCTCCGCGTTTTTCTCTTAATACCGTTTGTTTATTCCTTAAAATAAGAGTCAAGTTCGGAGAGTCTCGGAGAGACTTCTTCCTCTTCTCCACGACTCGATCGAGACTAATAAATTCCACGCATTTGTGGATAACAGATAAGAAACCTAAATCATTCGTCATTGCCGAATCTGTGGGATCACGTAAGCGAGCAAGATACATCTCTCGCGAACATGTTTGGACGTTGCGAAATCATGTTTCGGTTACTTTTATGGCCAGCTGAAGATGGCCGGCGGACATATAATAAATTTTAGTACGTCTCTTATAAGGAAAGTACATAAGGAAAGAGAAATTTCCTTTGGTTCTTGTACTTAGATGCTGACAATTCTTTTTCCAAGCCACGATTGAATCTCTGCTGCTCGAAATGTCGTATTTTTTTTTTCGTAACCCTGGTTCTGATATCTTATTTCCCTTAACTTCAATATTGTATCCGATCGACCTAGATGAGACATGGGTTACTGTATCCTCGCAGCCATTTCTTTCTGTATCACTCTCATTGTGCATAATTATCGTTGTCAAGCCAGTCTTCTGTTTTATTATTCAAACTTGAATTATATCTTAAGATCTTATATGAATAATTTAATAATTTTAATACGCTTTGTATTAATTCTTAGCTAAAACAGCTTCCATAATGTTCATTGAGGTAGAACCACTTATATAATATTTCCTGGTTTAGTACTGCATATCTTAACAGTTAATGCCTTAATGGCGACGACATTTATGACATTGTATTCGTTATAAATAATAAATATCAAGTGTTAAGAATGTATGTTTTACGACGACGATATGATTATTTTTAACATTTTATTTGTCACAAATAATAAATGTCGGGTGTTAAAAATATATACGTTTTACTCGTATCGTATCATAGAGTGTGTTTTTACTAATATCGTCCATTACGAAAGCTTGATTTCGCGATTCACCCGAGAGACAACGAAAAGTGAGAGGAGAGAAACTCGCTTGTCGTTTGACATTGCTCGTGGCTGATAATGAGTGTTTGCTCATTGTTGGCTCAAGGCTTTAGCTCCCCCTCGAACTGGTCAACTCTTTATGCGCACCGTCGGGCACAAATATTAATTCGCGCCTTGTTTGACGGCCAAGGATGGTAGGTCAAGGTGTAATTCGTACCTCGTTGCTTCCTATGTGAAGTTTGAGATTTTCTCCCTTTATCGTACATTGTATTTCTATTCCGAAAGTCATGTGAGGAAAGATGGCATTTATTTCTCATGTCAAAATTCATCAGTTTGAACTTGAAGAAATTTATCGTACGAGAAAACCGCAGCATTTTGTACGAGTTGTTTAAATTGCTGTTATTTCAATGAAACTTAATTATTAGATTAAGAAAATTTTTTAATTTTCCAGTTATTCTCAAGATTCCCGAGTCGAAATTTGGACTCTATGTTGAACCTTTAATTCTATTAAATATAGTAGACAGTAAAAGAAATTGAACTGCACGTACAAAATTTACTCCTACTTTAAAACTGTCGGAAATTTCTACTCTTGCCAATTTAGCATTAAAGTAGGCTAAAGTAAATTTTTAGAATTAAACATTCAAGGGAGGAGGAAAAATCTAATGTCATCAAAGTAGGCTATTGCTGGTCTATGTAGGTGTAAATTATCCTTAAAAGTATCAAAATAATACCAAAATTTCGACTCGGGTTTACATTAGTAAAATCTTAAAACATGTATTTGTAAAGGGGACGATTCTAAATGCTTCTCTATGGGACATACACACACACACACACACACACACACACGACGCTCGTATATACACAGTAAATGTAATGAGGGTAAATTTAATCAAAGTGACTCCAGCACGCCTAAAATCTTGCAATGAGACCTATGGTACGTGAATTCAACCCTAAGGGATTTGCTGAAAGGACTCTGGAGAATCGGCGGAGGAGAGACTCACGAGGGGGGTTCTATGAGGCAACGCACGTGCCTCTTAAAGGCGGTCGAAGGCCATATCGCTCGTAAATTTTCGGGTTGGCGAGGGGTGAAAAAAACCTGAGACAGGGCGAGCTTACTTCGTGCGTAAGAGTGGTGCGTTTTTCGCGAGGGTCGCGACCTTGCTACGTGGAAAACTGGAGCGTCGAAGGGCGGAGATTGCCGGAATAAGTCGACGAAGGACGAAAGTGCGTTAACCCGGAAGGACATTTCGAGAGTAATAAAAGAAACCATCGGCGTTTTTTTTTATTATCCTACACGCATAGCAATATGGAGGGTCCATGCTCGCGTCTAACATATTGTTTTAGAGGAAATTGGGTCGTTTAGAAACACGCGTTTCGTTGTTCATACAAATCATATCACACACAAGTTAACCCTGTGTTTTTTTAATTGGTCCGAAAATTGGAGTCATACGGTCGCGATCGATTCTTTGAAAAGTCTAAAATCGGCATAAATGTATATAATTAAATTTGTCATTTGAATTTTGCAAAATGTTCCTGCGTAGTTTAATTAGTGGCAACGTACAACAGGAGCCTGTACGACCGCGAGAGTAAACCCGCCGGGAATCATCCCGATTGCGCTCGCGATTTACGTTTGTGGGCCGGCTTTATACTTAGAATCCAATTATCGGAGAGCCACGATGGCGGGCATTGTCTTCGCGATGGAATCCTACCAACGGCGTGTGCGGCTCGAGGCTACCTTCTACTGGTGTTGGAGAGAATGCGCGCTGTCCCTGGGCAAGCAGAGTACATTCCCAGACTGGGTTTCAGCCTCCAGGACGCCCTCACATTACGAGCCGCGTATCCAGCCCCCGCGTTCCCCGCACTTCCGTCCCCCTACCACGCATAAAAGCCTTCGCACTCTGCGTCTCGGCTAAGGAGCGCGTTCAAGGTTTCGGCCGAGACCGCAGACATCCAACGAGATCGGCATCCCCTCTTGTGATAGTACTCTCCCCCTATGTCAACACGCGGAACGGAGGCAACGAGACAATGAATAGTACTTGAAACCTGGTTATCGTTTTTATTCATCTTTTTACGCTAATAGAGAGTCGACGCAGAAATGGGTTCGGTATCCCCGTTGAAACCCGGGGGACACCTCGCGTACTCGAAAGAGTTGAGAACAGAGGGGACTAATGTTATTCACGAGTCAGTATTTTGTGTAATTACTGTACGCGGTTGTATGTTCATAACGCAAGCGCTAGCAGGTTAACGAGCGACCTTCGGGTTAATCACATTACTCTCAGCAGTAAGTTCTGTTCAGTGGTTATTGTTAGTCGACGACTTGTTGTCGATCTCCGCCCCGACTGCTTCCACCTCGTTTCTTTCTGTTTGCCCGTTTAATCCGACGATACGCGACGAACGGTGGAAGCACAGGTCGAAAAAGCCTTCCCGATGTTTGAGAATTAACGCAGATTAATGGCTCGTTGCAGCCTCGTGATACATCGATCGCGGACGAATGCACGGTGGACAAAGCTCGCGTCGCCGATTTCACGTGTGTGAATAGTGAACTTAACGGATATAAATAAGCGCCACATTTATTTTAAAACCAGGGCAATAGATGATAATGTTCGTCACACATTTATTATTGGAGTCGGAGCTAATCGCGCCTTAAACGCGAGTTTCGCTTGTCAGACAGATCCGAACGTAGTAGCTAAGCGAGGGGTATAATTAGTTTCCCAATCGAGCCCTGTATTTTTAGGCAATAGAGCTCACTTTTGTTACCCTTCTCCCTCGAAAATACAACGCCCTCGCGTGACATAGCAATTATGATGGAGCGCATCGACATGATGATGCGGTGGAGGCGAAGTGCAGAGTTCACGATAGGACAGTTCACGTTAGCGAGAACTAGGTTGCGTGGCAACCGACGCCCACGGGGCGCCACGCGCCTCCGATGTAGGTATTTACGCCAGCGGGGTGGTTACCGTTTCTGTTATGCCGCACCTCGTCGTAGGCGGTTTCGGTGGATTAGCAGGAGAGAGATCGCGTATCGGGGCTCCACGCGGAAAAACAATTCCACAATTAAAGACACCATTGCTCGCGTTCCCGTCACAATTAGCTCCTGCAAATCTTTTACGATATTAAATTTACGCGTAATTAAATTTATGCATCGAACACACATGCGCCATATTTTTCTTTTATTATTCCTTTCCGACGTGTAAAACAAGCAATTGGACGAGGGATGGGAATAAATGAATGATTATTTTCTTCTATCGATTACTTTGAACGATCTAGAATGTAATAATCAAAGAGGAGGCATTTTGATGCGAGTCCTTTGTTGCGATCGAGCCGGTGTCTTCGATAACGCATCCGCAAATTTCAATCGTATTCATATCTAAATATTATACTTACCAAGGTTATGTAAAAGTTCAAGGTGGCGTCAAAAAAAGATTAAACGCCAGGACGCCATGCTCGAACAAATATATAACACGATCACAGAATCGCGCAAGTTAAATGAGAATTTTAACCAGGTAATGTAAATTGCTTTTTTCGTAATGATATTTCCTTAAATATAGGACGTTCAAAGTACTTGATGATTAATAATTGAATATGATTATACACTGTACCTAATTATTACATTAAATTAAGAGTGATTGCAAAACTTTTGTTGCTTATGCACATAAATGTGGTATTAATTTGGGAGACACACGTATATTATCTTATCAGTATTGATTGTTAAATATGAATTTTATTCCATGCTTATATGAATAAAATAGAAATATAAAACTGAATGTATCGTCGAGGGGGGGGGGGGATAAGGGTTTGAGTGTCCCTGGAAGGCAGGATAAGATCTTAGACTTTTTTTTTGCGAGTCGGGAGGGCTGTGGATTAGAGGTAAATAAGAAGACGATATATTTTTTTATGTATAATTCACCAGACAATGTTTATTCAGACGACCTCACAACTCCCAAGCGTACAAAATGACGTGCTCACTGGGCAATATGCGGGGCTGCATTTCTTGCATGTAGTAGAGTACATTTTATCCATATTTTTCGTTTTTTTCCACCAGAAACAACAGCTGTGTTTGTATTCTTCTTAATGGATAGGGAAATATATCATACTTTATGTATCGTTTACTATAATAATTATGTGTAGTTTATGCATAACAAGTATTACGAATATCAACGCTAGGTTGTCTGCGGGGGGAAGGGGGCAGGGAGGGGGACAAGAATAGGTGTTCGCTCAGTGTGCACAGTGTGTCGCTGTCGTATGTAAGTTTGTGTGTATATGCGTGTTTTTGTAAGGATAGTCAGAGGGATACTACGAGGATTCTCGCACGGGCAAACGGGTGGGTGTGTGGTACACGCGACATGGCGAAGGAAATGCGTTCTCTCTTTAGATACAATAAATACAGAGGCCTCTAAGCTGGGGGAAGGGGGGGGAAGGAAAGGGTGAGTGTTTAGGGATACTCTGGCTAGGCTATATTCTAGCCGGAAGATTGAATGTGCTTTTAATGCCCCATTCTCGACGAATACTAGCTTCCCTTTAATCTGACCGAACTTCATTGCGACTCTATTGAAATCGTTAATCTGAGGACCGAGCCAGTGCGAGACTCAAGGCGGACGAAGTGAGCTCCTTGCAGGTCGAACCAAGAGGATCTAGTCCGTCTCGAAGGGAGGCATAAGTGTTTCTACAACTGTTTCAAGATCGGTTTACTCGCTCGCAACTCAGCGTGTTGTGATTGTAATGCGTATTCGATGCGATGTTGATGCTGGAACTGGGTTATGCAGGGTGGTTAAAAGGGCGGGGGCGGGGCGGGCGTCTCAACAACACGTCGGCGGCGGCCCGCCGCGTATCTCCTAACTTTTCGTCACGATTTTTTAAATCAGAAGCAGAAGAGGTTCACTCGCGCCTACCAGGACATAGCCTTATGAAATCTACTATTTACACTGCGGTTTCGCCGTTCTAATCGGAACTCCGCTTTGCTCGAGCGCTTCGCGGCTTCTTTCTACCTTTTCTCTTTTCCTCCATCTCTCTCCTCCTTCTCTCACTATCTTTTCTTTTTCTCGCTCTCTCTCTCTTTCTTTGTCGCAATCCCGTCTCGATCTCTATCTAATCTGACTTTCATGCATGCACACACGACACATAATATTGTATAACGCGTTTAAGCGGGCCTACGATACCTATCTCGCTATACGACGCGATTAGAGGATATAATTACTTCTCGCGTCGTCTTCCCGACGAAGAGACACGACATGTAATATAAAGGTACGGTAATTGCAAACTGGTGGCCGCGGCGGGCCGATCAGTCTCATAACAAAACGCTTAATTCTGTAAAACCGCATACGCGATCGTCGTTCTCGGTTGCCACCGCGATCAAGAAGCTTTTCGATTTGCCCCGACTCATTTGCACAAGCACGCTCATCCGTCATTTATTCCTCCCCATTCATTCTATGCCTATCACTCGTATCAATCGCACAAGAGTATCATACGCGTCTTTTTCTACACGTACACGAAATGATAATCTTTTACGGTTATGATACCTTACACATATTACAATAATATTAATTAGTTTTATAATATTTAATAATTATAGTAGAATAGATGATCAATGAATGAGGTGGAGACTGTACAGAATGCGCGATTTCCATGATTATCACATGTAGATAGATTATTAATTTCTGTAACACTCAACCTTTCTTTTTTTTCCGTCGCAGATGCTCTATCTTCTAGATGTATACCTAGAGCAGATAGGTTTTAGGTAGGTAGACAGGTAGATAGGTAGTTTTAGGTGGATAGGTGGCTCTCCTACACGGCACTGTTGCTTTCATTGAATCGGCACTCTCGTGCAAGCGTCCGTCCATCGTCATTTCGCGCACTCGGGGGAGAAAACAACTCGCCACTGAACTCGTCTGTCTTCCTCGTGATTATACACGGAGATGTACCCTGTCCATTCCTCCGTAACCTCCACCTCCTTTCTCGCGCGATTTTAAAGCGATAAGTAGTTTAAATTAATAAATTATTTGGTTTGTCACGCGCTCAGAGCGTCCTGGCACTTTCGTTTCTAGTTAAGGGCCGCGGAAGATTGTACCGCGTCACAACGACGACTTTTCGCCGGCTGATGATCAACGGGTTAAATGTCCCCGTTTCGCGCGCGCGCACGTCAGTGCGTATTACGTGAAATCACTCGAGCTCGCGAGAACACTACGCCTCGAGAGAGAGAGCCTTGCAGGGTCCAACGAGCGGTCTGGGCGATGGTGACGGAGATGGCGATTTCTTGGACAGGTTCAGCGGTTGCTGACTGTCCGCGATATCGACCTGCAGCTCCATCATGTTGCCCGGACAGCCCGATAACACCAACGTAGCCGCCGTACTCGAGGTCGGCCTTGGACTCGTGCTCGTACTACTGGTTGCCACCGCGGATAGGTACCGCGGTGACGAAGCCGGTGAGTTGGCAACAGCGAGATAGTCCGAGGAAGACTGCTGTTGCTGCTGCTGTTGCTGTTGTTGCTGCTGCTGCTGCTGTTGTTGTCGCGCACCTGTCGTCGTCGTGATCACCGAGGTGGCCGGCCATCTGTTCGAATAACTCGTGGTAGCGCATTGCAGGAGACCCTGAGATCCTTGCGTCGAGCGTGTGGTCACGGTAGTCGTCGATGCGCACTGCTCCGCCGGCGATGGCGATGCCGTTGGCGATCTGGGACTGGCCTCGCCCCGCATTATATAGTTGTGTATGATATCCGTACGCTTCAGTTGTTCCGCCGTCATCCGCGGTCCCTCCATCAGGCTTCTCGCCAGGGTGGAATGCGTGCTGCTCAGCAAACTCGCGGTTTGCGGACACTGGGATTGCGTCGTTTGAGTGGGTGGACTGCGCGCTGGTGGCGAAGTCAGATGCAGGTGCAACTGAGACTGCGTGTGTTGCACTACCACGGCCGGCTCGGCCTCGGCGCTGTCCTTCTGGCGCAAAGCGCGGAACTTCTTGTGGGGCTTGTAAGCCTCATCCATCAGTGAGTTGGTATCGTACAGGGGTGGTGCCTGGAGTACGCGCTTCAGCACCGGCATATCCTCGACTTCCTTGTCTTCCGAGCGTGGACTCGAGCACACAGATGTGGGAGCGCTGCTGGCACTGCTGCTAGCCGGTTTATCGGTTTTCTCGGTGCCGGACTCGATTCCGCTGTCACTCGGCGAATCCAACTTGCGAAAACTGCGACACTGCGGTGGTTGGGGTGTCTTCGACATAGTAGAACGATGAAGTTCGTCATCACCGGAACTGGTACTGCCAGAGTTGGCGCGTCGTCTGTGCGGACAGAGTCCACCGGCTAGGGTGGCAGCCAGAAGAGGCGCGCTCGACGCATGGTGACCACTGGCTGGGGCTACATGGTGATATTCGGTCAAGGAGGCAACTTCGCCGCTGCAAGTGCTTTCGGTGCTTGACACGCTACCCAGGGGGCTCTTCACCGCTTCGTCTAAAGTTACGTCTGAAGCGGAACCCCAAGAGGCCGGAGGCTCCTCTTCCATTGGCCAATGCGGCTGTTGCTGAGGAGTGATAACGTGTTGCGTTTGTTGCTGTTGTTGTTGAGCCTGCAACTGCTGTTGCTGTTCGGTCATTTTGAAAGCCAGCAGTTTTTCAGAGTGGAGGGTATTCAGAGTTTTTAGGTCGGGTATTTTCTTTAAAAGTTCGCGGAGAATGTCAGGATGCTGGGGATGGTTCTGCGCTAGTACCGTCTGTAGAGCGTTTTGGAGTTTATTGTGCATACGTTCAACCAATTCGGTATTGCGAAGTCCAGGTCTGTCGGCGGCGATCACCACAACCGAACAGAACAATCCCAATTCAGCGTCGGATAATCGCAAAGAGTTGACTCTCTCGGCGAAGTCGAACATCGAGTCCATTAGGAATCGCGCGTTACTGCTATTGATGGACTCTCGCTTGAGCACTTGGCCGTTTAAGCAAATCATACTGTTCGTTTGAGCATCGAACATGCAGGCCAATCGTACGAGTAGCACCTCGAAAACGCCAGCCTTCAATAGAGTGACCTGATCGTCCTGTGCTAACAGGTTGAATCCAGGTATACGTTTCGCGAACTCCACGACACCGCGTATGGCCGGCGAGAACCTTTTGGAGAAGTCTTGAAGTAATTCTTGCTGCCCGGTCAGTGGTTGCGGATTAGGATTCAAGGGGCATGCCTGTAACAAAAGGAACCAAATCCCGAGGTCAGGAGGCGACGAATCGCTAAATCGTGCCGAAGGTCGCCCATGTCGCTATCGTTACTCGGAAGAGCGTACCAGGCGTCCTCGCGTGGCGAGACGAGACGAGGCGGGACGGGACGAGACGAGGCGAGGCGAAACATTTACGCGCTCTCGTCGGGTCTCGCTTCCTCCTTCGCGGCAGCCGAGGTCGCCTGGTTCTCGCGCGATTTCCGCGTAGAACGCTTGAAAGATCAAGACGGCCCAAGGCCCGCGTAGTTATTGACGTCAGCATAGATGCCGACCGTTCAAATCTCAAAATGACGACGCGAATGGCTTGCGTAACCCGTGCCAATGTCAAGAGGAAAGGTCGAGCTTGTTTACCAAGGTTGGTGGACACGCGGTGTAGTTGGGAGTCTCGCGGGCTCTGGCGAGGATCGGAGCCACTTTGTCCCTGGTGAAGTCGCATGTGTCGATATGGGCTCGCACCACGGTTGTGAGAAGACGTTGCTCGTCCTCCAGCTCGGCTGCTACCGCCTTTTCTTGAGAACGGCTGTGGGAGCTCTGCTGCATAGCAGCCAGAATCCTGGCTTTCTCACGCTTGGGCACACGGCCGAATCGTACCGCTGTAATCAGAAACGGGCAAAATGGGTTAGAACGGGTGTTGTGAAGCTCGTACGTCGCACGCAAAAGGAAGGACGACGATAAATAGTTAATGCGATCAATGGGTGAATCATGCGACGGACCCGACCGCTATCGCGAGCTGACCTTCGCGCGAACGAATGTCGGCACTCGCGTGATGCTCGCATCGGGCGCGCGAGAGAGTCGAAAGAAACGCAACTCTCGATCGCGGTAAAACCAGCGGCTATTCAAAGCGTGAGTACCGTCACACCAGATATGGTTTCGCGCCAAAGGTGAAAAAAAGTCAGAGGGGAAAGCGCACGACTTTCTCGCGGGAGAGATGAAAGTGCCGCGCGCTCGTGCCCGCGCGCGCGCGCGCAAGCGCGCTGCTGCTCCGCGCGCGTTGCGAATCTTCAATTAGAAAGTACGCTGAACATTCGAGCGCGATCGAGACCGTACGAGTGTCGGAATTGTTATCGCATGGCCGAAGGGACACCTACGTGCATTGTGGTAGTTGACTACTCCGTTGAGGATCCCTTTCAGAATCGGCAATTCGTCTCCCATGACGGTTCAGGGAAACGCACCACCGTTAAATATCGGATTAATTTTCGGATTCTATCGCACTTTCACGCACGTGGTTGACTTCTCTCTGTCGGCACCAGATCACTACTGTCTGACACCGCAGTTGCTTGCCACTCGGTACCCGCGAGGGCTCCTTGACTCCAACGTTACGCGCTCTTGACTGATAAGCCGCCACGAACGATCCTCTCGGCTGACTCGCGGAGTCCGCGGGTCACTCCAAGTCGCGATCGCACGGCGCGAGATAGCGCGTGCTACGACGGAGAGGCTTGCCGCTCAGGGTTTGAAAAACGGGCGCGACCGCAGTACGCGTGCAAACACGAGACAGCATCACCGCCGACTGAGTGATGTTCCGCGGTTGCGTTCAACAGCCCCTCCACTTATTCAACCATCAACGACCCCCACCAGCCGCGCGCGAATGTGGCCTTTGCCGAGCCTTTGGCCTTGAACTTGGTTTCAGCGACAGCCGCACGAGGCGTACCGCCGACCTATATACACTATATAGCGAGCAAATGTACGACGCGTCAAGCCGTAGCACCCGGCGCGAGGAGCGAGAGAGATAGTTGGACTTCTCTATGCGCAGATGCGAACTTCCTTTGTCGGGGGTAACTTACCCTCGACGACCTTGTGCAACCCCTTGCTAGCTACCTGCTCTGTCACCAGCTGTCGATAGCCAGCTTTATCTATTTGCGGACTATCGATCTTTAACGTTAAGGACGCACCGGTCTTATAAGCTAAAGCGAACGACTGATTCGGCTTGTTTTCATCCTCGTAGAAAGTTTTAATTTCATTTACGATTAGTCCAATCACGAGAGCAGGTAACGAGATATCGGCGGAAGACTGCATTTGATATAACGATCCGGAGTAAGAAAATCGATGTGCTCTACGCGAAGGGCGAAGTGACTCGACCAGTATTCAACAGCGCAGTTTCAACATTTAGTTTCTCCCAGTTATGGAATTTCCGTGCTAGGGTCTCTTTAACTCGTTTTATCTCGAGGATACGAATCGCGGATTTTTTGGGATTGTATTTGCAAAGGTATTTGCGACGTAATTGACGATACAGCGCGACAGAGATGGAAGAAACGCGTCCGGTCATGATAACGATGACGACGATGACGAAGTTATCCGTAGCGAGGCGTGAAGCGCTATGACCAGTTAGTCACGTACGGCTCTGGCCAGACGGTAGCCCGCGAGCGGGAGCATGCGCCTACCAGCCAGGTGGATTCAGACGACGTTGAAGAGGGGAGATTCGCGGAGGAGAGAAGCGTATTGAGGAAGGGGAACGTAGTTGGGAAGCAAAGTTCGCGAGGTCTCCGCATGGAGTGTAGCGCCACGCGACGGTGCGCCATCGCCGTCGGTGGGGGCCGGTTGCGTTCCACGACCGAAGAAGCCAAGCAAGCGACAACGATCGTTCTCCGCGGTGGGGAATGAGAGAAGGACGGCGACGGAGCGCGGCGGCAGAGAGGCGCGGTGCTGGGAAAGGAGGGTGGAAGAAGGTGGGAGGGTCACCGGGGGACGTAGCGGCGAGTAGCGGTACTCTTTCTACGGACACCAAGTCACCCGCCAGACGAGCAACGGCCGTCTATTGACCCCGCGAATCGCGTTGATATCGGTAGGCGCACTTTTTCACGCAGATTCTTTTTAAGATGAAACATTTTCATGACACGCGCGTTGTCGTTTGTGATGGATAAATCAATTATTCTTCTGACTACACTCGAGTCGTCATAGCGACTATTGAAAAATCGCGCCGACACGAAGTAATTCATAAAAATATAAGTTTCATATCTATTTGGAAAAGAGCGTTCTAATTTTGTCGAAAAAACAAGGTATGTATATATATGTGTGTATATATATATATTGGCGCCCGCGCGACATGTCGACGACCTAGGTCAATGATCCGGGCGGGAGATGCTGTGCAGCATCCCGCGCAGCTGCGTTACCGATTATTCGATAAAAGGCAACTAGGATTTTATCAATTCGTCAGAAAGAAAGCAAGATTACACCAATTGAACGATAATCGCCGTTGCTTTCTCAAACGGCGAATTGGCCACTTTCGCCCGTTGCGACACTCCATCGTGTCGCGGGGAAAGACGTTACGCAAACGGTCAATGACCCGGCAAATTTTAGAAACTCTTTTACGAAAGAAAAGACAAGGGATACGCGGCGCTTTACCTGATTGGTGTGACAATAGATATTGATTAAGAGAGTTCGCTAATTACAAGCTCGCGAATATGCTCACAAGATTGGCGATGTAGCGTTTCACGAGTATAAATGAGAAATTTCGTTACACTTAAAAACTGTTTCAATGGTTGAGCTAAAAACCGTAGATCAAGCTATTTGAGAAAACTCGCAACGTTTCTCTCAACAACGATCGATTCACCAGCAAATTTTCTTGAAAGCGACAGAGTTTATTCTCATGCATAAAATATTGAAAAGACTCACCATCACGACTCATGCCGACGGCGATGCACTTTTTGAGACGGCAATACTGACAGCGATTCCTGTTGATTCGGAGGATGCTGCACTGTTGATTCTTGGTGCACGGACGATATTGAATCTTTTGCTGGATGCTGCGACGAAAGAAGCCCTGCGAATCACCAACAAAACCCTCGTCAATCTGACCGTCGCTGTCCGACGAAGACCCCGATGAGCAATCGGTCCCCGAACGCGGGGCGGCCAGATCACATTCGCACAAGCACCCCATTAATTCACTCCGGCTGGGATAAAAATCGCACGGCGTCTGACGAACCGAACGAATACGATAAACCACCGCACCGTTTGGTTCGCGCGGATTAACCAAATGATTATCACTTGCTACGTATCCTTCGGTTTGAAACTAAGGACGCTACCTAGGTGAGAGTATTCTCTGCGGGAAATCTATCTTTGGTGGCTCGCATCGGTCACTGTCCTCACGTAATTCGCGTTCACCAAACCCGCGTGGAGTCCCTTGTCGGATACTCGGCTCCACGGTGGGCGCGCGTACCTAAGTACAACGCGAGTTTCGTAGGGGGAAAGAAGCGACCGTTTGTATCGAAGCTTGGCTGTGGACTGGCTCTTTCTAGCACAGAGAACATAGAGCCTCGGCACATTGCCTCTGGCGTACCGAGGTGGGGGACACTGTGACCTAATTCCCGGACGTTCACCCGCAGTTCACCGCGTGAAAGTGAGAGTCCCCCTTGCGCGGACTGGCGCTCCTCGGCCGTCTCCCTCTTCGGGTTCTCTCTTTCTCCAGTTCCCAGTTTCTCTCTCTCTCGCGCTGGAGTGAACCCTAGATGATGTCCTCTTCGTCGTATCTACTACAAGCGCTACCATAGAGGCTCGCGGGCGCTCTACTAACGGGTTTCTTCCCTCCCTCCTCCCCACCTACCGACCGGAGGAGCCACCCTCTACGAACGACCTGCCCTACCTCCACCTCTCAGTTCCTACCCTCGCGTTGATACCCCTCTAATATCCACCCACTCGCAAATAAGTGTGAATGCACTAATTCTTTGTCTACCCGTGTACCATTTTGATTTTTACTCCTGATTCTACATCGTTACTGCGAAGACACGACTGGAAAGATGAGAGTTCAGAATGAATAAAAATTGGGAAAGGGGTAGGTTAGTACGCGAAGGTACTTCCCGTTGTGTATCGGTCAGCGACCTCGCGAGACGATTACGTAACGTGCAACGCGTGGGGGACCCTTCGTGAAGCTTCTGTACGTTTCTGCGTTCGTCACGTTGTCGTCGTCGGCGTCGCGTCGACGGCCGCGGGTGTGCGTTGATGCACGTACGCGTACGAAAAGTTGGCGATGCTCGTCGCCGAGTAACTCTGCCGTGACGTCAGACGCGCGACCTCGCCTACCTCAACTTCGTGCGGAGCCCATCGAGAGAACGATGTACCGTTGCACCTCCGCGCCCGGGCTGTCAATCGGCGCGAGCGTTTGATGCAAGTCAATGAACTGTCAGCGTTGCCAATGTTAAGCCTCACTGCCTTCGATCATTCCAACCGGTTGAGTTCGGTGGCGAATTATGTCTTCGATCCTTCGAACGAGAGAAGGTAGCTCGTTTCAAATGAGATGGCGTAACGATAATTCACAACTCGACGTTCTATAATTAACATTCCTTTTCAAATTTACCTTGCTGTAATATATCTCAAAAATATCGCACTTTATGTCTCGAATTATAACAACTGCGGAAATACTTGAATAAAAATAACAGCTTCGCACCCTTTCGTACGTCTAAAAAAAAGTTCTCATTCGAGCTAATTTCTTTCGGCGAAAAATTATTTTAGAATTGCAGCAAAATCGGGCTACGAGCCACGAGTTATCATCGTGGATGCCCGGACGAAGCCAGCAACCCCTGTTGAACCTCTCGGTCGGCGGGAATCCGACAAGCGAAGGGTGAAGGAGGTGTGTGGGGGAATGCGGTGCATCGATCTCTCGAACCGTGCATGGCCCGTGACGGGTCAGGGGGCGACCACCTTCGCGCGCTACCTCAAGTTGCGAGTGTTCCTTTGCGCACGCGTCTTATTCGCAAAATCTTTGTGAAAAAGGCCGGAGGATCTAGTTAACACTTAAACTCTGCGAAAAATTACTCCAGATATCTCATTAATCTCGGCACTCCTATGCTAATTCGATTCATCCGCTATTTGGGTAAACGATAATTTTAAATACTGACGAGGCATTCTTCTTTGCTTGACGATTCGAACAAGCACCCGACAATAGTTTTAGGAAAAACGCATCGAGAGAAGAATCAAACGAAACTTTCGCCGAGTCGAGAAAGTTCTGTTATTCTCCGTTCTCAATTCCGTAATGAGAAAAAAATCTCATTTCCGCGAGATCTTATTAGCTGAAAAATTAATTGCTACGTATTGTAATATTTCGTCATGTTCGTACGAAGAAATGTAATGTTGAAATCGAAGCTAGGACACGCGACAGAGCAACCGTGCGGTAATGCGTGACTGACATAAAAATTTACATCGCGAATCTCCTCGATTCCAATCTGGGATAGAATCGCGTCGAGGATTATCCTCACGATTTAGTGGAACCGTCGTTGTGTCCGGCCGGCGGCCGTTCAAGTTCCAATTTTATTTTCCGTGGAAGTGCAGCGACGACACTAGTAGCTGGCAGAAGAGACGTCGGTCGGTGACGATGGTACAGGGTTGTATACGCGTTATACGCTTGCATATACGCGCACATATATAGGTGAAGAGAGTGTGGAATATACACACGATGTGGTCGCGGGGCCAACGACCGGAGCGCGCGACTGCTGCAACGAACGGGGGGGAGGTGGGGGTGGGGAGGAAAAGGGGGAAGAGGGATGGCGATCTGTCTGAGGGACGGTAGGGGAAGGTGAGCGTATCTGCTACTACGCGAGGAGAGTGGGGGCGTGAGGTACCATAGTAAAAGTAGGAGGTTTGATGCCAAAGAGGGAGAGAGGAGGACGCGAAACGGAGTAACGGTGACGTACGTAACGCGCGCGCGTGCGCGTGCGCGCCGCTCCAACAGTCGCGACACTCTCCGCTCTGCTTGGGGGCATTAACCGCTCGCTCGTTCGCTAGCTCGTTCTAGCACTCTCCTACGACCCCAAGAATTTGCCGTTCCGTTCTGTTGCCCGGGCATCGATATCGGTAAAGTCGATCGCAGAGGTCAGAGATGGCTGCTCCCGTGCGCGCAGTTTTGCACCATGCTGGTGCTATGCCGGGCGATGCGATTTAGTTATAACATCAAGCACCAATCTCGATTGCTCTTGCGTAAACGCGACGCTTACCAAATCGTGTCATTTGTTGGCATTCATGGATTGACCTGATAAAAAAAATCTAACGATATCCGCGGGAGAAGTTACAGTCCCTGGGAGTCTATAAATGAGCCAATAAATGTTTAAGAATTAATTAAAATTTTTTCTGAAAGCGTCTTTGTCGTCTTTCTACCGCCAACGAATTATTGCTAATTCGTGCAACGGGATTCACCCTTGCGAATTCCAAAGCCTTCCGCAAGTCGTTGGCTCGCTAACGCATTAGGCAGAGTGACGCACGTATCTGAATGGCAGAAGTGATCTATTATACTTTTCACTGATGATATCGTGTTTCGTGAGACGAATTTATCGGGTGTAAAAATTGCGGCGGTCCGATTTCGCCCTGCGGGGCAGCGTTATCTCGAAGAGCTCCCGCTTCGGTGGACAAATACCACGCCGAGCGAACACCTATCACGATAATAAGCGGCTGACCCGATTCTAAAGTAGATGCACCGGGGTCGGTAACCTCAAGCGAGCACCGAAATACTCGCGCAATCAAATGAAAATGAGATCGCGACTCGTTACGACGTCAAAAATGACGGTTACCCGAGAGAGGAGGGGAGAGTGGGGGAAGGTTTCCCTGTGGGAAGGGGGTGTGCGGCGAGGGCAGTGGGCTGAGGGAGGAGGAGGAGAAGGAGGGGGAGGAGGCGGAGGAGGAGGAAGAGGGAGAGTGACGTAACTGGCTCGGAGGGTCGACGACCGGAGGGTTAATGCACCGGTCGCCTGATTTCAACCCTCCGGAAAAAGCGCCGACGTGCACCTCCACCGATTGTTTTGTATCGCGGAAATTTAAAGAGGAGCTCCACTGGCTAAAAAAAATCTCATTCCTCTCCTAAATAATAACTTCTAATACCTCCGAGAAGATTAGCCACGTAAGAATCCCTTTTGACGGAGGTTCCATGTATGTCGAACTTTACATTTTATATTTTCCGACTTTGAGACAGAAAATTTTGCAATCAAGAGCTCAATGTTAACGTAGGATGAAACAACGAGATCAAGCTATATTTTATAAGTCGATCGAAGCACCCAATAGTAATGAAAAATACTGCGAAAATTATATTTACTTCAAATCTAATTTGCTGCAATATGTACCGTTATAATGGCAGGAGTAGTGCGATAATAGCGCCATTCGACTATTCTCGAACTGTAATCGATTTAACTCAAATTGATCTAAAATATTCAGCATGCTGCGGCTATTTTATTCTCCCGCATGGTCTTTAATAAATTGTCCTTTAATAAACTGAGAAATTTTGTGCTTTAGTAAATTAGTAAAGAACGAAATACTCGGTATATTATTATCACAGTTTCCTACAATATTTATCTCATATTGAAAAAGATTTTGATATATTGCCGACTCTTGAATCTTGACAAATTAAAACTTGAAATTTTTGTCTCTCGTGTCATTTTTTAAATCTAGTTTTTGAAGTATTTCCGAATGTATCGAATAACACAAAGTATACAAAAATACCGTCTTTCCTGACAATCATATGACGTTTTACATGTTATATCAGCAAGTTTTTTTTCTTCGGGCAAAATTAATATTTGAATACTACAGTGTCCATGACGCGAGGAGAAAAGTAGCGTTCTAGTGATGAGACAGTAGAGCGAAATAGTGCAACTGTGTAGTGGTGTGACCGAGCGACCTAGTCTTAAAGATATCCAACACTCTTCCGCGTTCTCTTCCCTTTCCACAAGCCCCTCTTCCAGTACCTTAAGACGCTCTACCGCTAGCGGCTAGGTCACTCGGTGGAGACTCGTTCGGCTTAGTGCCTCTTACGGCGCTGCGGGTATAAGTTGCTGACCTAGTCAACCAGTCGGGGGGCCATGACTCTGTCCAAGCGATTAGTCAGTGAATTTCAGCCGTCGGAACGGCAAGGAAAATCAGAGGGTTGTGATTGACGAAAGAAAAACGTTAGTCAGGTGTTTTCATACAAAATGCGGTCGAAATTTCTTTTTCCGCACGTTTACAATAGAGGCAATGAAAGCAATGAAAGCAGAAATGCCTACTGCTGCGCTATAGGTCGAAAGATTTTACTTTCGTTTGTAATCATCAGTTTTGGATAGACCCAACTCTTTCTCTTATTTCTTCTCCTTTAGGACGCGCCTATGGTATTCCCGCAGCAGGATGTCTTTCAGACTCAATTAGTTTCGCTTGATTATTTCCGTGAGAAAAACCGCCGGAACAAATTACTTATGCATTGTGAAACACTTTGTAAGATATGAATAGAAAAGAATCCAGGTCTAATTTTAAGGAAGGTTGTCCCGTCGATTTGTCATTTCTATTTGCTAAACGACAATAGATACAAATAGTAACAAGGATTAGAAAGATTTCCAAACGTTGAATAATTTAAGTCTCTCGATAATTTATTATAAAATTGCGTGCCGCACACATCTATTACTTAGCAACAAGTTTTGCATATATCACACAATTCATGTGACGATTCGAACAGGAGAAATCTTATGTAAATATATATTTGTCTCTTCTAAAAAGAATGAAAATAAATCGCGTGAAACACGAGAAACGATAGGAGAAAGACGGTGGGCACGAAGCTACCGCGCGAGTGGTCTAAGTCGATCTGCGAGCGCGAACGATGCATGGTACTTGGTATCGCGTCCACCTCCACCACATCGCGTGGTTATGGAGGTGGTAAAGCCGGCGGTGGGTAGTGGCGCCGTTCCTTCACTTCCTAAAATGCGTCGATAGCCAGTGCTGACCCTACTGTCCGCTTCCGGCCGAGTCGACGCGTACAAACAAAATGAGAGATGCCGATCCTTGTAATTTAGACGGCACCGAAGTTTCTTGTGACGAAGGAAAATTCCATATTTCTCCCAGAAGTATAGACGTTTGACGAGACAACTGAGTAATTCCCATGACATTTGAACGATGTATTCTTTTCGAATTCTTTGATCCTCGTATTATCCTCTTATTCGGAAATTTTCAAAGAAAAATTAGTGCGGGACACAAAAACCATTGACGACAAGGTCTTTTGGGAATTCAACATGTGACCTGCCTTTAACGGTAGTTAGTAACTTTCTTCCCATTCAACTGAAACCGAAATACCGTGATGGCAAAAACGTCGTCTCATTGTTCCCGCCTACTGCATCCTTTTCCTCTTTGATAATATATAACAAATGAATAGCAAAAATGAACCCGAGATATTGACTAGAATCTATAAGACTATGACTAATGCTTTCAACTATGATTGATCGTTTTATAATTGTTAAAATGTACATTCATGATACTAACGACATACGTCCCTGATAATACAATTGAAAGAGGCCTTCGCGAGATTCTCTGCCGATGTGGAGGAATTGCCAGATCGTGAAATAACTTCAAGGACCACCTCAAATCTCTTATGACTTCCGTATGAGATTATCAAGGTAACCCCCGCGCTTGGACAGCTTCTATGCATGCAGCCTTCGTCTCGCATCACGCATTCATATTCACGCACATTCACTCTCTGGTCGCACCGCAAAGCACCGCGCATCCGCGATTTCGATAGTCTTAGATAGAAGACGTTCTAACATCTATAGCTCCGTGTTGAATCTATGGATTCTTTGAGCAATTTGAAATTAATCTCAGTAAAAATTTGATCATATTCTCTTTTCTCGTCATTCTCGTTATTTTCTAATAGGCTACATTTTGATCTGTACATATTAAGTTTACAAAATTATTTCCAATTTTCATTTCCCATGAATCAGTCGATGTTTACAGTGAAGCAAGATCGATCTTCTCGACAAAACTAAGACGAATTTACATATCGAAATCGCTTGGCGCGAAAATACACGGGATTTCCGATCGCTCATGTGAGATTAGATTCCGTCAACGTTCTTAACTTAAAAAGTGGACGTAACATGAGAGTTCGAACAGACGATAGCCAAAAGAGTTGGATCGCTGTGCAATGAATAAATGACGCTGGTACTCACCTTGCATCCCTCGCAGGAGTGAACCCCGTAATGAAATCCGGATGCCTTGTCACCGCAGACCCGGCATAACACGGTGGTCCCGTCGAATTCTGCAACAAACGAGAAAAGCGCGTTCCGTTAATGCAGGTCGTAACGATATCCTCTCCGGCGGCTTCCTCTCCTCTCGCGCTGCGCGAGAGAAAGGTGGGAGAGAAAGAAGAACACTTTCTCCTCTCTCGCGCGTGTAGCGGGTTACAGCATCGCGCCGCATTACAACTTTCTGCTTTCACCCACTGTCGCGGCATCGCGATCCCACCCGTTTTACGCTTGCCAGTCACAAATTTTGTGTTTGCGCGTGGCTTCATTCACCGCGTTGCGAAGAGATATACAAAATGTACGCGTACCTATGTCGAGCTCAGGCTCGGGCTTAACGGACGAAACAGTCGAATCCATCGTCGGCATACTGGGACAATGATCCGTCGCTAACTGCATTACATGATACGGACTAGACATGTCCTGACTGGGTACGCGCGGCACGTTGGACGCGCGGGAATCGTGCGAGGATACACTGGGAATCAGCAATTCGGATGCGGGTGACGTGGCCAGCGTGTCCTGCGCGCTACTGTCCGGAGTCTCGTGTTTAAGAATCATACTTGTACGGCAGAGTCACCGATTCTAGTTAACGCTCTTCTCTCGCACGAATGTATCCGTTTACTCACAACACTACACTGGGAAACCGACTAAAGTCCACATATCGTTTCAGAGGTTTACGGTACTGTTCCACTCGTTCTCATCTCGCTCTCACTGTCACCACGCTCACTCGACAGATCACCAATAAATATCGATTCGCACGCGAGCGCGCGCGTCCACGTGCGGCTGCTGTTCGAGAACTTTTCGAATATCCGGAGCACGTGAATGATCCCTGCGCGATCTGCGACTGTGCAAATGTTATACGGGCAGACGTTACAGCGGAGCTCGCGGCAGACGACACGACGGATTGGCAGCAGAGCCGAGCGCGAGCGTATACTAGCCTGAAGAGAGAGTGAAAGTAAGTCTTCGCTCGAGGGAGGTTCGCGTTGGTCTGACTCTTGTTCGGCGCTGCCGAGTGTTGGTTACCTGGGGGCCGAGCAGCCCTTACTCTGAGTAACTCGGAGGTGGAGGGGAGGGATTGATGTGCCTGCTCGGCTGCCAGGCTATCAGGCTGCCTCGACCATCTACAATGTCTACGCCCTGGCTACCTAGTATGTAGTAGAGGACACTCAACACATTGCTCCGTAAGCTCTCTTACAGGGCCCCCCGAGAGAGTTCATCGTATTTTCAATGCTGGAGGTCACTGACAAGTCGCTGCGGGCCCGTCGCAGTATGCCGTGCTGTCGCGGCCGCGACGGGCCCGGCCAATCGGCCGTCGGCTCCCTAGGCCCCGCAGTCGCGCGATTGGTCCGGCTCTTCCCTACCATGCCCGGCGGAGTCTCCTTCCTCCCGTTGGAGGAAGTTCATCGGCCGAAACCTTGACTGAATTACCCCGCAGCAGCGGCCAAGGCCATGCGCCCTCTCGCTCGAGCTAACCGCGAATGTAGTGATTGTCGCATTGCTTCTCTTTCTCTCTCCCCCCCTCCCTTCCTCTTCTCTCATTCTTTCTCTTTCTCTTCCTCTCGCTGCCTTCTTGTCTCTCTTCTTATCTCTCTCTACACTTCTCTCGCTCGCTCGCTCTTTCCTCTCTATACCGCGTTCTTCCCATCTGCTCTTTCCTTCTTTTCCGTCGGTACGCTATATAAGATTGTCTCTCTCTTTCTTGTGGCACATGTCGCTTTGTTTCTTCGTCATGTGTCTTATCCTCGAGGAAAATATTGATCCCCGCGCGAACGTTTTCGCCATGACCTTTGTCATTGTCTTGCCAAGGGATTATCCGTAAGAATTTTCGATAGCGTTGATACGACATGTAATTTAATTTTATTTCAAAATTTATTATCGAGATACTTCGTGTATTCACGAAACGGAACACATAGTCACGTGCATGTTTGCGCGAAAAATGTGATGACGACTCGCCGTAGCTCCGCTGAATCGGCTGATACGAGAGATCAAGTTAGTGTCGGTATTCTAACATTATGAAGTACACTCAGTGTCCCGATCGCATTCTCGTGACTGTTTATCAGTTTCCTTACGTTGCATCGAATTACTGCTGATAAAACCGAACCCGATATTAAACTAGTTATCAAATCTCCTCAAGTATGCAACAAGACTGGAAGAATTTCGTGTAAATATTGAAATAAACAGCAAGTATATTTTTCTTATCGAATGTGTAAAAGGAACGATCCCTTTTGTATCGAATATCAAGTTTTTTCATCATTAAAATTGAATTAATACTAGCCAATTACTATTAACAAGATTGCACATCATTTTTTACAATTTTGCCAACGTGCCAGAATAAGATATGAAGAAAGAAAAGTAATACTTGTAAAATTATCATAAAAGATAAATTATTACGTCGAAGATGAAAGGTGCGTTAGTTC
Source organism: Vollenhovia emeryi (assembly GCF_000949405.1). Classification (NCBI taxonomy): domain Eukaryota; kingdom Metazoa; phylum Arthropoda; class Insecta; order Hymenoptera; family Formicidae; genus Vollenhovia; species Vollenhovia emeryi. Next base: position 1,003,670 of record NW_011967220.1, read on the forward strand.
CGCACTTGAAAATTCTTATCTGTTTGCACACACACCGAAGAAAGTTAATATTTATACGTTTATAAGGCAATAAAGTCCATGAAATAATACCGGACATAGATATTTATGAGGTCATGCTTTTACGAAGTGTCTCAATAGGGTCAACAGTCAGGTCCCAAAGGGTTGACTCTGGCGTAGGGAAAAAAGGGTTATATATCATTTCTTTATTGACTTTCTTGTACTACAATGGAATCAACACAGTGACTTACATAATTCATTTCTTCTTTTAAAAAATGTCATATTTGTAGCATCCGAAATTGTCTGTTGTAAAAATGTCTTAATAAACATCTGATTTCTTTACAAAGTGTCGGTTGAGTCGAATACGAGCGTTTAAGAATGTTGAATTACGCAAACTTTTCGTAGGCGTGCGTCATTTTCATTAATTAAAACTTCACTTTTATTAATTGAAAATAATTTATCATAATCAACAGTTAATGTTACAGTTTAGATATGATAGTTAACGTATGTGCGCGTGCATTATATAGTTTATTATAGTAATTAATCATAATAATTATGGAACGATGTGCACATTTGCTATTATGTCACAAGATCCATAAAGTTATGAAAAAATTATTATGCCTCTTACAAATCGCTGATGTACGGGAGGTTCTTCAATTAATCGACGCTTATTTAACTGTGCTACAAAACTCTTTCCGCGAATTAGATTTACGCGCAAAGTTCGCCAAAATATTTCTTCACGCTCTCTTACTCGGCTACGAACTCGGACAGACCTCGAACGTAATGGCCGCGACGACGGAGGTCAGACGATGGCGTTTCCTTGAAATCGGGTAGCGACCTGCAGCTACGCACATTTATATGCAATGAATACGCCATGATCCTAGCGTCTATTTTTAATGGATCGTAACGTAAAGCTGTCGCGCGTGTGCTTTAAGCGTAGTATCAAACGACATGGTTTTTTTTTAGATGTAAACCAAATTCGGGAAGTGAACGGAATAATTTATTTTCACTAATAAATTTCGTAAAACTAATATGATCACTTTTTTCGGAATATATATGGATGATTACTTTCCCCCCCTCTCTCTCTCTCTCTCTTTCTCTCTCGCGCACTCGCGTGTGTATGTGTCGACGACCTTCGCGAAGAAAACGATATAGCCCGAACGATAAATACATTTTACGACGCTGAAGGAATATTAATCGCGTCGCATTCATAAATCCGCAAGCGTGTTGCCTCGCTTTGCCTAATTATCGCGCTTGAATTACATGACTTTCCGTCTTCGCGTATGCTTGATGAGTACGTTTCAGCAATTATGTAAATAGGACCATCGGTGTTTGCATTGTATCAAGTCGGTCTGTGTGATTCTTTCTTCTCGCTATAATAAAATAGTAACGCGCAACGATGCATGCTGGGGAGAGGGCTGGCGGGGGAGGGACGGAGGCGCAGATAAAAATGTAACAAGCAGAAGCATAATTAGAGGTTGCTTCCTCGCGGCAACCAAGACTGCATTGTCTACCGTCCGTGTCCTTGGCACTGAGCGACCGGTCGCCGACTTCATCGTCGCTTTACTGCTTTCGCGATTCTCAGCTTCCTACCCAGCTTCGTTATTGCACGATACATCAAAAGTTCTGCACGCTATTCGCGCCTCTCGAGATTGCCTTCAAACATTGTCTATATTTCGAAGACAAAACGACGCATAATAAATTTACAAAAAAAGATACATTTCAAGTTGCATTATATCTCGTGTAACAGGAATACGTATACACTCGGCGCGGCGGTGCGATATATATGCGATAACCCGAGTAGAAATTTTGGCCCTATGTTGAACCTTTAGTTCTATTGTATAGCAGGACCTAGGACAGTAACAGAGGTCGAACTGCAAGTACAAAATTTACTCCCACTTTAAAACCGATAGTATCGGCGATTTCTACTTTTCCCAATTTAGCCAATTTCCCAATTAAAGTAGGTCCTTTTAAGTAGGAGCCAAAGTAAATTTTTAGAATTAAAGATTCGAGGGAGGAGTAAAAAAATATAAAGTCACCAAAGTAGGTTATTGCTGGACCATGTGAATTAGCCTTAAAGGTGTCAAAATAGTACCAAAATTTCGACTCGGGGAAATCTGCGTCCATATCGTCGCACTAGGCTTGTACATTCGCGACCACTTATAACATGTTTATTTAAAAGAGGGAAACAGTTTTCGATCTGGTCGCCGCACTGACGATCGCGAATTCTCGCGGATTAACGGCGAGCGTAATCGCAGATATATAGGCTTGGTGCATCAGCATGGGCGCCGATCGTCGCGTATATGTCGTACCGCTGAGTAATATGGCGATACTTCCGCAGTGGGCGCTATGGGGCAGGCTATGGGTATAACGGTGCGCACGGCGCGTCACGCATATGCGTGCGTGATGTCACTGAACCTGGAGCAGCAGCAGCAGCACCAGCGGCAGCAGCAACAACGCGTGCAGCGGGTGCACGCCTGTACAACCCGCGAGAATACCAGGCGACTGTTCTATTTCGTTCTATTTCGCTTTATGCTTATGCCGCTTGTGCTTCACTGAACTGGATTCTGCGTTGCACGTGCTTCATTAATTTTTGCAACACGTTGCTAAGATTGTGTAACGGGTAAGATGATTGCAAAACTCACGGGATAGCAATTGGATTACTAGATAAACGCGCGCTTGCCGCTCTAAAATATCACCGATTGGAAGAAAGGAGATCCGGAGCGCTTCGCGTATGCGAGGAATACTTGAAGATTGAGCGCGGTCGATCTGTGCCGCGGGCACGAGAATTGTCGTGAAGTCTATTTAATTAAATGCGTGCTTCCTCGGCACAAACGCTTGGGGGCTACTTGTCCCGAAAAAGAACAGAAACGGAAGGTGGGCGTGGAAAAGCAGCTGCGTTGCATCACGTGTACGCTCGCCGCACGTACATTAACATGCGTGTTGTATTTCACCGGCGTAATCTTTTTAATGCGGCGCGTGTCTTCGATCATATCACGCCCGGGAAGCAGAGTGACTCAGGATATGTGTCAACGATGCATCGATGTGTCGAACGGATGCGTAGGCAATCGAACTCCTCGTCCACCGAAATGTAAACGTCATATCATTTCCAAATCATCGTCTTTTTTTTCAGCTTGCCAATTTTGACTTTAATTAAAGTCTCTTTTAAAAGTCACTCGGTAGATTATCATTAAAAACGGCGAATACTCACTGATTCACGGTTATAAGTGCACCGCTACGATTTTCAGTGGTAAACCCTCAGACAGTATTTCTGTTACTGAGACAAAAATATAAATCGAAATAAAATCCATAACTCTTATTCTCCTCTATCGAATTAAAAAAAAATTTACTTGCTACATTGAGACAAGAGTAACTTATGTAAATGTAAGTTTATGTATTCTTGCGTTTAGAATAAATTATCCCTCCATCTTGACACCACGATATTCGAGAAAAGACGATACATACTATCATTTTATTCTGGATTTTAGAATTTTTTATTTAATATTAAGATATTCCTTTCTCTATAATAAATATGATTGACGTTATATCGATCCTATTTTATGATACATTCAAGTGTGATAGCATTGGATCCGGAAATTTTTTCTGTGGGTGTATACTTATATCTAAGTGTGAATTAGTGACTATTCACTGTTTGGCAATTTCGATAAATTCTTGGGTCAATTTGAATCTAAATTTGATGATAAAAAATTGTTATTAAAAAAAGTAACGGAAAACGCAATTATTAAATTTGCCCCTGCTCTACGAATACACTCGGTCGCATCGAAACGAAATCGGCGCGAGCGCGATACCGCTCGCTCAGAGCGAAAGAAAAATGGAAAAAGTAATTTCTCTGCTGGCGCCTCGCGCTGGGTCGGCCGATGGACGACTTGTGCCGCGACCTGCAAAGAAATGCAAGGAGGCCGCTTGACCACCTTGTTGTGCTCGCGAGCGATCACATGTACACAATCGACTCGCGTCTATAAATGGTGACGCGTGCAATTGCCGGCGCGAAAGAAGCATCGGCATCGGCATCGTCCAGGTGGAACCTGGACGAGGAGATGAGAGGACGGCACGTAACGATGCGACGCAAGTAATGTAGATGTCTGCGTCGAGTACAGTTGCAACAAACGGCGAAGCCGAGATGAGCGAGCCGAGACGCGTCCGCGATTCGTGCAGTCCGTGCTGAAGAAAAAAAAATGCAGTACCGTGCGCCATTCTGATTGTGCGTCCTAGGAAGACTTCGATTTTCAAAGCCTCAGCATCTCGAACCGTTAGATCTTTGATGAACCAAGTTATAGTAAAGTACTGTCAGCCGCAAATCCCGTCGATTCAGTATAAAAGAAGAAATAGAACATCATGATTGAGCATCCTACGTTCATCATTCCGATCGTGGATGCCGGGGAAGATTTCGATTTTCAAAATCTCATTTCCTTAAGTCATTATATATTGTCGACGGGGAAAAATGATCGAGCTATAATAGATTGCCATCTATAAATCGGATCGCGTGGGTTAAGCGAACGCAAGAAGTGGGATGCCGTGTTATCCTAGCTGTATTCTAGGAACCAAGAGTGTGCTCCAACCTGCAAAGTCTTAGCTCCTTGAACCGTTAGAATCCTGTGCCCCTTGAATATCGCTATCTTTATATACTGAATGGTCGACGCATTCAGCTCTCGCATCCTAATATCTTTGGAAATTTAGAAACATCATTTTAAGAATGTCGGGACACATGGCGAGTGGCCAAACCGCTATTTAGGCTTTAGATCATCCTGTTAAAGCTATCGAAAGTAGCATTTGTAACCGCGACGCCAAAGATAGACCGATGCGGAAGGAAAGATGTTTTCCGCGAGGAAATAACGTGGAACGCGAGAAGGTAAAAGACATCGGCAGCGGTAGAGGAGGAGAAAGAGAGAGAAAGAGAGAAAAGGAGGAAGAGAAAGAGCGAGGAACGTGTGCCACTAGCCTCAGGCTGGCCTGCTTCGCATTGCTACTTCGAGGTGCAAGTTGATTATAGCGAGTATCTTTACCCTGGTCCCGCCTCCTCTCGCGGACTGACGAACGGACGGCCGTGGCAAACTGCTTTTTTCTCTCTCAATTGATCGCGAAAAGCGAGGAGAAACGTGGAGGCCGATCGTACGAGTCTCCTAAGTCGCTAACTGGGCTGCCTGTGAGAACGACGAGACCGTGTTTCTAGGACTTGCAAGAGTCATCGACAGTTGATCGATTCATTATTTTCTTCTGCTCCTTTTCTATGTTTTCACTAAGTTTGGGAAAGCTACCAATTTATACAATTATTTATAAATCTTATAAAGGCAACGGTGTAAACTAAAATCTGTCGTAAATTTCATTTACAAAATTAAATTTGATTAGTACTGTCCGCACACAAGACTGGGGATATCCTACTCTCACATATTTCTCTCGGTGTCCATCTACTATAATACAATCGTGATTTATAACCCGATTGTACGCTATCATTTCTTGCGGTTAAAGGCGTCCAATTCATTCATCTAGTCTTTCAATCTACGGCAATAACCATATATCTTACAATGATATATGACTGAAGAAAACCATACTTCACAAGTACACACGTTTTTATTTCTCTCAATTCAATAATATAATATTTAATAAAGCCTCTTGTGGTAATGTTTTATAAGGTTATTAAAAGAGCTATAAAAGTATCCTAATATATATTTGAAGCGAACTTTGAAAATGTAAAATTTGTTATAAACATTCGTCCACCTATTTGTCTCTGGATGAGCGACAGTAAATCATACTTGATAGGCAATAACGTGCGACTGACGGAACCAACCAATCAAATTCTCGATTCGCGTACCAAAGGTTAATGCATTTAACATAAACGAGTAATGAGAGAGAGGGAGGGGGGGGGGGGGCAGGTTGTTAAGATCTTGGATTCACGGTCGTCGATCTTAGAACGACGAGAAGCCCGTCCGCGAGGCGTGGTCTTCGGGAAGACAATGGGTACCAAGTTGGCGTCCTCGCGGTGCGTTGACCCAGAGAGTAGTCTAGATACGATTAATGGGGCTTTTACATAACCGGCCTTGTCGCTCTCGAATCTTAGCGAGGTCTCGCCCGTCGTGATCCCGCGACGATCTAACTCATCGTCTGGCATCTGCATTGTCAGCTTGACGACAATACGCTGCATGGGAACCGGTTTCGCAAAATGCGGGTATAGCAATGTACAGCGCGGACGCCGGTTGCATCTGTTGCACGGAACGCGAGAGCGCAGAAGGAAACTGTAGGCAGCAGTGAGAAAGACCGTTTCGGTACACACGCTACAAGATACTATCGTTTTTTGTATAACAGCGCGGTGGAAGGCCGTTTCTTGCGGAATTATATGGAGATTCAAAGGCACACGATAACGTGGTAACTCGATGCTCCTTCGATGCGCGGCGTAGTGATACGATTGAGGAAACCGATAAGTCGAGAGTGAATTCTATGTAGGTATGCGTCTTAATCTCGACTATTCCCAAACGACGAAGAGACATTCCGCGGACCATAAAGGCGGTAATGATAAATTACCGATTTAACGTACAGTAAATTTAATTGGAGTAGAGAACCGTGTCGCGCCTCGATTCACTGTCGATGGCGGCTCTCGCCGGGGTCCTTCACCAAGTGGGCCGGAAAGCGAAACCAATCGCGATTGGCGCGGCGCGGCGCGGCGCGGCGCCGGGCAACGTGCTCCCGAAGAGCGGCCCGAAAAGCTAAGCGCGGTGAGATTCAATGACCTCGCGGTCGCGCGGCGGAATGTGACGCTTTTCGCTGACGGCCGATGCAGCCACCGTTCTTTGAGATTCCGCCGAGCATAGGAAACGAGGTCCTCCACCTCGCCGGTGCGCGATGTAATTGGGTGTGGAAGGGTAGGGGAAGGTCGGTCACGGGTGTATCGCCGCGCGAGTGGTTGCTAAGTCAAAATCAGTCTATCCACGGAGCGAAGCTTCGCTCCGGGATGGGGAAGGAGGAGGAGGAGGAGGAGGATGAGGTGGAGAAGTAGAGAGGGAGGAGAGGCAGCGGCTTCCGCGAATGTTACGGGACTGCATAGCGACGTGGGAGTGCAGCGACTGCACCAGCGCGCGCGTCTTGCGCCGACGTGCACGCACGTGCACACACGTGCACACACGCTGATCTTGGGAGTGCGCCGACCCCTACCAGCTCGCGAAACGGTCACTGACCTCCGTGCCGTTCGTCCCCATCCCACCCCGCGGCTCGTCGCCGCGTCGCGCCGCGCCGCGGAAGAGCACCTGCGTCGACGCTGACGAAACGACGCCGCACCGGGATTGCACGGGCGTCGCGACGCCCGTGTACAAAGCCCGGGATGGCGAGCGAGATACAGCGGCAAGTGCCTGAGCATTCTTAGGGCGAATCGATTTTTTAAGCTTCAAAAGAAAATTATCCCTCGGTCGCCGGTCTTATCAAACGTATAGGACAGCGTCGGTGTAAATGCCGTTTTAATTTACTTAATTTTTACTCTTTCTAACGAGACGAGCAGGTGTCGGCGTCTCACGAAATTCGGAGTAAGTCGGAAGAGAAGACGGAAAGTTGAAATGCAGCTATAGAAAAGAAAATTGAGTCCAAGTTTTGTCGATTTGCGAGCCTTCAATTATTCATTATTTGCCGCGGGATTACTTAGCAGCGAAGATTAATAAATATCAGCAGCTCGAATCCGAATTGGATAACCCAGGTGTTGCTTGGAGAGATTGCGAGGTCAATTACATTTAGCTCTAGGTTTATGCGGTGCGAACAAAGTTGGAGGAAGAAGGTGAGTTAGTTCTTCGCCCTCTCCCTTCGGCCTCGTTAGATAGACGCGCTTTTGCTTCCCGGTGCTTAGGAACGCTGGATATGCGCGAGCGTGGCGGAGAGACGAGGAGAGGGCCGGCTCGCGAAAAGCGCGGGAGGGAAGGGGGCGAAGCAGAAAGAGAAGAAGAGAAGAAAGAAGAGGTGTGCAAGAGGAGCAAGAAGAAAGGAGAGGTAGAAGAAGAGGGGAACGCATCCTCGGGGCCGTCCTAACGGTAGGGCGGGTCACTGCACGCGGCTATGCGAATGCAACTCTTTGCAGTTGCACTGCGAGCGCCGGGCAAAGACTTCCACCACCGTCGGTGTGCACCGGTGCAATGCCCTACCTAGGTGTAACGCTCCCAGCTGCCCTTACGTGTATCCTCGCCGTCCACGCAGATACGCGTCCTCTTTTCTCCTCTCTTCTCGTTCTTCGTCCTCTATCTCCTTCGAGTCCTTGAACTCTCCGCGCGAAGGGCCCCGTTGAGAGCACCGAGCGGCAAGTCTATGGCGATAGCAGCCTACGAAGACGTTCGAGGGCGCACCTGACTCCTCGAAGCGACTCGCGTCTCGTACAAGCGATCGATTTCCTCGTGAAATCGGTTAATAATAATCCCGCTCCCTCCGTAATTTCAAAAATAATATGTTTACCGCGAGCTCGCGGATTATCGAAAATTTATTAAACGGAGCCTTGCCTTTACGGTTGATCAGAATTCGTCAAAGGATCTAGATGGATCTGGCCGAAAACCGCAGATAATACATCTCGGAAATATGGATGTGACCTGTGTCGTCACGTGTCGTCGACGATACGATCTCCCTGCTAACAAATATCTCGTTGCTGAGAAAATTCATCGTGTTTCGTGGGTATGAAACGCGACGCGTAACAGTACTTCTACGTTTCTACGCTTAAGTACGCTCAAGTCCACGCGCTCGTACGCTCGCGTAGCAAGAGATACGTGCGTGCGTAAGAGCATGAATGACATAACGATTGTAGAGTCGGCCGTCGACCCTGGATCGTCGGTACATTGTTGGTGTTGCACTAGCTTCTTTCGGGTACGATTTGTATTAAAAAAAATTTTTTTTTAGCTCCTACGCGAGCGAAGAGTCGCAGTTGGTGGTTTCACGAGTGCCCACTGAATTCTGCATTGTAATAACTGTTATCTCCTTTTGTCTTAGACGTGCATGCGTTAGAGCACGAATGACACGAACGTGTTCGGTTGTTGACCTTTGGCAAACGCACTGGCGACGCATTGCGTTCAAAGAGTTCTCGTTAAATACATTTTTTTTTTAATAGACTCTTTCTGTAGCGTTAGAATTCGTCTAGCAGGGCTTTATTATTATAAATAAAAGAGCGTGTGAATTATATACTTTAAATGTGTTAGAAATTTAGAAGGGAAGTTTTATTCGCGTAAGGGAATGTCAGTCTGTATATTTAATGTAAACGGCAGGAGAAATGGATCAACGTTAAATTAATCCATAATTGATTTCATTTTTTCAAATTACACATTTGGCGTATTTTATAAAAATATTTAGCATAAATGGTACGACCTATCAGTAATGAGAAATGGGTGTTTCGTAGCAAAGTGTGTTTGGCGCGCGGAGCCTGTTTTTGTGACCCACATCGTCGAAAGTTCGTTGCCACTATAATACAGACATGGCAGTTACCTGCGCAGTTTTGTTAGATGAATGATCTCTTGCGTCATTTAGTGTGACCACCGTTTTCGTGTAACGTCTATAATAGCGGAAGACGACCGTGCGATCACGAAACCGGGAAACGATTATTCGTCTCCATGTAACAACCAGTCTCTTTTTTTTTCGGCGCATCTTAAATTAACAGGTAAAATTTAAAGATAAAAGAAAAATATAACTATTATTAATATCAACAGCGCGTTAAATACTCGCGAGCAATTTTTATTCTCATAAAACTCAGAGTACGTGTATTGGAGCGTACACTGCAAAATGTTAAAATACATACGCCAGAGTATCGAGTTTGCTTTCTAAAACGGTTGAGGAAAAATATTGGAAAGAAAAATTCGAACATTTAACTTGTTACATTATGAAAATTACGTTTTACAATGCTGAGTATGTCACTACATCTTGGGAATTATTCTTAGCCACGTGGCAGCTTTCACGACAAGCCGCTTTTTCGATTTCCTTTTCCGGCAGCTTTCAATGAAAAAGCGAGTCTCGTTTCGCGACTCGCTCGACCATCGAAGATTCTCGATTTCGGGGCACCGGCGACGAGAAGGAGGCGATGAACTCGGTCATCGGGCAACAAACTGCAAGCCCCACTAGCTCGCCATCGTGGCTTCCTCTTTGCCTCTCGCTTGTTCCCTCCCTCGATCTTTTACTTGGCGTTTCTCTTCCTTCCCTGCTCTCTCGTTGCCTTCTCTTTCCGATTACACGGCGTATACACGCGTACGTTCGCTCTATACGCGAGGTAACGCTGCTTCGAGGGACGCTTGACCGTGAACTTCTCAACGCTTCTTCGGGGTTTCTCGCACGGAAACTAGGAGGAATCATGCCGACCGCGTGACGCTTTCTTGCGATTTCTTATCACCGCATCTCGAGAGAAAAGCGATAGAGTACTAAGCAGATCATTTGGTTTGAAATACGCGGGTTTCTTTAAAGCCTTAAAATTTTTTATTATTACAGATCTCAAGTCTTCTAGTATTTTTTAACTCTCAGAAGTTTAGATTTTTATATCTCTCTTTTTTAGATAAGTCGTGCGTTAAATTAGTAGATAATACCTCATTAGTATCAATTATAGCTAAAGAATTAAAAATGTTGCGTTTTCCAATGAAATGTGAATATTTAAGAATCCTTTGAAAAAGAACTACTTAAGATATATTTGTAAACGCGTGCATATGCATCGCAATGCAATTAAATCTATTCTTGTCTTAAATAATTGCTGTCGTCTTCCATCATCCAACGACACAGATTGGCCGTTAACGTCAATAATTTAATTAAAAACGTGACTTTGCTACGAAGCTACATCCCGCTTTAGCACGCTACCTTCTATCCCAAACCTTTCTCGTTGTATCACGTGGATAGAAAGTAAAAAAAAAGGAAAGGAAGCAATGCAGTTCCCATGTAACGAAATTTACGACATTTATTTATCTTTTATCTATATCGCCAATCTCTCCAGAGCTAACTATAAATTGATAAACTATAAACCGCGTGGATTCCGCCATTCCCGGAAGAGGCGAGAGCAGTGTTCACTCGGCATCGAGGTAATTCCCTGACGAAGGATGTACGGGAATATAGGAGGAAAGGACGAGAGAAGGCTAAGGGACGGGAGGCGGTTAGGCAGAAATCTCGTGTGCAATTACTTCAAGGTACACCTAACCAGGGCTATGCACTCCGCGGGCGAGGGCCTCCTGACAAACGGTGAAAAAGCCCGTAGCGTAACCGTTGCTGTTGCTGCTGCATAGCACATTGACGTCGTTGCTAGTGTGGGTTACCTGGTTAGTGACCGGCCAACCGAGTTCACTGGCATCGGCCCTCTTCCAGGTTGGCTAATCTTGCGATGAACGGAGAACGCCTGCTCGCCTGCTCGCCTCGCTCCTCCGCCTTCCTTCTCGGCCACCTTTTCTTCTTCCTTCTGCCTTCTTTCTCCTTGCTCCTTTTGCTTCTCTTTGATGGGAAATTCCCTTGACGATTTCTACCGCGGTTTCCATTGTTTCCGACACATACCGATGAAATAATCAACGATCAACTTAATCGCTTCTTACAATTAGACTTATGTATGAAAGATGAATTTGATTGTATAATGACATGTATTTAATGATATGAGAGAGCGAGAATTCATAATTAGAAAAGATCTTATCGTACCGAAGAGTCACGATAGAGACTCGCTTCGATCTGTTGAAGGTCTTCTACTTTTTTTTTTCTCAGTCATAATACGATTAAGATGCACGGTTTTCGTCTGTCCTTGCTGGTATTGTCCTTGAATTTAATTTATTGATAATATCTCGCGTGGTAAAGTGTTCTTACATAATTATTAAGCAGCAGCAGGACGCGGAAGTCCGGTCTGGCAGTAAAGAGGTTTACGTGCGACGTATGAAATTCACCAGTGAATCACGGTCTTTCGTATCAATGTGATTCGAATCCCATGTTAATCTATTCTCTCCGATCTGCTCGGGCCGGTGACGCACCGGGTCATACGTTTCAACATTTGTAGCTTCGCATGCTAGCTGTACGCACGTGCGTGCGACTCGTTACAAGCAGGCCGCAGGTGACATAGGTGTAACCAGATGTGTCATCAGATTTACCGTACACGTGGAGTCACAGAACTCCAGTGGTCCAGCGACCTTTCACGAATAAAAACTGTCTTCATTTTCAAAACGATACGCGAAGGTTACACGGCGTTAAATACGATAAACTTTCAGTGCTTCTACGAAAGAGCAAGGAAAGCATAGAGTTGCATTCGCAAAATCTGTTCCAGGGAATATTGTGTAGAAATTTAACTAATTTGACCCATAATTCGCATTAATCTCGCATGAATTGAGCAATTTAACGACTCGTTCTTCGATTTTCCACCCAGTCGCAACGAGTATTAAATTAAACGGCGACCGTGAATCTACTTTTTATATATAGTTTTTGTCTATCAGTCCTTGAAGTCGCCTGCCTTGGGATTCGACGATCGTCTCCGTGCAAGTTGACCTCGGCAAGCATGAGATGGATCCTAAAGGACATCGACTACCAGTTCGCCTTTATCTGTTTTTTTTTGGACGAGAAAATTTCGTAGATTTTTATCGAATCGTACGATCGATACACGCGACGGCACAGGTTTCTGTTATTCATTTTTTAGACTTTGGAATTTAATTCGCCAAAGTTTTATAATTTTCACGCCAGATGCAATTCTCCTTTCGACTGCAGCTCCCGTTCGACATCATAAATAGGTCTGGTGTCGGTTCTTGTTTCGCGAAGCGAATGCAATAAGAATAAGTTTGGTGCCGGGGCGAGAAATGGCGAGGACAATGCTCGGGTTGAGCCGCTCCGGCGTCGGTCAGTGGCCGTGTGCCTTGGACGGTTACGTATCACGTATTCACAACGCGAACTCTTCTTTGATCGGTCATCGGCACGACCCTCGACCATCATGTGCACACGCGCGAAGCGCCGTCAAGGGGGGCGGTGGGTTTCAGCAATCCGTACGCATGCACACTAATGCCGCGTACGTTCACCCCGCAGCGCTAGTAGGGGTGGTTATTATGTCCCCATTCAGTTTTTAAAACATAGATTTTATCATAATGAAATGGCAGCATTTCATTTACGATTGTAGCGCGAATAATTTTCTTTCACTCGAAATATTTACCCCGGCACAAAGAGAATCAGCGGTGCTAAATATACGAAAAGATTAGATAATAACAGTGAAATATTGCAAAAGTTTAATCAAATAGAATCGTAATTTCTCCGAATTGCAGTACGTCTGGTGCATCTCGGTGGCGCGAGATGGAACGGAAATTCTAAACGGTTCACTCATCGGTATTCCTCAGCGAGCGTAATTGTTCGCCTTGTTACGCGCCAATGTATCAAATGTAATCTGGACCGTAACTGAAATGGTCATCCTGATAATCGAACGTTTATCGCAGCAGCGAGATTTCGCGAAAACTTGCAGTGGTTTAAAGACGTTCGATCGGATTTCGTGCGAAAAGATCTCCGAATTGTACTTTCCGACCTGAGAATGAGAGATCTGTTATAAAAAAAAATCGAAATGATTATTAAAAGCTACCAGTTACTACTATAAATATATTTGCTCCCGAACAACGTTCGGCACATGCCAATAGTGTGTTCAACTGTACTAGTGCGGGACCGTCTCATCAATTTAATATCCGCGACGACGTAGCTATTGCGAGACCGAGACGGGCGGCTGGAGTAAAAATGAGAATTCTCCGCGAGGAGGGGAGGAACAAAGACCGCGTGCACGGCTAAACCTGACTGTGCTCCAGATCTGCCGGGCGCTCTAAATTCATAAGTACCGGCGGTGCAATCGAGTCCACTCGGGGCATCGAGTGCTCGCTTATTCGCGTGCTTGGAGTGCTGCGCGACGAGCGCGAGCGCGAAAATGGGAGGAGACCAGCCGTGGCGGTTCGCGGGTGTAGAGGAATGGGAGGAGGGAGGTTAGTGAACGCAACTGGACGTCGGTCAGTCACCTCCAACCATATTGCTCCACATTCACTGAAGATAAAACGCGGAGGGGCGGGAGGGAGGACGCGGTGGCTGGACTAGATGACAGAAAACAGGGACAAAGTTATGCACCGGGACAAAAGGATGCGCGGAGCTTGGCTCGTGTAATCGCGCGAAATTTCGTTCGAATTTCATCCCCGTCCCATCTTCTAAAATAGGTTGCGCCGCTGCTATTTTCGCGTAATCGCTTTGTGACGAACGGGTAAGGAAATTAAGCGGCCGGGCGCGTCGGTGTTGCTTCACCGACGTATTAAGTTACGCGTCTCAAAGATAGAGCGTTTGTATAATTACACGCTACTTCGTAAGGCGAGTGTTCGCTTCACGGCGAGAGTGTCACGAAACAATGTGCGATAGCGTGCCGGAGAAAGTCTCGTGAGAGAGTATATCTGGGAAAGCCAATCGCCGTCGCATGACGAGCACGGCCTGCGATGCGATACGTACTTTTCGTATACTTAGCGAGCGACGAGATAGTACCCAGAAACAGCGAGATCTTATCATTTTCTAGTTTTCACGGATCTCGCGAATGCTCCAGAGTTACTCAGCGGGTTGCCTATTTTATTCGCGGAGTGGACGAGGGGTACGATCGAATAACGAGCTTGCATTTTTTTTCCCCCCTAGATGCGAATGCACCGCGCACAAACTCGCGTAGCGCAATAACCTGCGCTTGGAAACAGCTACGAATCCGGTATTTTAAATTTACGAACGGCCTATTCCCGTTTCAACGGGAGGACGACCGCGTTCGCTCGCGACTTTCTGCTCGCGAATGCGTCCCTTCCGGGCTGTTAGGAGGCCCGCTTGCGGTAACGAGCGGCCGATGGGACGGGCATTGGTCGGTCCCCATGGTGCGTTGGCGTGGTCCCGCATTAGCATCGATATAGCGAGGGTCAGGTCGGGTTCACTGAACCCGATGCACTGTGTCGGTGCATCGTGCGAAACACGGTGCGATGTCTGCGCGAGGAATGAAGAGTACGGGACAGAATGTTAGAAAAGGCAGTGGTTAGTGTCAGTTCGCCCGAGGAACCGCGCGAAACCGCGTGATCCAAACAATGACAATTGTATTGCAAAATATCGATGTAAGATCGAATTTTTATGGAATCGGCAAAGCGGAACGTATTGACAGTGTTTAGATTAATAGTAGATAATTTATTATAATTAAATAAATATGACATTATAGACATTTATAATTATAGCAGGTGTATTATTGTAATTAGTGAAACCGTGAGATCCTGCGGAAATTCCAGTGAGATAAAAACTCAATATTTTTCGAATCTTAATTTGAAAAATTGGAACGTAGCGCATCTTTTGTCCACTTTTGCTTTCGTGTATACGATTATTGATGCGAGGACTAATATCGTCTGAACGACAGTTCCGATATGACGGACACGATAGACGCAGTAGGACACGGTTGATTGCAATGTAGTTTAAAAATACTTTTGAAATTGTAGTAGAGTCACTCGTGTCGACGCGGGAGCACGTGGCGCCTTGCAAAACTGGCGCGTTCTGTGCGCTCATTGGCCCGCGACGCGCGCCGCTGACCGAATAACCAAATTTGCGCTTGCCTACTTTGGCCGTTACGTAATCGCGTTGTTTCGACTGATTTCGCACTAGCAATTCCTAAGGGGCCTATTTTAAACAAGTCTCGCGTTTCATTATTATTTATACATATATTGCGATTTATCATAGCATGAAAGTCATGGATTTTATACTTTTGCAACAGCGAGCGTGTAAAATGCAGGAATCCGGAAGAACATATTTTGTTGAACACAAAAAGATTAATATTTTTATATTTATTTTTTATTTGCGTAGCGATTTATAGAGTCACGGAATCGCGATAAAAATTGAGACGAAAGTTTTTAAATTCTAAAAATATATAAAAACAATTTTTTTTATTTTACCGTCTACTCACATTTTGCCACGTTTTATTCATTTTCCAATCGAGTTATGCCTGTCTTTGTATCGGAGAGAAGATTGGCGAAACGGAAAAGTTAAAGAAACGGCAGAAGCTCATCGGCTGAACGTAGCAAGTCTACGCTCGCGCATATACACGGCGTCATTGCGGTTGCTCCTAACGATGCATCGACCTCTCACCATGTGGCATGTGCACGGCTAGTGCACGGCGGATCTACAGTTAGGCGAACCGAATTCGCGACAATGAACGAGGAAGTTAACCGCAGCTTGCCGACCTATTTTTAGATCACTAACGGATGATTGCATGCCGATTTAAACGCCCTATTTTCTAATTTCTGTCGCGCGATCATTACGCTACGAATTATTTTTGTTTCAAGGCAGAATCCTGCAAACTAATTTTTCGCGATTTCCTCTGCTCAATATAACAAATGCTTTTGACATGATTTCTTGTTGAAGAAATTGGACGTTGTATAACATTTTTGTACAGTCGATAAACGAAAATTATATTCCCATTACATCGAGATACAATTCTAGAGACTTTTCAGTGGACAACGTTGATATTTCATCAATTTTAAAGTGCTCGAATTCGCTGGCAATTAGCTTGTTATCGAGTCTTGTCGACGAATTGGTTCCTTTGTTCGCGTTGATTCGTGATCCCGATTCAGACTGACCTGCTTCTATCGATCCAGCTTCGGAGCGATTTGCATTAGATCTCACCAACGTACCGCCTACACAATTCGACCGACTACGTCGGCAAAAGGGCACCTGCCAACAAGATCCCCGATTCGGATGAAAGCGAGTCTGCGAAGGCTGCATGAGGGATTGTTGAGCGGGAAATTAACCGCGAGAGAATAATGAATGGTACAATTGTACGATCGCGGTTATGCAAGAAGGAAATAATCGCGAAATGCCACGTGTTTTCGGCTACAATCGTGTAAACAGTATAACCGGATATTTGGTAAGAATTGTGCGTTCAATTAAGCGAGTGAAATACTATCGGCTACGGGGACTGCTTACCGAGCGTAATTGCCTCGGCGTTTCGACATCGTAATTCGGTACGATTCGTGAACAACAACAACCGTCGAGGCCCTTGACCCCTCGCATGACACACTACACCGAAAGGTAGATTCTGCTTGATGGCGTAATAAGTCGAAAGAGTCAGTAGCCCGACGGCGAGCCATTGACCCAACAAGGCCGAACGGGGCCTAATACAGTAGAAATTTGTGGTAAATTCCGAAACTATTACAGTTGTCTCGATTAACATATTTCTCCGTAAATGGATTTGACCGATCCCGCCGCCGGGACGTGATGTAACATTTGGAAAGATCCGTTCCGGCAACATCTCCAGCCATTCGGCGGTCTATTCGGGGCGATCTCACCCACATTTGCGCCACGGGAGCGTCCAAACTTCAAATCGAAGTCCTTTCTGTCTGGCACCGAGGCATGTTCGCATGTCGAATTGAATCACGTGACTCGGCGGAATCGTTTCCTTGGTCGTTCACGCGCGCGGCCTCCACATGGAGGACATTGTCGAGGATTTGGCGAGTCTGCTCGAAGCGCGAAGAGAGAGGTGGAGGGAGAGGGAAAAAAGAGCGTCCTCATCACGAGGTGTCACTGACTCCCCGTACGTAGGTGATCGACCTCCATAGTCTCTCCCCGCCTCTCTACATTCGTCCCTTGCCACCTTCTTACTCCGTCGCTGCTTCCCGTTGGCACTCTTGCCCCCCTTTCCTCCTGGCTGTCTGCAAACGCGCGCCGCAGTGACGTAACGCCGGTTATTCAACCTGGTTGGCCAGTGACGAAATGCCAATGGCCACGATCCGGCTCCGCGAAAGTTCCCTCCGCCTCGCATACCCACCATGAAATGAGACGCGTTCCCATTTCTTTTTCTTTCTTTATTTCCTCTCGGAGGAGGCATGTGCACGCCGTCCCGATGTTAAACATCGATAATTAATCATGAGGTTGCATTTTCGAAGTCCTGCCGGTACACGCGATAAAACGCGATCTGTTGATCCAGACGGGAAAAAAACTAATCGCGATGTTAGGGCAAATAGAAATAGCTAGAAGAGCTCTCAATTAATTTACCGGTCATTCGTGCGTGTTAAATCACATTCGCGCCACGTGGCCCAATGTGAAATCTAATGTCACGAATTCTAAGACGAGTCGACCCGGATGAATCATCGTCGCGGGCCTAAGCTGTTTGGCCGAAAGTGTTTGGTGTTTACGAATGTTGCTTTCGCGCGTTTCCAACCGCTTCATCGTGCTCTGATTAAAAGGTGGCGCTAGAACATTCGATTGTTGGCGCGTTTCAAGCAGCGGGGAGGTCGCGTGTTTAATCTTTTATCGTGCCAAGACTATTCGTCTTCCTCAAAGGACACGTCGCTGATACCGAAATTTAATCTAATATCATTACGAAAGTAAAACTCGCCGATAATGCAGGATGACGCGCTTGTCAATCGCAGCCTTAACAGGCTTGAAGTTACAAATTTGAAAACTGACTCGCGCTATAAATCATACAGTTCGTCCAGCAGGTGAACGCCGATAATAACGTGGCGAAATGTAATCGTAACATAAATGCACATCAACATCTTGATTATGACACGCTTATCTCGATCAAACTTAATTCCCCGAGAAGCACCGGCACCTGCTACCATCGAGCGATATACGCGCGGACTTTACGAATAGATTCTGGGACGTGTACCTCTATTAAACCAACTCGGTGATTCCGTTATACGTGGAATCCTGGGACGAACGAGAAGGTAGGTGCACGCGCGTCAAGGATAACGCGTGGCGGAGACGGCGGCGGGTGTTCGCGCGCTAGCTGTACGTGAGCTTAACGCGTGTGGAGGAGAGAACGAGGCGCGACGAGCGCGCGCGGTACACGCGGCGGTGAGTGACCTATGGCTCCTCTTGTCCCTGCCCTCCGCGAATATTGCGTGTCAATGTACTTGACTCACGTACGAATGTTGCGCAATGGTGCGCGTACGCGGCCACGCTGGACGCTCCTTATCGACGATACGCGCGATAGATCTTTATCTCTCGCTCTTTCTCTCTCTCTCTCTCCCTTCGGCGCATGGCGGAGTGACGTAACCGGAAATTGATCGATTAATCTTCGGGTGGCCGCGATCGCGAAAAAGCAAACATCGCGCCACAATTTCTTTCGATCCACGAGATTCTACCGCGGATCGAAAACGAGGCCGAACTCGCCAGTCGAACGAGGAATCGGGTTACTGTTATGAAATCGCGAAATAATGGGAGAGGATTAATTATTAATACGCTAACCAGATTTTACATTATCCCTCCTAAGGGCCAGTTTCACGAACGTCGGTTAACTGTTAACCAGAGCTCAGTCAACTCCCTATCTTTTTCTATGTTATTATCTAAGAGGAGACAGAGAATCAATTAACCTTCGGTTAGTTAACTGACGTTTGTGAAACTCGCCCTAGGTGTATACTTAGAGCGAGTTAATCTAGAAACAATAGCGATATCATGTTAATTAAAATCATCGAATATCAATTACGGATGGTGCAAATCAGCGACCCGCTGTAAAGCTGGGCAGGAGAAAAGAAAAATAAATATCCCCGAAGGTAGTATGCGGAGCTAACACGGGATCCGGGGTGATATTCCTTGGCGATTTTGCTTTTCTGTCGTGCATCGGTTTAACGGTGAATCCCTAGGCGAGATTACGGGGAAGCCAAGTTGCGGTTCACAATGTCATTAGTACTGGCGAGATAATAATGGATTTTCCTCGCGGAGATCGCTCCGACAAGCGCGTGCGTTTATCACGCAGCGGCTGCGCTCGGGGTACGACCGGAGAGGCGAACGAACCCGGCCAGAAAGAAGCGAGAGCGAGCGAAGCGAGCATCGCGTTAATGATTTCTGTCGTCATTACGTGTAATCGATATAATCTCGCACGCCGGGCAAACGTGTGCGAAGAGTCTGCGTGATGTCTGAGAGGTTCGACGGCGTTTTATTGCCCCTGCGCGGCATAATGTGGAAGTTATTATTCTTATCGCGCACACATAATCGTTTACACGCCGCAATCGCAGAGCTATCGTCTATTTCTCTCGCCTATGTGCCTCTTAATTAATCTGGTGCTCGTAACGAGAGTTCGATTACCTCTTCCCATAAAGGAGCCTCTTATCGTCAAAATTTGACGTAAAAGAGATGGCCCGAGCGACGATCAGACGTTGCAATTAAACGTGGAATGAATTCCGTCGATTCCTTTTTAATTCGTGTACTTTTCAAAAGCGGCACAATACACCGCCGGACGCGGGGCACGGGAACGGCGGGGCAGGGAGGGGGGAGGAGAACGAAATAGGGGGAGAGCTGGCCGCCGAGTTGGCGCGCAAATAGGTCGGGGGCAATGACCGGCTCGGCATTGCTGAACTGAAAATTTATTGAGGACGCTGTCGCCGCACTCTCGCACATTGCGCAAGTCTCGGCGGTACAGTCCGCATCGGACACGTCGCCCGCGCTCATTAATCGTAATTGAATCCCGGAGAAAAGCAAGAGCCGCGGCGGCGTCTCTGCCGCGAGGCCTTTCCGCGACAAGTCGCCGCCGCGTAAACTACTTTCGATTTTCACTATCTCCGAAAACTTTCTAACACGATGGCAGAAATATCGCAGGCGGACGACAAGTCGGCAAAAGTATTACCACACACGGTCGATGCGATGCAAACGCGGGAGACTTTCTACGCAGGAAGGAATAGAATCGCGTTAGAACACGGAATAAGCGGGGCTACACCCTCTTTTAAGTCGACTTGCCGAATCTGGCGCTCGCAAAGAGACGCGATAGGCATTCAGCACACCGAACGAACGATCCTGCATCTCGGTCGGTCGTGGAAGACGGTGTCGTTTTTAGCCGCTGAACGCTACGCGAGTGGTTACTTTCCGTTCGCCATTTTATAAAAGTAGGTGTCGCAAAAGCAAGCAGGATGGACGAAGAGAGGTGCGATCGAAAATAATCGAGCAGGCCGGTTTCGCAAGACGACGCGGTCCAACGCGTAAAGCAAGGCCATCGGGTCGTAGGCATGGCCTGGTTGCGCCTGTTGCTGACACGAGGAGTACGAGCCACTGTTTACCGCGGAGTTAACAGAATGCCAGAGGAGAGGTGCTCGCCGGCACCCGCAGTCTCTACTGACGTAAGCGGTGCTAAGTTATTCGTGTTAGGTGCGTAATAGCCGAGAGACTGACGGACATTGAAAGAAATCTGATGTAAGTGATGGATTTCTGGTATCTCAAAGTAACGTGACGTCTTTGATATTTTTCGAACGATTCCTAAATAGGTGGCGAGTGTGGCGCAGAGAAATGTGCGCTGCTTAGTAAACAAATGAACGAAAAGATCAGAGTTCAAATCCACGGACAGCACTGGTTTTCTTCGGAATTTCCCGAAGGGAAGTGGCAACCACCGAGAGTATCTTGCCACACATACCCCTTTAAGGGTATAGCCCTCCACTGTTTTTCCGGGTGCTAGAGTGGCTTACCCCTTAAGCCTAACACGAAGAAGAAGAAGAAGGAGACGATTCACCCTAATACGTTTGATTCGATAAAAGACTCGATTCGTTTTCTAAGTTCTCTCCTTTATATTCAATATTTAATCTAGAAAATCGCATCATTCTCGCACGATACACATGGAATAAGTGCATAAAGTGATACAGCAAAAAGGCCATCGCAAAGATGGCTCGGAGTTAGGGGTAATTGAGCCACGTTGATGATCAAACATTTAGGTTGATTTGCACGATTACGTTACGTTGTCATCGATACGTGGAGTAGAACAAGCGCCGTCTAACGCGTGAAAGTAAGAGCCGGCCAGCGTCGGTGTACCGCGGCCTTGATTCGGCCGGGGTTACCGGCCGACATCCAGGACGGCCGAGGTCCGTTTGCTGTTGTTGCTCAATACCACGTTGGGCATACTTGACTATAAAAACGATCGCCTCACTTGCGAGACGTCGCGATGAAATTTCGCTCTTGTCTGACGCTCGAATTTCACCGAGTAGTCTCAGCCGCTAATGAGACATTTGAATTAAAGTATATCGCATTCTCGTTGCGAAAACAATGAAATAAATTGTACCGAAATAAGATGAACATTTGTTAATGCGTCCGCTCACGAGCCTGATTATTGAATGCGAGAAATATTCCCGGTTTTTTGCCCAAAGATTTAACGACTCTTTCGATTTAACAAAAAAGAGGAAATTTTGCAAGAAGTGACGAAACGCGACTGACGGATGCGTACTTGGCGATTGACTAATCGTTCGCGTTAAGTCAAGAACCACTCGGCTTTACGAGGGACACGTTTAAGAAGTTCGGTCGGCGTTTATATAAGCCGACGAAAAAAAAGGTGTCACGCACGCGGATAAAGCCTGGCGGGGTGTGCGAGGCCTGCGAGACGTGACGCAACTCCGTAGGTGGGTCGATGAAATGACAACAAGTGCGAGAGGATCTGCGAGAGTGCGCGAGGAGGGGGAGATCGAAGGCGAGAAAGAAGAAATGTCGCCGCGAGCGCGAGGTCAGAGCTGCAGCTTTCTCCAAGTGGCAGAGGTAGCGAGCGATCGAGAGTAAAAGCTGTCAAGGGGAGAGAGAAAGAGGAGCGAGCGGGAGGCGAGTCGCACGGTCGAGAAGAGAGACAACGTCGGAGAGAAAGGTGAAAGCACTCTCACCTCGGCTCGCGCCGTCCGTAGAGAGGATCTTTGGATTTTTATCGTCTAGGCCGTTTAATGAGAGGAACAGAAGTCGTAAACGCGCGTTAACGAAGGTGTCGATGATGCCGATGGGTTTACCGGAACGGCCATCGTGCTTTTTTTTCTCTTACGACGTCGATACCGAATCGATAGGTGAATTAATGCAAGTGGATATGTGCGACGTGTCGTCGGAAAGAGTACATTATTAACGGCGGACGTAGACCCCGCACTCAGTCAACATAGCCATAGAACAACGGCCATGAGCCTTTGCGAGCAATTGCGAAACTTACGACGACTGGTACACTCTCGTATCTATTATTGCCAGACGCTTTTTTTCCTTCTCTTTCTCTCCCGGCGCGCTCAGGGACGTGGCGAGTACAATTTTGCATCGAGATTAGATGCCCGATCTCGCTGGAAGGAGGGCACTTGCCGCGAGAGTGGACACCGGCTTGAGAAAAATCGCGATTGTCGACGCAAAACCAGCGCTCGTTGACGTCGCCTGTGACGAACGATCGAGGAATTTCGATACATCCTTGAAACGGGAAAGTACGATGTGTGTGATAAAAGGAGAGAAGGCGGAGCACGTTGGATAACTCTCATTATTGTGGGTGGTCTTCTAAAATGCGACGAACAAGCGGAGCCACCGAGCACCTGGGAAGCTGTTGAGTCATTGGACCTTTTAAAAATAACCTTTTCAGATCGCCGAGTGCACACATTTGGGAGAGGACAAGTTGGAGTCGAACTAAATCTTGGGTCATCGACGATCAAACGGGAGTCTTTTCTCATGTAAGCGTGCGAATAAAAAAAAAAATTAAAGAGCACGTTTTTTCCCCGC
>NW_011967220.1:1027807-1040110 GCF_000949405.1 Vollenhovia emeryi
TTCTGCGAATTAAAGGGCCGATATCTTGAGCGAGGCGACTGCCATTTAAAAATGACTTTCTAAGATCGCCGAGTGCCACACATTTGGGAGAGAGAACAAGTTGGAGTCGAACTAAATCTTGGGCCATCGACGATCAGACGGGAGTCTTTTCTCACGTAAGCGTGCGAATAAAAAAAAGATTAAAAGGCACGTTTTTTTCCCCGCTGCTGCGAATTAAAGGGACGATATCTTGAGCGAGGCGACTGCCATCGCGCGGTACACAGTGCAAGTTAATCGTCAGGTGTACGTAAGGTTCGCGGTCGACAGATGGCAGGCCCGCGTCCGTGCAAGCCCGCGAACAATGTCAATGTCAACGAGCACGTGAGCTCCGCTCGAGGTAAAATCGATACGACTCAGTGTCAAAGCTTTTCCCGGAGCAAGTTGCATACTCTAAATGCGTCCAGTTGCATACGACAAGTACGAGCCTCTGCTTGGCGATGCTCGCATCGTTAGGTGTCTCAAGCTTCCGCTCGAACTCTATAACGCAATTGCGATGGGACGGCAAAAGCTTAACTCTGATACGCCCATGATTGCTGCGATTAACGACAAGGGATACACTTCGCCGGCAAATGTCTTTTCTCGCAGTGATAAACTGGCGTATTAAATTCGTACATGAGGTAACGAAAAGACGGTAGACAGTATCAATTTAATTATTGCACCAGCGAACGAAATAATAATTTGTAGAGGCTCGAAACAGCCCCCGATGTTCCGATGGCTCGACGTATAACCGTGACAGACGATCCGCGAACGTCCGCGCGTTCGGGAAATATAGTATCTCTAATGTCACTTCGTATGGTACGCGAGAAATCATTAGACTAGTCCAATCCTACATCAGCGACCGATCCTGCGCGGAACGGCGGTGTTCAGCAACACATCCTTGCAAAGAAATGACCTCGTCGGGGTAAGGAATTGCAACAACAGATCGTGGTAACATCAACAGAACTTTCTCTACGATATCGGCGAACAGGAGAGATACCGAGATGCCGGCAGGATCGGCTAGCCAGGGGACAACGCCATATGTATACGTTCACGCTCGCTCGATGAGCAGTCGATTAATTATCTCACTTGTCTCGTCCGAGAGCTCTCAGCTGCATTTGGAACGTGAACGTGACGTCGTGCTGGAAGCGCCGGTACGTTTATCGGGCATTGCGATCAACAGGGGGACGAACCTTTGACGTGTTGATGACGTCTCTCGGCTTTCTGCGCCTCGGTGATCACGATAGCGGTCGCCTCGCTGATCACGATCCTCGGATCCAGGTTGCCGTATCCGACGATCGGCCGACGAACGGCCGCGTGCCCGCCCGCGTCGTCGTCGCGCATCACGATCGCCGACATGGCCCCGCGCTGATAACGAGCCGCGGTTGAAACGGTTGCTCCGCGGCGACGGAAAGTTAATGCGTACTCGAGGGTTGATATGACCATGAATGATGCGGCAGGGGTGAAATGCGGGATGAACGCGGGGCTTTTTGCGCAGGCGTCAGCGTGCCCACGCTATTCGGGGGAAGCTCAACTTGGACGCGGATGTGTGCGTGTGTGCGCGCGCGCGCGCGCGAGGGTGTGCGGTTCCTTTTGGCAAAATTGCACGAATTGTAGAAAGAGCGAGTGGAGAACAAGCTAGTTCGGATAAATTGAAGTCGCGTTAAAAAATTGCCGGACATTTGCAGCGTCTATCACACGGATACCTTTAATCGGTAGCTCGGCGATCGGTGGTGACATTACGACGCGGATTATCGCGAGTCCTTCACCCTATCGCAATCCTCAGATTCCGCAAATTGCCGATGTACATTTATAACATCTGTTTACGAGCGATATAAACCCCGCGAGAAATAGCGGCGGCGGAGGATAAGAATAGGATAGAAGGCTATAAGCGGAAGTCATCAATAACTAACAACAGACTGTTAGTATTAAACGCACGAGCAATGATATATCCAGCGATGTTAATCGATACGATCGCCCAGGATGGTGTCTACTGATATATAGTTATTAATCAAATATCAACGAGAGGATGACGTTTCGAGGAAAAGTATCGTCGAATGTCATACTAATTTCATTTCATCAACATATTTAATACAACAAATTAATAAAATTGGTATGGCTCAATATTTAATATAATTCATTGTTCTTAAACAATAAAATTTATAAGGCTGACGTAAAATCACAAATACGAAGTAATAAAGGATATAAAAGCTAAGACAGGATGTTGGTATCTAAAAATACTTCAACCAGGGTTTGAACCTGGACCTCCCTACACTCTAGGCGGGCGTCTTCACCAACTCGACCACCGAGGACAATTTATTAATATAGTTTATTATTCGGTATATATGTAGTATTGCATAGTATCGTGAGTCTGTTAATCGAAACCGATTTGCAAGAAAAAGATAAAGGTTAACATGTACTTGATACGATCGCACGAAAGTACGCGACAAAACCCGTACGCGCTATCGAAAGATATAATCGATCGAAAAGTTCTTATTAAGCTATGTCTATTTCACGCGCGCAGGTGATACTTCATATCTCTCGTCATTATCACGAACTTGCGCGACCGTATACCGTCGCAAGTGGGACACCCCCTCCTCCCCGCGATCGACTAAAAATAGACACCATATGCAGAAATGCGTTCATCTATAGGTATTGCATAAGGGCTTAAGATTGACGTCAATGTATCGCGCAAGTCAGCGTTCTAATTATTTGCTACATTCACCGACCTTTCGCTACATCTGTCAAGTCACCGCCTTAAATAATTTTTCTCCCGTTTCTTTCAATTTTGTTTTCTTATCCTTGATACGTCGCCGTTGCGTAAGTCAACCGAACGTTCTGCATAACACTAGGTTGCGACAAAACTCGCGTGCGTTAACATAGGAACTCGGTGTAAGTCTTCTTCTTCTTCTTCCTCGTGTATTAGGCTTAAAAGTCTGTTTTATCAAGTTCTTTCTGGTACAGAACGAACTGGTACTTCCAGCATCTGGTTTTTACTTCATCTTCGGTAGGCTGCTAATCTTGCCGAAGGAAACCTCAAATCTGGAGGATATGTGAGGCAGAATACTCTCGGTGGTTACCACTTTCCTTCGGGAAATTCCGAAAAAACACCAGTGGTGTCCGTGGATTTGAACTCGGATCTTTTCGTTCATTTGTTTACTAAGCAGCGCGCATTTCTCTGCGCAACACTCGCCACCGGTGTAAGTCGGTAGCCGAAAAATACCACCGAAGGAAGTTGATAATAAGTTAAACGGGAATTCGATTCGCAACGCTGCGGATCCTCTACCCGGGAGGCTCGAGGCAAGTCGCAACAGTACAATAGTAAAACCTGTAGTCGCCATAAAACTACTTTTCGCCCTGTTCTTTTTGTACCCAATCTTGCATACCTAATCTGCTTTTAAGTAGAAAAGCGAGTCACTTTGTTAGGAGGCTAGTCGAAGAAGCAAAGCCGCGCGTTTTCGAAAATATGGGGCCAGGTTCGACGAGTCCTTTTTTTTCAAACGTAACGTTATCGCGGCTGTTTTATCGCATCCATACCGACCCGCGAGATGTGAATTCTCTGTCGTACCGACTTTTCCGCGGAGATTCGCGAAAGGCGGTGGCGCCTTCGCGCGGATCGCGCGCGAACCGCGCCGCGGTTATGCATGCCAGGGGATCCGATCCTTTCCCGCGTGTGCGCGTTGCGGACGCACGCCCGTGTACTTTTGTACAGGACGACTCAAAATTCTCGATAGCAATTGTCTCGTTTCACCGTGTCCTTGTTGCCCCTCGTCTTTTTATTCGATCGTTGTTCGACGAAGTTAAGCGGGGAGCACACATTTTTGCATAAATGCATACGCATATGCCTAAAGAAATTGATTGGTCCATAAGGAAATGGACCAGGAAATGGATCAAATTCCCTAGGCTGATGCTTATGCACTTGTACAAAAGTATGTACTTTCCGCTTTAAACATAACATTTTTTTATTAGAGTCTTTATGATTTATTGGAGTCCGCGTTTAGTGCGCACCGCCGGAACAAGGTCCGGAAAGGATGACTCGTGCAATTCTCCCGTTAGTCCTTCCGAGAAGCCAACTCGTTCACTCAGCTAGTCGGAACAAATTGCCTTTCTTAATCCCCGAATGTCACACGATGTCGCCTTTCTTTTTGGCTCATCTCGGATCTTCGATTTACGACACTCGGCAGTGATTTTTTTCGCAGTCGATTTATTGGTGGTATTTTTTTCCACGGTCTACGTTAGCTTATTCTGTGTTAGTAGCCTTTTACAACCGGCTCACTCGTCTTCCCGGAATCGTCCGATGTACCAAAGGATCGTGTCGTACGTTGAAAAAGAATATGTAGCAAATAAATTAGAATATGTGACGTTGCGTAAAAAGTACACAACGAAGGCGTCGCGTATAAGAGGTTTGAGAAAAAATGCGCAGCTTTGGGGATTGCATCGGCATAAGTTAACGATTTCCACAAATCTCCGAGCCACAAGATTCCGCAAGTCCCCCGCCAAGCCGGATTAATTCATTCATGAAAATCGCGCGCGGCGGATTTCTCCTTTTCATTTCATCCCAAGCTCACCGCTCGCTCGCACGACGAACGTTCGCGTGGTCGCGCGGGATCGCATGGGGTTTACAGTCTCGAGGATAAAATTTCGCCGCGCGAGCTCCCCGCTTTTGAAGCGACCTGTAGCAAAAGCGCGATAGAATCGGACGCGCGCGCATGTATAGCGTACCACCTTGGGGGCACCTACTACATCTACCTACGAGGTCGTTGACCGCGCGCGAAGGAAAGTGGGACGGTGCGAACGCTACTGAACGGCTAATGTGCGAAGGCCTTGAGAGATCACTGACGCATGCCACCACATACAGACAGACGCGCTTAACATACACGTGTCCTCTCCCCCCCTCCTCTCTCTCTTTCCTCCCCCTGCTCCTCTTGCTCTCTATTTATCTATCTTTCTCCGTTCATGAAACAACTTTTTGCTGACGAAATTCGCCCCAGATTGCCGGTATCTTTAGAGATCGCGGGGAGATTAACTTTGTATCGGGCAGACATAACTTTGCATTATGAAAATTCTGCCTGGTTCTCTTGCCACGAACGTATTTCATTTTGTCATTATTGAGACTGGAATTACGATCAAACGGCCGGGTTATATCTCTCTCGTGTTCTCGATGAGATTAAGAGAATTCATGAAGCGTATCGGGAATCTATGAAAATGGTCCAAACATCGCATAGCGATATCAATCGGCTACTCCTAGAAAGTGAAAGCGAGCGGCCGTGTGGGCCTTATGGTTACGCGACTCCTCCAGCTACGTTCCAATAGAAATAAAAATGTCTGCGCTTTGTCAGTTAATGCTCGCGATATCGTGTGCTCTTTAAGTGCCATCGCACTCGCAATGAAAAAACAAATTGCGCAAACAATGCTTTTATACAAAAGCACTGGCCGATGGAAGACTTGCAGCTCTTTTCTATTTCGCAACGTAATCCTTTGTCTCGCTATGCTTTTCATAAGAAGTTTTAGAGAGTACCGTTTCCGATAACATATTTACGTAAAAAAAGGAGGGATTTCATTCGTGTAAAACGTCTGGATGATTCGGTCGCAGCGACATTAATGAAACGTGCAAAATTCGCTGTTACGTTTGAGATATCAGTCCTCGTTGCCCGTTTCCGGCCTCCCGTTC
Source organism: Vollenhovia emeryi (assembly GCF_000949405.1). Taxonomy (NCBI): domain Eukaryota; kingdom Metazoa; phylum Arthropoda; class Insecta; order Hymenoptera; family Formicidae; genus Vollenhovia; species Vollenhovia emeryi. Next base: position 1,033,494 of record NW_011967220.1, read on the forward strand.
TCCCGCGGAAATACCACCACGAATCCCGGGGTTGGTGGTATCGGGTCGTTGGGGCAACGATCTCGCCACGATTCCTAACCCGGTCAACCGCGACATGGATTCGACGCACCAACCTCCACCTAGCCCCCCCCCCCCCCCCCGATTATGTGTTGCCGTAACATCGATTGCTCTCTGAATACTCAGAACTATCCTACGGAATAATCGCGCGAATTATGTAAATTGCGACAATGAGTCGCGACCACACGTTTCTTCGCGAGACATACATATATGCAGTAGAGTCCCGCATTGCCCGCGTTAACGTGGACCAGGACCATCTCGTCGAAAACTCGGATAAGCCGGAAGGGAAAATAGAAACGCATACGAACGTTACTTTTTCAAGTGATTCACCTGGTCGTTTTGGCGCCTTTAATTCTGCTTGAATTGAGACCACAAACGTTTTTCGCTTCACTGGTTGTGCCATTGTAACGTAAATTAACAAACAATGTTAACATTTAAAGTCGATAAAAGAAATACTGTGATATGCACCTCTCAGCAGCAGTCGACGAACTGAAAGTACATAAAATCTATTGTCGACACCCATTGTTCCCCTCTTGCCGCGCGTATCTTAGTAACGAAAGGCTGGAGGACGCTTATCTCAACCTGACATGAAGAGTCTCGTGATTTGTTTATAAGCGTCCAGCGCCTCGTTGCTACTGTATGACACGCTCGGGAAGAAGGGATCAGTAGTCGACAATAAAATCGGCCCAAAATGTACAACTAACTTCAAGATTTGATTTTAATTACAGTAAAATTTTTCTGACTCTTTTGTGTAAAGATACTAGAAGTCTTACCCCGGGGTTGTTCGGGCCTCTTTTCTCTTAAATCACCATTTTTTAATATCATTCTTGTTCAATATCTTTTTTAATTTCTCTGTATATATATATCTCTCTCTCAATTCTATTTAAATTAATTTTTTTCAGCTTCTCTCGGGTAATATTCAAAAATACACAATACCGATCTATAAAAAAACTTTTTTTCGAATAATACAGAGTCACGAACCTAAAATAATTTTATTTATACCGAGGTAAAATTAATTTTTTGTATTAGCCAATTTTTGGCAGAATTCTATAAAATAACATTGTCAAACTTGGTCAAGATCTGGGATTAGATATTAAATTTGATTGATTTCAGGGTTTGACTTTCCAAATGTAATGATTTCAGGAAGCAAAAGTTGGCTATCCAGATTAAAAGATAGTCTATATTTTTCGCAGGATTCTACTGAATAACTACGCCAAACTTGTTCAGAGAAAGCAACATTAAATTGAAAAATCGCCTCGGATAAAGCAGAACTCGAATAACCGCGACTCGTTTAGTCGGGGACTCTACTGCATAAACATATTTCTCGCGGCAAACAACAATGTAAGTATTTAACGAACTTCATACGATATCTATCAGTTTACACGGAACGGTGTGGACAAATAACGTATGTTTTTCTCGCATTGCATAAGCTTGCGCGCACTTAGATAATTAAAATAATTAAAAAACTTGCAACTGAAAAGAAGTTGTGACAGTTCTGGAGCAACCTGCATATTATCGCGCGCCCAGCTTTTATATCGATCGTATCGCTTTATCGGCAGGCGGCGGCATTATGCAACGGTTATTATCATATTTATAACTTGCCCAATAGTTGCAATTTGTGCGATTAGCGCGTAAGAGACAAACGGGTATGCAAATCGGTGTACGTCGTTGTAGCGGCTGATTTGTACGTGAAGTTCGTCGCGGATCGGCGATCTTGCGTCCTTCGGAGCCGGAATCCGCGTCAAGTGGTTCATCGACATCGAACGAGGATAATCGCTCTGTATGCGCACCTTCGACGTTCACGCCGCCTCTCGATCGTGATTCAATATTTTTCCCCTTCTAAGCTGAATGCGCGCTCTCGGCGGAGTGATTAAGTGTTTACACGTCACGGTTAACCGTCGTGCGATGCATTTTATTAGCCACAGATATGATAATCACCTACAATGTGGAGAAACGCGCATGTTAAAGAGCGCTGAAGCTAGGTACGTCGCGATAAATGCGATTGGCATTATTAGACGAGCAGTAAACGCAATTTAGTGAAAGTCGCAATCGAAATCGAATCTTAAGATTTGCGACTTTCTCTCTGAGAAACGCGCGTTATTTTGCTGACAACTTAATGTAGTTTTCTTTTATGCACATGTTGAACAATTAATAATTGTACATGAAGCATCTACACCCTCAGAAAGGATTTCTGTTATCGGGACAAAAAATATTCTTGACGCGTTTATATTTTTCACAACCTCATTTAGTATAAAAATAAGACGATATCAAAATAAAATCAATAATTCTTACTCTCCTCGATCGAATTAAAAAAGATTACTTACTATATTGAGACAAGAGTAACTTATATAAATGTGACTTTATATATTCTTGCGTTTAGAATAAATTTTCCCTCCATCTAACAACGCACGAAGTTGACACCGCGATATTCGACAAAAGACGAATCACACTATTCATTTTAGTCTAGATTTTAGAATTTTTCATTTACGATTAAAATATTCCTTTTTCTATAATAAATACGATTGGCGCTATATCGATCCTATTTTATGATACATTCAAGTGTAATAGCATTGGATTCGGAAATTTTTTCGATGGGTGTACTTGATTAATTTTCCTAATATAGTTCACTAATCCTGATATTCTTATCAACCAAATCAATGACGGTCGAACGTGTTGCAATACACGTGATATCATTTCACATATAGATAATAACTAAAGGAAGCATCCAGTAAAATTCTACCGAGTACAAATCGCTGTTCTGGAAAAAGTTGCAAAAAACTAGAAGAAGAAAAACTAGGTAAAAACCTACAAGGATTTAGGGTCCTTGTAAATCAAGGCACACAAAAGTGAAAGAGACGACCTTATTTCATATTTTACTTTTTATGTAAAAAATCTCGGAGAAATGATTCCGGAGAAAAAATTCCTAACCCTTTCACCTTTCACAATAACGAAACAATACTTTCAATAACCTCGTTTTGAGAAAAAGAGATCACAGGCGGTATATCTGTTCACTGTATGTGTGGTATCTCTAAAAAAGGGTCAACTTAAAAAATTGAATTCCTAACCTAACGGGATTCGCGAAGAGCTATTTAGTCACGTTTTTTGTACCTAAAATTTTAAATAAAATTTCTTTCAATTGCTTTCTCTCAATAGATCTTATAAACGTGTGAGGTAAAAGGTTGGAAGGAAATTTTTTGCACTTCCGCGGTTATAAAATATTTTTATGATGAAAAATGAGCATTGCCACTGACTAGAGTTTTTGCCTATCTTTTTAAGTTTCGTTTCGTTTTGCTTTTTCTATTGATGTAGTAAAACTATTTCCGAAAAAAATTGTATCGTACCATCTTTCTACCAACTGTTCGTTTTTACCCGACAGGAAGTAGAAAAAATCAGGTAAGTAAAATAATATGAAATATTGCTAGATGGTGCCATCTTAGAACAAATATTTAGTTATGTATTCCACTGTAATTGCTTACAGTTAAGGAGGTTTGAGCGTTTGACCAAATAAAAGATAAACCTATAATATGCACATGATGCAAAAGATAATCAAACTAACAATGTATAACAGGAATAATTTTTACCGTATCGTTTACTAAATAATTAATTATAAAGAAGCAATATGCAAGCACGTATAATCTTATAATTTTTCAAATTTCTTTTTATTTAATATATTTTTATGTAAGAGAAGTTAAAAAAACTGTTGCAATAGTAAAATAAATATTAAAGAATATCTTGGTGAAAACTTACATAAATTTACGGTCGCGTTCAAGAGAAATTTAGATTTTTTGATTAAACAATCCGTGAAATCGACCAGGAAATGATGACACATAAGTGCAATTATGGCAACGTCGCATATAAAACAAACTATTTCCAATGCTTATTAAGTAAAAATATATTTAGTTAAATATTAAAGTGTTAATTTATACACTTGCAACTCAAATAAATTTAATTTGGTTATTTATATTAAATAAACACGATTAAACGTTCTTATGTTCATATTTGCTTTTTATCCGTTGATATTTGCATCAAATGAGAGTCCTAGAGCTTTTATTTTACCATTTTTTAAATATTTGACAACTTTTAAAATAATAAATGATTACATATTATAACATTTACGAATATAATCGTACTAATATTATTGCGAAGTTATTTTTTTAGCCATTGAATACAATTTTATTAATAACACGTTTCATTCATTAGAAAGTAGTGCTAGAAAACTTTCTTAATTGGAATGGTATAAGAGAAACTCAAATTGAGAAACATAAGCAATTCTAATTGCTTTGTATTATTGCAATTTAAAGAGGAAGCAGAGTTTTTGAAATGTTTAACAACAAGATAAACTAATAACTTTGATACATAATTATGCACTATTAGATAATCATGTAGTCTGCATATAATCGTGGACTATAGTCGTTCCGCGTGTACTGAGCCGAGTTTAGCTGACAAAAGCAGCAGGTGAATAAAAGCAGATCTCAAATATCATCATTGTCGTCATAGTAACACGAGATATTTTCGCTTTCAGCAATGGGAAAAGGATTAAGTCTCGGGATATAAGTGATAGAGCGAGGGGAGGGGGGGGGGCGAAGCGGTAACTTCGCCCTCGCCAAGCAGGGTGGAATGACCTCGATAGCGCAAATTATCCCGCCAAACGTAGGTGGCCCGTGTATATCCGTGTCGAGTGGCCCCGCGAAAATAGCAGAACCATGGAACCCGTCTCCGAGAGGTTGCGTGTCCTGGTGGGGATGTGATTATATCGGGTGGGAGAAACCCGGGGAGGGAAGGGCGTAACGAGAGAAAGGGGGATGGCAGAGGGAGAAAGAGAAAGACAGATCTGCTGGCCTAGTTAGGGTGAGTGCCACCCTCGGCGGTCGACGACCTCGCGACCTCGACGCTCGCGAATCTGCCTCCTGCCTCTGAAGGTACATGTGGTTTGCCAAAAAAGTGCACGTTATTTGAGAGAACCTATCCGCGGGAATTAGATGGAATTTACTTGATATGCGTTCTGTCCTCTCACGATTAGATATTCATGCTCAACAGATAATTATTCTATGTTACTTCGATTCTTAACTGAAGGCAATAAGTAATTTAAATTTATCTCTCTCATATTTTTAGAAAAGTCTCACGTGAGATTAAATTTCCTAGCGTAACCGTTTGAAACGGACATTTTGTACGGACAGGAGTATTTTGCATTAAGCTTGTAGCAAGAAGAGTGGAATTAGCGAGTTTTCGAAGGGATGGGCGAGCTATGGCACGGAGGGGGATGCATAAGTTGGGGTGGATATAATATCTGTAGCATAGGACGACAGGTTGGTAGAAATGCTATACTTAGCACCGAAGGGAGGGATGAACGATACCGGGACTGGTGGGTCAGAGTTCATTGGCCTCGAGGTTACCGGCCCTCCCTTCACCCCCACGACCTTTTCCCCCACACCACCCAAGTTCCGAGGGTTGGGGCGCGTGAGTAATCGCTCAGTTTGAATTTCCGTGAAATACTTTAGATCGTAAATGGTTATTCGTTTCACTTCTCGCTGATCTAATCGAACGAAATAAATGAAGTGTATGTGCTGCATCGGGAACGAGATGGTAGCGAGGGATGCTGAAGCGGTGACGTTACGAGACTTTCGCTCAGTCAGTCCGCGAGAAAATTCGAACAAAATGATGCGGCGCAGCACGATAGAAATCGTAACGCGCGACAGAAGTTCACTCTTCTTTTTCTTACTGCGAACCGAACGAGACATGGCTCACCAGAAAGAAAGTAAGAGTGGTATGGCTAGGAAGTTAAGGCAGCGGCGAAGGTGGCTCGTCCGGATGCCAATGAAAGGGAAATACGCGTACGAGAAGTAAGATGATTTCCTTTCTCTTTCTTTGTCATGCGTTTTTCACCCGTCTACCCGTATTGATTCCGCCGCATTCGGTGTGAAACGTAATGGCAAAAGTAGAGATGGACGTAAGTATCTTTGATTGATCAACCATTAGAAACATGATCCGCGATCGACTTCACTTATTGAAAGAGAAACTTATCTCGATTTTAAATTACGTTGTTTGCTTTATTTATTATTGGATTTTGAGGCCTGCGAGACTGCTAGAAAGCAAGTATTCTGTTCCAATAGACCCGATGTTATCTGCATCGAGCCTCTTGACAAAAGCGTTGATATTTACTGCGACTAGCCAAACTGGGTCGTCGGTTCCTTAAAGTATCACGATGTTCCCACTCCATGCAGGACGAGCGCGCCTTCTGAGCGGGGTGACCAAGAAAAATTGTCATTTTTGCCAGCGGTTCGGCGAACTCGAGCAAACGTGCGCCTACTCGATAAGGGTTCCAAGCTCGCGGGCGATAAGAGAGCCGACATGATTCGAGGTTGTTCACCTCGGCAGCAGGAGGGAGCGAGAGAAAGGCAAAGTGAAGGAAGGAGCGAGAGGAGAGAGTGAGTGAGTGAGCGAGCGAGAGAGAGAGAGAGAGAGAGAGAGAGAGAGAGAGAGAGAGAGAGAGAGAGAGAGAGAGAGAGAGAGAGAGAGAGAGAGAGAGAGAGAGAGAGAGAGAGAGAAGAAGAAGAAGAAGA
>NW_011967220.1:1040738-1063769 GCF_000949405.1 Vollenhovia emeryi
GAGAGGGGGAGAGAGAGAGAGAGAGAGAGAGAGAGAGAGAGAGAGAGAGAGAAAGAAAGAAAGAAAAGATGCGTGTGCATATATGTGGAAAGAGGATGAGAGAGATCGTACTCTTATCGGGCTTCTCGTCAGTTTGGTGTAGGGACGTTGCGAGATTAGAACGACCCCGAGAGAGCAGCCCGGAGAGTCGACGAACCGGCCTCTGATTGGGCGATGTCGAGTCAACGCTCCGCTTAGAGGGTGCAGGGTGGGAGAAGAGGGGAGGGAGAAGGTGGACTGGGAGAGGACACCGCGCATCAATCGAGGTCACTGGGGACCGGGAGGAGGCCAGGCCATTGCCCGCGCGTCTTGCTTTTGAGGTTAGCCAACAGTCGGCACAAGCGCAATTAGAAAATATCCAGCCGAGGATAGATACGATTTTATTTTATGATATAGGCTTTCCTTCGTCAACTTTCGGGCGTCGCTCTATTCTTTTCGCTAAAACTGAATCCACTGATGTGAAAATCCTGAAATAGCTACTCCTGGCGGCAGCTTTCGCTTCAGCGTCTTTAATAATGCCAGCTCTGGACGAATCTTGAATAATGCTGATTTAAGAACGCGGATTCCGAAATACTTTTTCATCCAGAGGCGTTAAAGTTCAGAAGTTGTGCGAAGTGAAAAATTCGGGAGAGACATGAAATGCAAAATGCAGCATCGCATGGAAAATCGAAATAAATCTTCCAGATTGGTGACGGTCATTTTTATACGCAAACGTATTTTCGCGCTTTAAATAAAGCGTTCGTAGCGCGTACATCTAACAGTCACTATAATCAACGATCCGCCCCGTATGCGCGCCGCATGCGGTAGGTCAGTGCTCCGGAGATGATAATAATGATGCACCGAGCGGCGAGAGGATGACCACTCGCGAAGAAACGGTGAAAGCATTCTAGCAGCGAGAGTGATCACGGTCCAGCGATGCAGCTAGCTGGTACTTTCTCCATGTATAGCGAAGACAGTCGGGTCGAGGAGCGAGGATGAGAAAGGAGGGACGCAGAGAGAGAGAGAGAGAGAGAGAGAGAGAGGGGGGAGACAGGGACAAAAAGAGGGTGAGAGAAAAAGAGACAGAGGGAGAAAAGAGAGATTGCGGCGAGAGGGACTCGTGAGTAGGTAGTTTACTGCCGTAATTCACTATCGTGTACGGTTACGTAACGAAGCCTATGCCGGCGAGAATTCTCAGCCGATGATAGGCCAATGGTGGCACGTACGTTCATACGTACATACATACGTCACCGAGGTACCACCGCTACCGCCGTCGTCGTCGTCGTCGTCGTTGTCGTCGTCGTCGCCGTCGCTCGCTCGCCCGTTCGCTCTCTCGCGAAGTCACGCGTCACGCATGTCTCTCTCTCGTATGTGCGCGTACATGCAAGCGGTTCGGCCAATCTTCAACGCGCCGACGAGACACCGTCGGCTGTGTTGGTGACCTTCGCTGGTGGATGTAGGTGGGGAGGCTTAGTCGTCGAATAGCTAAACCGGGGTGGGAGAGGTACCGGGTAGTGGGGCAGGTGGGGAGACCCAGTTGAAGTTCGTTGAACCGGCCCGTCGGCGATTGGCCACACGAGTCGCGGAGTTCACCAACGGCTCTACTTGGCGAACGGTGAGACAGGGAGAGGGACGGAGGGGGTCGGACTGCTCGGTTAATTTCATCTTGCCCCAGTTACGGGGCAGGCAGGGTGAACGAACTAGCCTCGCGCCAAGGCCCCGTCGACCCACTTTCCTGTCGATGTCGGGAGAGAACGAGACGGCAGATCGCGAGCGCGCGATTCGCCAAGAGGGAGGAGAGGCGCAACAGAGGAGCGAAAGAAATAAATGAAAGGGGGGGGACTGCGAAGAGAGAGAGAGAGAGAGAGAGAGAGAAAAAGAAAGAGAGAATAGCGAGAGGAGGAAACGCCCGCGCGCGTGTATGCGTGAAGGAGAGGGTGGGAGGCTCTAGAGAGGTTCTCGCACTATCTAGGCTAGTGCCGACACCGCGGACAAGAGGGTGTACGTGTGTATGAGTATAGCCAGACGGGGTGGAGTGGGGAGGGGCGGTGGGGGGGTGGTGGGAGGAGGACGGGAGAAGAGGGAGGTAGAAAGAGACGGAGAAAAATTGCCGGAGCGCCGAGTGGAAGGCCGCCGACCGAGGGCAACGAACTCGGCCTCGTCCCGGGCCCCGCGACCTACATTCCTGCCCGCGCTGGAAAGTGAAAACGCCTCTTTCTCCATTCCTTCCTATATGAATAGCGATCCCGCGCGTGTGTACGTGCGTTACGTTAGGAATGTTTCCGCGAGTCCGTTAGGTGTACTAACCGTTATTATTTCCTATGGACGGCGCCGTGATATAGCGTGCTGGAGCATCGCCCGGGGGCGAACTCTCCCTTTCGTCTGGGTCTTTCCACTCACCGGCCAGGACGCATCCCAAGAGGTTCTCGCTGTCCTGCGGACCGGTACCGCGATAACAGCCCCGCGCCGATTGCTCCTTGTCATTCTCGTGCGGCTCGCCCGACGGTGAGAGGATGTCCGAGGCCGAGGGTGGTTGCTCCTCCGCCGCGGTACCGCGTGGCTTGACCTTCTGCACAGTCATCGCCCAGCACCGGGATAAAGCCGCGAGTTGCACCCTTGATTGTCGCCGCGCTATATCTCCGCGACGCGCGTCTCCCTCTGACGCGTCCACCCGAACGTAAACAACGTACGGTCGAAGCACATGCCACGCCGCGGGGACATGCGAGCGACGCGCGAGACTGTCCCGTTCTCACTTGACAGCGATCAGAGCGGCAAGTCCCCGAAAATCCCACTTTGGCGAACCCGCTTGACGGTGGTAGCCACGCACTTGTCGGCCGCGATCTCTTGGCGATCGACCCGATCTGATCGGCGATCGCGATCGAGGGTCCGGGATAGAGTTCGATCACTGTTCTCTTCTGCTAGGAGATACTCCACCGATTGTCACCGACGCGCGCCCTGTATTGTCGCGCGTCACACCGTAGCTGTCGGCGCGACCGCGTGGCCTGTACCTTGCAAATCAGCGCTGGTCCGTTGATTAGTTGGTGTGTGCTGTGTGTGCCGTGCGATGCAGTACGCGAGTGAGTTCTTCGCGGCGTGGTGTGCCGTCGCACCGTGGCGCCTGCGCGCCGAGCCGCCGGGATCACCGAAGTGCCACCGCCGCGCGTCTACCCCGCGCGCTCGATCGCTCGCTCGCTCTCAAGAATTAGCTTTTCATCCGGCCCGAGGGATCGGAGTTCCGTTTTTAAAAACAAAGGACCACCCGAAATCGGCCCCAGCCCGGACGAGCCTGTATTTTCCTTCGCCGCGCGAAAACATTTTATTTTCGAAAATCGAGAGTCGCCGCAATTATTTTCACGCGCGTTGAAACGCGTCGTCGTTAACTCTCCGTGGGTACATATTTCTCGTTGATATTTTTCGAAGGTTCGTCATATATTGATCGATTAGCAACCCGCATTCTCATAGTTTACATCTACGTTTATTCAAAATGCCATGTTGTCCCACGATTATGTGATTTTCAGGATGAACTTTAAGAGAAAATTCTCTCCGTGTAGATTGACATGTATTTGCAGGCTGAAGAACTCCAATGTGATTCGCAGGCTTCGATCAATTTTTAATTGATGTTAACAACCGTCTCAAGGAATATTAATCATGTTCAATGAATCTACAGCACGCAGATGTTAATGCTTAATTGTTCTCGGGGCAACTGGACGTGGTCGATCTTATCGAATCGAGATTAAACCACAATCCTCGGGACAGAACCGCTTTATTCGTACGGCCAATTGGCACGGTTGACCCGTCATTAGGATCAAGGATCTCAGCAAACATTCGACCTAGGTTTTATTGTGCCCCGACGATTCACCAAATTCGCTGCATTGTCCACTTAGCGACATAACGAAGGCTCGCTTTAAACTTCGCTAACGATATTAAAGCGACTGCACTCTTTCATCAGTTTTTTCATGCACGATTCCTCGAGTTTCGTAACAGTTCTTGTAAAATGTTACCTTTGCATGCGTCTACATTTAAACCAATTTGGAAGATCGGTAATTCAAGAGCTAACGAAGCGAGAACTGTTATGTTTCTTTAAATACGGGCGATCATGCGGATTACAGTTGCGCCCCGGAAAAGTGCGTACACTGAAAAAAATTTCTGGTTGAATACGGACGAATCAGATAATTCCTTTAGGATTTACCAGAATTTCTGTAGGATTACAGGAATTCTGGTAAATCCTAAAGGAATTATCTGGTTCGTCCATATTCAACCAGAAATTTTTTTCAGTGTACTTATCGGCTAAAAAATTCAGACCTCTCGTTAAAATGTTCCATTTGAAAATGCGCCGGAGGGTTGGTCTTGTTACGGCCCTGCGAACGTGGTATACAATCGGGGAATATAGCGTGTTCCCCTGCCAAGTTGTCGTTGACTCACCAACACTTAGAGAGTGAAAGCCGTTTAAACCCTTGGCACTAACGGATACGCGTGTGTGCGCGCAGCATGAACACGTGGGTTACATCTACGGAAAATACAAGTTGAATCAGGTGAGTGGTGGGACCGAGGCGAACAACGGTGCACGGACGCCAGCGTAATCTAAACGCAGTCGAGGCCTAACCTACCCCAACTGTGGCCTGTAAATACAATTACGTCGTGCTCCGGAATATGTAACAGGAATATTCTCCGTTACATTAAAAGGGCTCGCGCTTTTAAGATCAATCACGTCGACGTTCCTCCATCGACGAACCGAGAAGTAAAATTCTTCGCGTTCGAAACACAGAGTTTACCCGTTCTTTCAAAAGCTATTTAATTGGCGATTGCCATCGTTTTAAGATTGTATTATGCAAAATTGTCTTTGATCCATTCTTCGATTTCTTGAAAAGGCTGATACAATGTCCAAGAATATCACCATGAAAAAGTATATATCCCAAAATATAATATATAATATAATATATCAATGTATATATAAAATATAAGAATGCATATAACTAAGTCATTTTTTGCCGCCTATGATATAGAAGAAATGTAAGAAGATACTATATATCTACGTGAAATATGCAAAATATATTTTTAATACTTAATCTAATATGTAAAATATATGCCTGCATATATGACGTTAAATCATTTTTTGCAGTTTAAAATATATGATGAGTAGAGAAGGTATATTTTTACTGTACTCAAGAATATATATACAAATATTTTCTATCTATACAACTATATATACAAACATGTATATATGTATATGCAATTTATATAACATATTTTTAAATATATTTTTACATGTATATTTTTTCATGGGGATATAGGAAGTAAATCGCGAACGGTATCAAATGTACAATTAAAAGCGCTATGACTATAATTAACGCATACACGCAATTAAAATGATAAATGAGTTAACATCCAATTCCGACGTGATTTATGCCTTTATGCTCAAAAGCGGCTGCCTATCAGTTGATACACGAGTATCATTATTTAGCATTACTGTTTCTTAAAAGAAAGACTTCTATGTGCTCTTAATCAAGCTGTACGAATACAAAGCTTCGTGCATTAGTAACTAATGAAATATAAGAAGAAGTTCGCTGCAAAACTGTTGTTTAGCTGAAACCGGCAGATTTATCTATAAACGAGGTCCGCGTATCGGTGGCGGGAGACGATTTTATTCCCGTGCAGGCCTACTTGCACGCAGACAATGGACAGGGCTGAGATATGCAGCCGGTCGGAATAGATGTCTATGCAATGTCAAGCCGCCTGGCGGAGTTTGCGTGGGACACTTTCCGCGTTGCAATAGCTGCCCACCGTCCGCAAGAAATTTTTCAGGTGCAGCTCGCGCCGTTTGATTCGCGCGCGAGATAATGTCCTAGAAGTAAACCTGTAATTACGAAACAGTCCACTCCCACGTGCGATGCTTATTGAGAAAGTGCATAGATGTTTGAATATCTCGCGCCGATTACTGATTTAAAACTAGCTTCCTTTCTATCCGTTTTACGAAGCCCCCGGAGCGGGCAGGCCGTAGTACCACGGCGGACATTTTTATCATCTCTATCACCCACAATTTGTCCCACGCTATGCATTTGCAATGTGTATTGCGGACACACATATACCGCGAGCCTGTCGTGCTGCCAACCCTCGTACTGTCCCCGAGAAAGAACGGGAAACAGATAAGAGCGTGATTGGTGAATTTAAGTATATGTTTCTATTTCTAACGAGCAACTTCCAAAATTATCCTGGGGTATCAATAAACGTATGAATGCAAGTATGTTTCCATCAGGGTTGGTAAGTAAAGCCAACGGCACACGGCACTATTTTTCCTACTGAATTGCTTACGAGAGCCAATCAGGACGCGGAGTTTTAGATCAGGTGACGTAAAGCCAAACCCTGATTGACTCTCGTAAACAATCCAGTAGGAAAAATAGTATCGTGTGCTGTTGGCTCAACTCCGTTACTTGTAACGAAGTTACAGTTACAGTTACTTTTTTGGTAACTCTAACTTAACTTCGTTACTTTTCCTTTGTCTACAACTGCAACTTAACTCAGTTACCTTTTTTTCAATAACTAGTAACTAATTTAATAGTTACATTAATAGCTACTTTATATATTTTGTAAACCTCCACTGATTGCGTTAGGCCTTGCATTTGCACGTAATTGCACGCTTTATAATTCGACTGCAGATTTGATATTTCTATTTTCATTGCAAGAAAGTAACTGCAAAGTGACGATTCGTTACTTTTCAGAATTGGTAACGTGTAGCTGTAACTAGATACTTTTATACAGTAACTTTCCCAACCCTGGTTTTCACGCGAAAGATATGCGAATCGAATTAAGGAATTTAAAAGACGCTCGTTCTCTTTGGCGCTAACAGAATCCAAATTTTCCAGTAGAATCCTTCCTACGTGCCACTCGCATTGTAACGCCTCGTAAATCTCGAAATAAGAACGAAGAATCGTCGATTGTTTAATTAGCAGCCAATATCTGGCACAGAATGTGGGTAACTGGGACTCGCACTTCTTTCGCAACGTAGCTATAAGAGTGTAGGCTACCGAGGTAGGTTGACTGGAACGATTAGGTCGGGAAAGTCTACCTACATCCAAACTTGGACACGAGACGAGATGGAAACGCACGATCGACGAGCGATTTTGCGTGGATTTCGCGCCAATTATTTTTCGGCAGTGGCGAAGTAAGCTTCAGTTGCGCTCGATATGATTCAACCGATTCAAAAATCAATTCTTACAACGTAAATGCGAACAGTCTTTCTCTCCACCGAGAAATACGCTTACTTTTTAAAGAGTAAATCTATAAATATATAACAATGCGTAGCATACCTGTAGCTATCTGTGGACTATGTCTTGTAACTTTCATCGAAGACTGTTTCTCAAAGACTATTTCTATCACCTTTCCCGCTCCTTTTCGCGTTCTTCGCGATCGACATTGTTCGGCCTACAATTTTCCGTTGCACAATCCGTGCTATTCTCAATCAACAATGAGATACAAGCACGCACGAGCACACACACATAGCCGCGCGGATGCCGTAGCGCAAACAACAGTTTGACCAAGCAAGCTCTCGGCATGAATCTGCAGACTTGGGAAGAGCTGACCGATGCACATTCCATCATCGATTTGTTAGTCTATTACATCTGCGCGTACAGAGTGTTAAACAATCTAACATTCTCGAAACTGCAGGTTCTATACTCTCGATCTGCTCCATTTAATTAATAGACGAAGACTCGCTCTCGCCAAATTGTACAAAATCAATCTGACGTTACAAATGAAATACAAACATATAGTAAAGTTTATTTGAAGCAGCCATTAAGCGAATAAAAAGTGTTTAATCAATTTCGCGAGAGCGACAATATGTCCCAATAATTTACAAAGCGCATCCACGTAATCATAACGTAGTCTTTAAATTCCGTAATGTGTCTAATTGGATTTCCATTGAAATTCTATTCGCCTTTAAATAGCGCGCGTTCCTGAGCTTCAAATAGATCGAGCGTGGCCCAAGCTTGCTGCATGGTCAAACGACTCTTGTTGCCGGACGCGAAAAGGCGACGCTAGAATCGAGAGAACCGGCCCGTTGCCGAACGCGCCGAGGAGAAAACAGAAGAGGTAAAGAAATTCTCAGAGAGATAGATAGATAGGATATGTCTCGGGCCTAAACTAGGCCGAAAGTGCAGAAAGCCAGACGTCGTAACTTCTCCAACGTAATGCGTTAGCAGGCGTTACGTTATACCAGACGTTACGCTACCGGATAGTCGCCAGTTAGATAAAGTTCCTTCACCCTGGCTGTCAACGGCGCGCTGCCATGCCGCGCTGTCGTAAGTGCGTTTTCACTCGTAACGATCCGACCGTGCCGCGCCGCGCCGTTTATCGATCGATCGAATCGCGGATTTATGCGACTGTCGAAATGCTGTACCAGCCAGTTTCGGTTGCACGACGGTAGTGGCACTATCATTACGCCTGCCAATCTGTTCCGCTGATAAAAAAAAAAGCGGCCGCCCTAGGTGGCCCGGATGATGTAGTAACGCTTGTTAATTGTGATACAGACGCGGATAAGATGCATTTCGCGAAAGCCCGATCGAGCTGCTCGGCTACGAACCGGCGCGACGATCGACGAAAGTTGAACGTTTCTTTGAGAGCGTTACGAGATTGCTATTACGAGAGTGATCTCTGAGGATCGCGAAACAACGGCGGTTCTTCGTAATTTTGTCTTTGCGATAAAGGTTTCGCACACAACAATTTTATTTGATACGCGCCATTAGTATCCCCTGTCGTACACAAATATAAAATTTCCATTCTACTTTTTTAATTGCACTTCGTTATTTTATTCCTGTTATTCCGCTGCTCGTTATTCCGCTTTTGTTTTATCTTCGCATCTGCCTCGGACATCTAATCCCGGCTATTAATGTCAGTAGCGTGTGGCGTTGTCATTAAGAAGCGAATAGTAACGCGACATTATTACCTCGTAATACTTATAACGTTACACTTAATTTCAAACGCATGAAGTCCTTTCACTGCGCGCATAACGGTCTTCACGCGTTGCAATCGCCACGCGCACGCCTGCGCAACAATAATAGCTATTTAAACCTATCCTAGAATTATTCATGCGAGAGATACATGATAAACTCTTCGAAAATATGCTTTAGATTCTTCTGAAAGGGCAGTGGAAAATATACCGGAGTGTTTCTGAAACGCTTATAAATTTATTTGTATTTTATTTAAAACTTTATCAGAGACACACACACACACACACACACACACAGACAGTAAAATCCAAATCAGTGATATCATTCTAACAGAGAAGGCGAAAAAATGTTTGCGCGAAACATTAAATCGAGCTGCTGTCTATAAGGATCTTTGTCAGGTATGAGAGCGTCGACGAAAATGTAGCGATACGCTAATGATTTCGTCAACCCTATTAGTCGCCGTATTTATACCCGCGTGCAGTGTCTTATATTAGATACGGTCAAAGTGCAACGTCCTCCGTTCTCCGTCGTCGAGGTCGATCGCGCCAGCCGAGAGCGCGGCGTTGGAATATTCAGAGGCGGGTCACACAGAATATCTTTGCTCGCTGCGAAGCACAATAAAATCTGAATGTAAGACGCACAAGTGGATTACATTACCGCGGCAAAATATTTCTAATAAATTTAAATACAACTGTGCGAAGGCCTCGGAAACGAGAAGTAAGTCAAGTGCACTTTTTGCCGTAATAGCCTATCGGTATAAGAAGTCTTAGAAGTAACGTTTGACGCGGGGAGAAAGGTAATACGTTAGTTCGTTAGGCGCGTTTCATTCTCGCAACAATTGCGCGGCCATACATGAGCGCGATCGTTTCTGCGCCGTCGAGAGGAGCTCGCGGAAAAGAAAAAAAAACCAAATCTAGATAAAAGAATTTCGCAGCACCACCGAGTATCCGGTCAACTCTCAGAAGTCTCGCGAAACCTCGCCTCTGATCGGCGATCTTCGACTTCGCGGGGGTGAATGTCCGCCCACTAGGACAGGCTGCATCGAAATTGCATACGCGGTTCATTCGTCACGGAACGCAGTCGTGCGCAGGTAAACATGATCTGCCTGAGCAATTGATCGCCCGCCTCTTCTCGGCGAGATTCACACCGCTGGGCCGGTGACCCTTTGCTATTTTTGCGCCCGCAGACTTCGCTAATGTGCACCGCTTGAATTCCGCGAATATCCCCGTTGCTTTTAATATAGTAGATATCGAAGTGACGATTGAATGTAACGAAGCGCGGTTGATCTCGTCGCTAAGTGACGATATCCGAAACGCTGAGATTAATTAGCGGACACAATTATTTGCGAGGAAATTATAAATTATTTATCTTCCCAGGGGAATCTTGTTAAAATCGACCAAACTGACAGAAATGACGTTTATTTTAGTCGCTATTGTGCTTGGTCGATCTTTAAAAAAATTCTCTTTGGTTGACTACCACTGGCGACAAAAAGCTACTCAAATTGTTATTTATCTTCCCTCGATTCGTTTTCCGGAGCGGAGGTAATGCCGTTTAGTAGTTTCTAATATTTTAATAGTTTCACCGCCGGAAGTGGGCAGAGAACGAATTTAAAGCGCGAGCGTGCGGGGAAAAGCTCGTTCTGATACATCAGCGGTTGCGACACGTCGCGACGGTCTGCCAGGGATTGTTGGAGCGGATTAAGGTATGCCGAGGACCAATATAAGCGTAACCCATTCGCTCGACGGCGATATGGCGCGCAAGCCGCCGCCTAACTCATCGATTTCACCATAGATATTTCTCCATAGATCATACGCTAGATTGCGGCTAGTAATATTCCACCATCAAGATATCGGTGGATTTATGACGGTTCATTAATTTGCAAATTGTTATTCTGGCTTTTATTAATATATATTCCACTTTGTGCCAAACAAATATATTTTTCAATCGTATAACTGCAAGTGAATACTTTTAATGGTTTTTTTTTTCATTCTGCGCGCGATGCGCAGAGATTAAATGTTTCGTGAAAAATTGTGAAATATTGTCAAAATATTTTGCACCTGGAGCAAACGCAACGAGAGTGGAATATGAAGAGAATGAGATTAAGCAAGACGGGTCTCGCTTGGACGAAGGAGTTAATCCGCAACATGTATGTGGAGCACAGTAGGAAAAAGGGACGGCTGGTTTCTGTATTGAAAATTGCTGAATCGTTCATAAATCAAATGCCGCGCGCGAGAATTATGATTGCCAGTCGCAGGGATTTGCAAAAGTCGCGTTTTTAATCATCGGTTGCGCGCACTTAAAATCATAATCTTTCAGAGAGCGCGGCATTCTTTTTCCTTAATGAAACGCGATTCGTTCGCGTTCATTCAAGATATCGCACGTCGTTGAAATTTTAATCAAGCCAGAGGGGACCGCGCGCGTACTTCGAGCTGCGAAAAGCGAAGTCGGAGAAAGGATACGGTCGCTCGCAACAATTGCCTCGCGATCCTAAGAGTTTCCAAATGACAAATGGTTGCACTTTGTACAACGCCACACCCGCTCAAGGGGATTAAACTGACGCTAATGCGACCGATGTGTAGTTTGAGACGCGCGCGCGGAGATACGCAAGCAAATGCTCGGCGGCGCGGCGCCCGCTCTCCGGGTAAATTATACGTCAAGCATAAGTGACGCGTAAATTCTAGTGTAATCTCGGTAGAGGAAAAAACGTATCTCAATTACGTTTCGTCACGATCGCCTTCCTCTCCCGCGCCTTCCGATAATTATATGCTAAACTGGACAAGTGGAATTCTATCGTCGCCTGCGTGCTCGTTATGAAAATTAAAGCCCTACGAATTTCAATTTATAGAATTTCACGGTAACATAATCGCGCGTTATTAATGAGCTTCCATGATAACGCAAGGTGTAATTTGTTTGTTTAATTTTTTTCACCCGCGCGGTATAATTTATATAAATAAAGAACAAGGCCTACAGATATCACACCGATGCAATTCATTTAATCTCTTTACGTCACCGACAAATAGATTCTCCTATCTAATGCCTCCGTCTTAAGTATGTGAACAAACGCAAGGATTGTTCGCCAATCCGTAAATGCAAACGCGGGCAGATCGCAGCGATCTATGCTGAAGATTCTCTCGGGACGAGCGTGCCCGCGCGCGAGCATCTGCAGTGAATGCATCTTTGCACTTGACGTACATGACACGCGATTCCGCGGTGGCACAGAGACCGAGAGTTCACGGCGGTACATTGTTCCACTGGCAGAAGGTTCTCTTCACCCTTCACCGCGGTTCCACGATCAAGCGATCGCGCACGACGATCGTCTCCGCGAGGCAGGGCGAGTCTTTTTGTTCAATACGGACTTGTACCGTACGACAAGGACCGCGGTGGATGAGCGAGTTTAACTGAGAAATTAGGCGACGTTTAATCCTTCGAGAATCAATTTTCTTTTTCGAAAGCCGCGAAGCTTCAATTGAAAGGCTCGAGTTCTCAGGTCCTCAAGATTCGCTTGCTCTTTCGAATTCCTCGGAGTTTACTAGTGAATCGTAGAATATTTCAGAGGTTCTCGGATTACTTGGAATTCCATGGGGGGTCTTGGTATATTCGAAAGTTTCAAATCTAAGGATAAATATCATCGATAAGATGACAGCGGGACGATAATTTCTTAGTCTCTTTGTGGTCAAGACGGTCGCTTCTCGGAGTACCTGGCTGACCTAGAGCATTATACATTAGATGATATATCGGATTTCCGAGGCTGCACTCGGCGGCCTCCCACGTTCTGGAGACGTAACCCAACCTAGCCTAGAAACGGCTAGACGAAAAGCGTACTCGGCGCGGAGAGACCGAGGGTACGACCTCGGCGGGCCATCGGCCTGGCACACGGTGACCTCCCTCGATCTAGGGCGCTGCAACCGTGCTCTGACGTCATCTTCGCTCACTCACTCAACCAGCCGAGTCAACCTGTGCATTCAGCTGCGCGATGCATGCTTTCTCGAGTATCGCCGTATAGCCGCGTGTGCATCAGCAAATCGTCTGATTAGAGATGAGGAAAAGAACAATGGGAAGAATGACGTCGCCTGGCGGTTACCTTCTAGCTCGAATCATCTACATTTCGCGCTAAGCACGCATTAAGCCTCGAGATAAAGAAGTGTATCTAATGTTTTCATTAAAAAGCGACAAGGAAGAATTCCTTAAACCTGTTAAACGAATGCAACCTATCTATTTTACCGTCGTTAACTAGATATATAAAACTTAGTTCTTTCGTAGATGAAAGACAAGTGAAAGCTTCCGTTTAATAACAGAGGAAAGTCCTTTATTACGAGATAGGTTTCTAATACGAGACAGCAGGCTGTGAACACCCGAATCGATCTAACAATGAATTTTCCACTAAATAGATTTCGCTTCAAGGGCAATAAATTCATGGTGGAATCAACTGACGGTGCCTATTAATTTAACAGAAACCCTGCTATCCCATATTAGGGTCCTACCTCATAATAAGGGACTGTTCTTTATTAATAATTATAAAAATATGGATAACTGTGTCTCAGATACGTAGGGAGGGTCAGTGGGAAGAAAGCGATTTGGTGTGAGAGTGCCTTAAGGACGACGGTTAGAACAGATCATTCCGTTGACCGACACTCGGTGCGTTGCCCGATCGGCCTTCGAAATCGGGGGCGCATATTCCATTTGCGATTAAGGGGTTTGAAAGGACATCGGACACAGACGCACATGGACGGACGTCATCGACAATGATAATGCGAAGGCGAAAGACAACTTTCGCGCCGTGGCGCGGCTCGCGTTGCCGCACAAGCGTGACTCGCGGAAAAAAAAATGCAAACTTCTTTCTTTCCGCACAGTTTTTCAGCCCTACTTTTCAGTCTCGGCCTCGGTGTCGCCATTGATTTATTCGGACACTCGCGTCCCTGTCGAGTCGTTACTCTGTCACGGCATATTTGTCGCGTAATATATTTACACCACCCAGCCACGTTGTGTATTCATGAGAACTATTCGTAGCGCCGAGTTATCGTGGAACGAGGAGTGGAGGTGCGCGAGGAAGGGATGGGGGAGGAAGAGAGAAGGACAAATATCATAGATCCGCGTGCTCATCGCGCAATTAACGCACGGCGGCCTAATATCTACTTTTAGACGACTTAATTGCCGCCCGCGGGTTCCGTTCAACGCGGCTTCGCGTGTCGCATTTCGCTCTCCGGATCGCGTAAAACGGCAAGTTAGATTGCATGCGATGCGTAACCATAATGTCGCCGACACTCCGCCTCGGAACGGCGTAATCCGTTGAAAGCCACTGGCCAGGACAAGGTCTTGCCGAGAGTGCATTGCGCCCCGATGGCAAGGCGGGCAAGAGCTCTGCTCCATACAAGGAGAAACGAATGTATGTGTGTGTGTGTGTGCATATACGTGTGCTAAATTGATTCCATCCTGTCTTCCCCGCCTTCTTTCTCTCCTTCTTTCTTTCGGGTTATTCACGAACGGTCGAAAACTGTCCCCTCGTGCGAAGACACTCTCTCCCAACGGAACCTCCCCCTTTTTTCCCCTCGCGTTTATCTCGCATCTCCTTATCTCTATCTTTCTTTTTCGCTCCTGTTATCTCCCGCTCGTTCTGTCCGACTCTCAGTGCCGCTGTCGCTGTCGCCGTTCCTCTTTCGGATCCACGAGACTGCTAGCGAACGTCCCCATTTCCGAAGGCCGTGTGCGGACGACGAACCACCGCCGTCGAGGACGGGGTGAGCGGCTTGGCCGCGCAGCTCGCTTTTGCGCCTTAGGGTGCTTTCACAGCCTCGCTGCACCAATAGACGAACGGTGGCTTTTTTTCCCCCCTCGAAACTCGCGCCGTTCGAAACTATTTCTTCATTATTCCGCAGAACCACGAGAAATCCTGGAACTGCCAAATTTTCAAAACCCGCTGACGTTGAGATTTTATTCTTAAATCACTAGCGTTTTACTAATAAAACAATGGCAGTGATAAATTTGGAAAGTTAATACTCCGTTGCAATGTGCCTAGAAAATCTATAAAAGTTTACTTTATGGACGCATCACGAAAGCGCGTCACGAAGAAGACTATAATATCTATGTATAACATGTGCGTGTATGTTGCTACAGCGTCAGATATAAAGAATTATACGTTTGAAGAATGATTTATTGCAGATAGATACTTTCTTGCCGGAGTTTGAAAGCTCAATTATGGCGGTAAAAATATTGAAATATCGATAAAATATATACTTGTGCCATTCTATACTGGAATAATTCCAGAGCGTTCGTCGTAATGACCTGTTATTATATTTGTGTTGTGCCGCAGAATGAAAGCAATGACCGATAACGAGAATAATAAACGATATCTGCAATATTGTAACTCAAGGCGGCATTCAACACCCAGGGTGAAATTTCATAATGGAAATTCTCGATTTTTCTAGCGAGAGTACACGGCGGCTCCTTACAATAGAGACAATAGCGATTCAACAGCCTGACGAATTATATTCGTTAAACTCGAAATATTTAGACATCTCGCTTGCTCTCCGCGGAACAAAGATTTGATCGCAGAACGAACCGTGGTTTTCTCATAGAGTCAATACACTGTACAAAGTTTCGCTCCTGTATCCCCGGATTTATGCGTGACTGCGCGAACGCGTAAGGCGAGCAGCATTTAATGAGTTGTCCCATGTGATATTCATTTCTTCGTGCGCTATCTAAGTAGCAGTTTTACCAATAAGATTGGACTCCCGCGATCAGGTCTGCGTGCCTGCATTCAGCCGCTAATGAATTTCACAACACTGCCGTTTCACGACTACGAACCGCTTCGCCTGTCCGTGGGCGGATTTATCCTTGGTGCTTTCTAGCGCAGATGGAGCTCAAACGATGCATTGAACAGAATCCGTTCACGTACAACGCTCCAGAAGCGATAAATGTTTACGGTATTCATTTTCTCGTTTGGCGCCTGAGAGACCGCGGACGTCCGCGCGTCGAGCGGGGACTCGGAAAATCCGAGGGAACGCCTTAAAGATGCGAGATCTCCAAGTCCGATGATGGATCGAGGTGATCTACATCGCGCTGATACCGACGCCGGTAATTGCGGTCGCGCCGCGAAATTAATAATTCTATCGCCACTCCGAGATTACATTCTTAGAAATTCAGTGTGGTGTAACAAACACGCACACGCGGACTCGAAAGTTCCTGATTTCGTAACGCCGTGAACGGACCCGAGTTCGACGTCCGCGCTACGCTCCGGCATGAATTCGCCGTTTCATAATAGTCGATCGGGCACCACGAATCTATCCTTCACCAACTGCGAAAGCCGGTGTGAGCCACTTCTGAGTCGAACCTCGGCCTACGACAATCAAACTTTTTTCGACGAACGACTTCCGCTTGTCTTGACGATAGTGACTCGTTCGATAAACGCTCGAGCAAGGGAAACAAGAGCACTCGGAGCCCTTTCACTGTGAGATTAATAGGATTTATCCGAAAAAAAGGGCAGACCGATCGGTAGAAGCGAACCATTATATCGCGATTTCATTGCACTACTTTTTTTTTTAATCAAAGAAGAATCATTTCGTTTAAATTTGATGGTCCCTAGAGCCCTAAATTGACTTTCAGGGCACCACCTGTTTCGTTTTTCGATAATCATATTCGCCCACGTATTTGCATAGAAATTTCCACGAATCCGTTTGTGTGACGCCACTCTTGCAATGAAAGTGTTCGCAAAATCGAGCGCGGAGCGAAATTCTCCGCTAATTCTCGCGAGCGAAACGGGTCGGGCTTGTATCGAGCCGAGCGACAACGACAGTGCGTTATTAGAGGCGTTTGATGACGCAAAATGCGGAGGACGGAGAGGATGGGGTATGAGGAGAGGAGAGCAGGAACAGAGAGAGAAAGAGAGACTTGCCAGGTCGTTGTTCTCTCGCGTTAGTGGGACACTTTCGGCGTTACTGGCACGCATCGCGCATACGTACGTACGCTGCTCTTCGCACTTTCCTTCGGCCTGCACCGAACTGACTAACTCCCGACACAGCAATTAATCCATCTCGATCGGGCTATGGCAATTAATTAAACGACCCGGCCTTAATTTAACGCGGGCTGCAAGTGACCGAACATCCGGGGACTTTTGTCCCGAGCATCTCGGATTGATTCGGGATGAAACATGGCGATGGACTCGAAAGCGGTAGCGGGTATCCTGGGACAAAAATTTTTGCAAACAAAATCAAAGTTCAGCCCGTTTGAAAATCCCTGACGATCCTCGATACATCCATTCGTCCGTACGTTGCATGAACGTACACATGGTACACGGGCTGATACATACGGATCGACTCGCGTGTGTTGATACGCTCGCCTTTCGTATACGCGGTGTGTCAGTGCGCCGGCCTAGATTCTCGCGGGTTCAACACTCGCTATCGAGGTGACTGCTGCTCGCTCTCGGCTTGCTCAACGCAACCCAACGACCGAATAAGCTCCCACCGAGCGCAGCCACTGTTCGTGAAACGGTGTCCAACAGGACCTCCTCGCTGTGCTAACGGCGATCACTCGTGGTATCGTCAGAAAGTAAATGTTTCAAGGTCTGGGAGACTTTGGAGAGACTGAATGAGAGAGACAGAGAGAGAGAGAGAGAGAGAGAAAGAGAGAGAGAGAGAGAGAGAGAGAGAGAGAGAGAGAGAGAGAGAGAGAGAGATCCACAAAATTCAATTTTAGAAACATATAATTATTTGTTACGATCCATGTCGTTGTTTAACTAAGAGTGTAAATTAACGCGGAGCTTTTTGATAAATAACTAAATTTTGGTAAATAGCTAAAGTCTCGTTCCTAATCAGAATTTAATCCATCGAAAGCATCCTCACTGAATAGCTGAATAGCGAAAGAATTGAAATTTCGGTCCGAGCCCGCACCGACTGTAATGTCAACTGTAACGAGGCATCGCCGTGGGGTGAGGTCTTTTGAGATACGTCTCGGGGCATTCGAGAAATTTCTGAGAGCCGAAGCGAAACTGAACTACAGTTACCGGACTCGATTGCTCAACACGGAGGCCGGGGTAACTCCTCGTGGTGCAGCGACCGTTCGAGGACGCGTTTCAAGCAGTTCAGCGCGTGCTGCCCGCCTACTTTTACTTTCGCGCGCCGGGCACCGCGTTCCGACCGTCGTAACGGGGCTGCAGGGAGCTATCGATCCTTGATCAGATCGATAAGAGGTGGGGAAGCATGATGAATTTTAAGTTCTTCCGATAATGGGTGCGGGAAGACGTGATTTTGCCCGCTCGCGATGGCGGCCACGGCAACGTTCAACGTCGCAGAGACCTGAACGCTGCCTTGAAAAAATTAATACTCGGGCGGCTCCTGTGCATAAATCTGTATCTTACACTATGGTGAAAATGCTAAAAGTGAGTAGCCTTGTCTCTCTCTCCCCCTCTCTCTCTCTCTTTCTAATCGTCCCCTTAGAAAGAGACAAAGTCGCTCACTTTTAGCATTTTTACTGTATTGCAATAGTTGTATGTAAAATGTTAAAGATACAGAATTGACTCCCTGAATCTAAATGCACGTTCCTAAACTCATTAAAAAATAGTGTTGCAACCGTTCTGTCCATCACTGTACATAACTTTAGAAGGATGAACGCTGTCAACGTATCCTTGTTGTTTCACGATAAACGTGAATCATCGATTTCTCCACTTGTCACTCTGTTTCTTAAGAATAAAGGTTCTTAGGGAGAAACACGTATCACTGTACATAACTTTAGAAGGATGGACGCTGCTAACGTATCCTCGTTGTTTTACGAAAACGTGAATCATCGGAGATTTCTTCGCTTGTCACTCCGTTTCTTAAGAATAAAGGTTCTTAGGGAGAATCGATGAAACTCTCTGGACGGTTCCCGCAGGTCTCCTAGCACCACCGCTCGCATCAATTCGACATAAGCTCTGAATATGAAAATAAGAAATCACCGAGTGCCGATCGACTCGCTCAGTTATGTCACTCTACATATCGTTCCTTATGCAATTGGAAGTGACGAAATTGGGAAGTAAAGTTTTATTACCTAACAAGAACAACGAACAACGCGAGAGAGTAGTCGACTGTGATTGCAGTAGTTGCACAATTTCCGGGATAGAATCCCGTAAGATTAGGCCACGTTATAGATTTACGCAGAGCACGATTTGAATACATATCTGTTACGCGTCTCGGTAGTTCGATTAGCTTGCGTTTCCTCATCGATCGGTGTGCCATTCCGCGATTTGTGTCTATTTTCTAAATTTCCGCGCCTATTTCCTCGCGTTAAGGCAACGCGTCGCACACGCGATGGATCGGATTTACGCTGGACAGTTTGTTTCCCCCGCGACATCGATCTCGGTAAAATCATTTCGATTTACATAACGGGTTTGATTAACGAGACCGCTCTTCGCGACATGGCGAAACTTTAACCGAATCTATAGTTAGATCGCCCGACCCGCCGGGTCCTCGATTATGCGCGGATCCGGAGGCTAATGATCATTAGAGCATCTTGACTGCTCAGAATGTTGCAAGTAATTGTTCCGCTACGCGCGATACACGCCGTGTTCAGCAACACACACTCGTCCGTCGTGTCTTGCGGCTTAAAATCGGGCCGCGCGGTCGCTTACGTTCTGCCGTTTTCACCGCGAAAGCGAAAGAGAGTGAAAGCGCTTCATGAAGTACATTAACCTAATGAGGGAGTGGCATCTTTGAGAAATTGCGCGGCTCGATTGCAGCTCGGAGTCAAATTTGCTCGCCCAGTGACCCAACAAATCTGCGACGGGAAGAGGTAACGGTACTTGCGCGCGACACTTTGTCAGCTTCGTTTACCGCTCCGATGATTGCGGGAACGGGAATGTAATAATTAAAAAAAATCCGTCGTCCACCCTAAGGGAGGGAGGTCCAGGTTCAAACCCTGGCTGTGGGAAACTTTTCGCAATACATTTAAAAATTAAAATCATTTGTACGCCAACATCCTGTCTTGTATCCTTTATTCCTTCGAATTATGATTTTACGTCAGAGCCTTATGCATTCTATTGTTAAAAAAAAGCAATCTTCCACACGTAAGAACGTATGAGAGATTTCGGGAAATGTATACGTCTCGCTCGCGTCGCGTCGCATTGACAAAGTGTCGCGGCGGTGAGAGCGTTTCGATGATTGCCGATGATTGCGAAGCTTTGAACGAGAATGAAAGTAAAAAAAAAAATCCGGCCGGTTGAGAGTCGCTGGCTAGTGTGTAATAGTTTCGATCGAAAGGAGGTTACGGAGTGACTGAACTTTGACTTCGCTCGTGTGCGAGAATCGGTTACGTGCACGCATACGTACGCAGGCACGTTTAGCAAATACCATCGCAAGCCTGAACAAACCAGCCGGCGCACTGGCATCGTGTGCACACCAGTGCGTCGGAATCTATACGGTTGATCGGCGAACCACTCGAGTCGCCACGTGTCGTGAGTAATTGCACGTATTGCATTACGCGTAAGATTCGCAGATGCATCCTGCAAATCGAGTCTGCATCAGGTCTGCCTCGGGACGTCTGAGATTCACCTGTCGCGTGGGGATTAAGTTGATGTCAATACGAAACGTGCGGCAGGCACACGTAGCGCATCAACGATATGACGAAGTCTTGATAACGTAACGTGTGTCTTAAATGTTTACTTAAAAAAAAGGAATAGCTGTTTAATAATAATAAATGCTTCGGGATAGCATAAGTGAGGATTACTTTTTTACGCTCTTAGGAGTTGATACGCTCTTCTGATAACATTCGAATATTTATAAGAATTAATGTATCAAGTTTTTGATTGACTGATGCTGTTGTTGTTTAAACAAAGCTCGTTAGCCCTTTCCAAAAGATTTAAAGCGGGAGGTAGAAAAAGCTTCAAAAAGCCCCAAAGAACAGTCGATATGTCTCACTTGTACTTGAAAACTAAAAAGGAGAGGGGGAGAAAGAGAGAGATTGTGCAAAGTGAAAATTCTACCGCGCTTCACGTCAACTTTCACGTTATTAGCTGGGTGCCGTTTAGAGAAGTTGCACTAGTGCCTATAAGAATGTTAGTATCACAGTGATTGAAAGAAAGGGAAACTTCACACACATACTGAGCTGCGTCATTCATTCTGTCTAATTGGCATTACCCATTTTAAACACCAGCTACTCCCAAATGTGAAACAAGAAATTAGTAGGAATTGGATAAGTCCATTACATAACTGTTACATGCAAACGTTTATAACTCAGACAGTTACGAGTTTTACGTTTAATCTTTTAATATTTCTTTAAAACTATGTGCACATTATTAAAATATTTTTTAATAACGCAATATGCATATTCATACGCCCAAACACACATACACACACAGGCAAACGCCAGATTTTGCTTATTAAAACTTTGCAGTGTATCTCAATTTGACAAATGTTAAAGTCAAGACTCAATATCTCGCGCCTTAATTATCGCTGGAGTTGCATTATGCCTATCATGAAAGTTGATGTGATTTGAATAATTGGCCGCGCATTATACGTTACAACTTGCCTCGTGATCGCGGGATAGCAGATCTATTAAGGGCCGTACGCTAGCTAAAATGAGACTCGCACACGCGCGGCACATAGTATGCCGTTACCACACAATTTGCAGCGATGCAATTGCACAACATGCTTTTGCGGTAAGGATACTTAATCTGACTGTCTATCCTCTCACTTCGTCAACAATACGGAAAGAGCGCGGCGTGAGGGTGCGTTGACCTGAGTGCGCGAAAGAAATTACCGTGACTTGTTTGTTTATAATGTTCCTCGGGCGAAGTGTAACTTACGTAGAATCGAATGGAAGATTTCGATAAAGCTAAATTGAACTTTTTGTACAAGTTTTGATGGATGGACTCCATTTTCGAAGCCAACGGTACCTTCAATCTTTTTCAAGCGATTCCATCTACTACATGAAGAACCGTTTTCTGATAAAGAAAATTAATAAATAAATGGAAGAAAATAATAATCATCATTTGTCGAATCATATGATGCAACGCTTACAAACGCTCGTTCACTATTTGTAATTAAAGGAAAATGCATCAATTTTGATACATAATTTTATAATTCGAGGATTCAGATAAATCGGAGAAATAGTTATATTTTTGAATTTTGACTCGCTGGCTTTACATCCGTAAACAAAACAGCGACACGTCCATTTAAACAGTTCTCACTTGCGCGTGAGAATTGTCCGCGCGACTGGTAAGGATCAAGAGACACGTGTAATCAGACTGACATGAAGTCAGTCAAGTAGGTAACTTCTGTATCGGGCAGATCACTCTCCCTCGACGGGTCCGGTCGACCTAGTAGGTGGCAGTACAGTTCAGACCCCGCAAAGGGAGGAGAAAACGCGTGAGAAGCTTGCCAGATCGCTCCGCTTTACAATACGTCCGATAGAGTCTGCTAGCATCGTATCGCTGGGCGACATCTGCTTTTCAGCGAGTCTACTACTGTTCGAACGCCGTTCATTTCGCACGCAGCAACAGGTTTCACGTGTACGCGCGCGTAAGCGCGGCCACGTGGTTTCTCCGTTTTCAATATGAGCGCGACATTAACGCAAGATAATTTTTATGCTCTACCGATAATCAGATCAAATCGAAGCCAACGCAAGCGCGAATGTCCGCGCGATAACGCAATTTATCGATGTTTCGATATCGATTATTAAAAAATTGTAATTTGTTTAAATCGATAATTTGGACGTCGGTTTATTTTCATCCGATCTATCGATCGGATACAGCGAATTGCAAATACAGGGTGTTACGTAATACCCGCCTCACCTCTTACTTACGGATAGAGCGGATTAGACTGAGTCGAAAAGTCCTCTACCATTTTGCAATTTTCGCGATAGTTAACGAGTTATTAATTATAAAAAATCGCTGTCTTAGCCCGGCCTACCACCCAATTCAGGCTCGCGGTGAGATGCGGCCGTCCCGCGATCGGCGTTGCTAGGCGCGCGGGGAGTTGTTTATTACACGTAGCCCTTGCGTCATAAACAATTCCCCGCGCGCCTAGCAACGCCGATCGCGGGACGGCCGCATCTCGCCGCGCGTTTGAATTGGGCGGTAGGCCGGGCTAAGACTGCAAGTTTTAAT
>NW_011967220.1:1064905-1069141 GCF_000949405.1 Vollenhovia emeryi
GGTGAGATGCGGCCGTCCCGCGATCGGCGTTGCTAGGCGCGCGGGGAGTTGTTTATTACACGTAGCCCTTGCGTCATAAACAATTCCCCGCGCGCCTAGCAACGCCGATCGCGGGACGGCCGCATCTCGCCGCGCGTTTGAATTGGGCGGTAGGCCGGGCTAAGACTGCAAGTTTTAATAATCAATAACTCGTTAACTATCGCGAAAATTGCAAAATGGTAGAGGACTTTTCGACTTAGTCTAATCCGCTCTATCCGTAAGTAAGAGGTGAGGCCGGTATTACATAACACCTTGTAGAATACAGGAACGTGATACTATTTTATTAATGCGGTTTAATAAATTTACTGTAAATAATTATTATATGAAAAAACTCACTATTATTGTTTGACCGGGTACAGAATCGTTAGGCGTTGCAAAAGGTCGTTACGAACTTACCTGAAACAAAAAATTACATGAGAAAATTAGTGTTCTGTCGATCGTGTAAAAATGCTTAATTATTACACAAATTTAAATTATAGATAAATTGCTAATATCGCATGGAATGCAATATTTTTACCGCCGTAAGGGTTACTGACCCGCGCATCCCTTCAGTTTATATGCTTGCACTCGCAGGCGTATGTCCGCGCGTAAAGCACGAGAGGGCAAAAGTGGGAATGACAGGAGGGCGGATAACTACGACAGAGAGAGGGAGGGGAGAGGGAGGCATATATAGTTTCCTACAGATACATTGCAACGCTACCATCTTGTGACAAGCGTTGGATGCTACAAAGGGGGAACGTATCTGCATGCAATTGACACTATGATACTGCTTGCTGTAGGTTAGGGATATCTTTATAAAGCCCGATTCGCACTATGGAATCAGTATTCGCAATCAACAGTCATTCTTTGATCGTAATTTGATACTCTGACGCTGAAAGTGGAGTCAAACGAGCTGTCGCTTGTTTTTTTATAGGAAGTCACTGCCATTCGCTATTCGAGAGCCACGTTTTGAATTTACTTTAACATTTACACCGTCACGCGGATATCTATTTTAAATATGTTATGCTTTGTTTTGTATACTGTAAGTTGCATCTCCCGATATGAGCCGAGCGTCATGCGGGTGTGATACGCGATGAGAGATAGCAGAGCCGTAAACAGGGTGGAGGGACTGTGTTAAGCGTTTTCGTAAATAGATGTAGGATCCGGAAACGAGCTGCGAGAGCTTGAAGCTTAGAGTTCGAGGACGCCCCGTCGCCACCCCCGACCCTTCTCTAGTCCAAGTTCGATCTTCCTCTCCACTAACCGCCCCTAAAGTCCCGGCACGATTCCCAACCCCGGAGACCTTCACCCCATTTAGCCTTCACCGAGCTCGCCGGATTCCGGGCTTTCGAACGGCTATACATCAACGGAGGACCTCTTTGTCCGCGAAGCGTCGCTGCCCCACGACCAAAATATATTGCGCGACACACGTGGAGCTAAAGACAAAGAAAAGAGATTGACTACAACCCCACACGAGCTATCCCGGGGAGAAGGTGTTCTCACTCCGCGTTCCGCTCGACAACGTCAGATTTCGCTCTCTTTTGGCGAAGACAGTCTTTTGTTTTCTTTCTCTGATTCTCGACACGTCTCTCGATCGGATTTTCTTCTCAGGCTTTCATCGCGCACATTATTTTCCTCTCAATATAGCACGCTAACTGCGTTTATAGAACTGCGCTACAATGAGAGGAAAGATATTTTTATTTTATTGTTTGAATGCGTAGAAAGAAGGAAATACAAGTATATAATATAACGTTGGGGGGGGGGGAGGTGGGCGTTACTCAGCTACTATTTTTCTTTAGAACCGTTTGATCGATTACACAGGCCGTCGTTCCATTATCATCGACCTTCGGCGAAATGAACACGTGGATCCCTTTGTTAAATCTACCTCTCCAGTTTTCTTTTCTTTCTTTTCATTTAGTTGAGTGTATAGAAATTAATATTTTATGATTATCGGGAACGTAGCTGGATCTTTTCGTACGCTTCCGGCGCGACGTTACAAATTGCTGCCGCGTTGCATGACAATATCAATAAATCCGAAGGACGAGAGAATCGATTTAATATTCCCGATATTTTATCTCCGCCACTTCCTATCTAACCCGTGACAGTAACCCAAATCCCACGAGTACGTCCAAAGTGATCGTCGCGCGCACATTTTGGGGTCAGTAGACGAGGAGGAACCAAGGCAGCACGTGCCGCCGACTATACCGTTGTCAGGGTAACGACGACCTTGTCCCGCGCAATCAGCTCCGGAATCCCGATGCCCTCTCTTCCGGTATCTTTGCCAATCGACGAAAACTCGCCATATGGCGATAATGCTTGCCAAGCGCCGTCATAACGGCGGAAAAAAAACTCGTTTCTATTCTAATAACGGTGTCACCCAATATATCGACTTCGCTAATTTGTCGTTTATTTCATTCACCTTACTTATTTATCAGGAATTATTATTTTTGAAGTTTTCCGTGCATCTTTCGGCGTATATTGCAAAATATATATTTTTAGATATGACCCGTTATCGAAAGCTACTGATAGAGAAAGAGCACGTTTAAATTGCAACGAATGATATTACCCATTAAATTTTTGTTAAAAAATTTGCAATTGAGAACGAAATGTTTATTGACGTCATGTTACGTAATGTTGAACAAGAGTTGACTCATGAATGATACGCGACGAGAAATTGGAAAATTCAAAACGAATAATGTCGCACGTGTCTCCAAGTGGAACGAACAAAGCAACGCGATCGAATTAGGAATTGTCTTTGTTCCGAGATGCTCTGGGGATGGCGACGAGAGTCAACCGACCCTCCCTTCGCGCAACGTCGCGAGGGACCGTGAGCCCGACGCGAGGGAGAAAGAGATTGCGTCACCCCGTCTGGGAAGTGGAGAACTTCGGGAATTAGGACGAATAATTTTCTAAAATCCACGAACTCGTTGGGACCTACCGCGTCGAACTATTCGTTCTAATTAAGTGCGACTCATTATAATCCTTATCAAAATTGCGTCTTATGAGAAAATATATTGACGTCACATCGAATTGCTCTCTTATCTCTCCGACTAATCTTTGTAAAAACGAAAGTCACGGTGGTGTCTGCAATGCCACAGCTTTAAAAATCAATGTCACACGAACGAGAGAGAAATATATGTACGTATACATATATAGATTTGAAAAATTCTATGTGCACAAACTACATGTGCATGTGGAATGCATTACTTCAAGTGACATTAAAACAGAAGGGGTTGATTACAAGGTTTGACGACGTTCTTCCGGCTGAAGGCAGTATACGTCTGCACCCACGTCTTTGTTCATTGTCAGGCCCTTCATCCTGCCGGTGCAGCCGCGCGACGCAAGTACACGGGGGTGCATCGTAAACCGCCCTATAAAAGCCGCGTATCATA
Source organism: Vollenhovia emeryi (assembly GCF_000949405.1). Lineage (NCBI taxonomy): Eukaryota > Metazoa > Arthropoda > Insecta > Hymenoptera > Formicidae > Vollenhovia > Vollenhovia emeryi. Next base: position 1,068,316 of record NW_011967220.1, read on the forward strand.
CAAGGGCGAATGTTGCAAGGGCCGAAGGTAGTTTTACGGCGTATTCGCGTAGTCATAGCAACGCACATCTACCGCCCAATCGATAAAGTGCAACATTCAGACTGGCGTATGAGAATATTCGATTGACTGACACATTTCCGTCTCCAATTCATTCTCTGTGACTTTCAGTAACTTACAATATCGAAGTCAGAATTAAAGTATGTTCGAAAAATCGCGTGGCGAACGTATCTAATCTACTAGTGGAGGATCTGACTCTTTGATCTAAAAATAAATCCAGGAATGCGTAGAAATGTATCTATTGTTTTATAAATTTGCGTACGCAAGCATATGTCAATGTATAAACTTGTGTAAATTTATGAATAATTTTTTTACAATAGACTTTCTTTAGCGAATAAAAGTAGTAAATTAAATAAAATTTTAGAAACTCTGATATTAATTGCAATTACTCTTCAATTCTGATAAACGTGATAGTTTCGCTGCGGGATCGATATCGCTTTCTCTGAGGACTATTGCATGCGCGATAGCTCTCGATCGGCCGAGACAGAGGGTGGAAAGTAGAAACGCAGCCCTCGGGTGGGCGTTGCAAGGGTAGTTTAGTGGCGGTCGCTATGGAAACCCCGAAGAGTCGATGTTCACTGCACCCCCGTTGTGGACCTTGAATGAGAATCGAAGGGCATACCGCAGACAAAGGTACAGCGAATTCGCGAGCATTTTTTTTCCTTTAAATTCGCCATTTAGTTATAGAAATATTGGAAATGGAGAGAGAACAGACATTTTTTTGTTCCTTATAGTTAAGAATCTATAGATTCGTAATACGCTCCTAGCG
>NW_011967220.1:1072394-1105005 GCF_000949405.1 Vollenhovia emeryi
GCGAATTTGGGCGCAAATCATCAATTTGAGCCCGAAAGTGCCGCAGGCCCGCCACACGCGCGTCCTCTTTTTATATATACATATATATGTATATATATATATATAATCTACACCATGCGAATGCCGTAGTCCTCTATTTCGCGGTTCCGAGTAGTCCGTGGAGGTCTTTCGCCTCCTCTGAGGGATCGACGTCCCGGTCACCGACATCGGGTGCAGTAACCAAGGAGTAGGTTATCCGCGGACCTTCACCGCACGACAAGAGGTCGAAGACCCTACGGTACCTTCGTCGAGTGATCGATTTGTTTTAACCCTTTTGAGTTTCCTGATAGTAAATGTCGCTACCGCGGTATTTATGAGCTTCCAACACAACAACGACGCATCGATGGGACATAACTTAATAGATAGTATAAAAAAGTTTGTCTTAAAATCTATCGAATCCAGACTTGAGATTATACAGCATATACGGCATATACGCAATTAGAAAAGATTAATATATTATTTACTGCATAGAGAAACAACGACGCGCGTACATACAAATGAAATTAGTGTTGTATAATTGCCGATGTAAATTATTCCATCGCGATAGGAATGGTAGGAAAGTTTTTATTTAACAAGACTTTATTGCAAATTGGTCGAATTTCGCAAAACTGCGTATGCGAAAGTAGAAAGCAAGCAAAAGGGCGTCTCGCGTCCCTAGATGGGGTCTCTGTCCTTAACAGCGTAGGTCGAGGACCTTCAACGACTCGTGCAGCCTTCTATCGTTTGCCTCCTCCTTCCCCTTTCTCTGTTACCTCTCCCCCTTTCTCGCTTATACTTTTTGCAACTGCCTGCCCGATCGACTGTTACCGGACTAGACGCCGACGCGAGCGATCGAGGACGAATCCCAGCATCGTTTTCTCAATCACAATTTGATAATCGCGAAAGTACCGACTCGTTGCGTCAATTTCAACCGGTTTTCCTACGAATCGTAATCTAGATTAGACGCCGGAAATACGTGGACACGAATGCATCGGACATTCGTATAAAACCTGACCGACACCGAAATCTTTCCGCCGTTTGAATCAATAAACCGAAGGTGGACCATAAAACAACCGGTGTAGAGGTGACGAAAGAAATTCAATATACATGTATAAGCATAGCGATGCATGTTGCCGATTATGCGTTACCAAAACCGTCGTCGTATTATATCGCCACAAAAAGTCTTAGCAATTCAAATGGTGATGCAAATTGCGACGTGCAGTCGGGCTCTATATGTATTAATGGGTCAGTGGCATCGCGCGAACCTTGCTCGAACGTTGCACTTTTGTAGCTTGCCTTATCTCCCCCGCTCGTCCTGCCTCCCTGCTCACGGCATTTCGTCCTTTCTCTCCATCTTTTTCTGTGCATTTTTCTCCCTCTTTCTCTCGTGCATCGCATACTTGGGCCAGAAGCTTAATATTAGCAGTGTTGACTACATTGTTTACACACATCGCTTGACGTCTTTTGTAACATCAGTTTTACACTGAAAGTATCGTCGGACCAAAGACCATGTAGCCTCTGTTGAAAGGAATAGATAATTACGTAAGTAGCTATCACACTTTCACACAGCTACCGTGGCATGCTCGTAAATTACGCTGCTCGTAAATCAGCTCTAAGAAGGGTCCAATGATTCGAGACGTAAATAGCATTATTGGTTTACGGCTGTCTAATTCGCTACGGATGATACTGACCTCGATTTACTACGAAATGTTGTCTCTAATTCACAGGGCTACCGTACAAAACTCGGCCTTGTTGCCTTCGATAATATCGCACCGAGCAGGTATTATGTGAGCCGAAGAAAAATCGGATTTCTACACGGAGACAATTTTCTTTCAAAAGTTACCCTGGAAATCGTGTAATCGTGGGACAACACGGTATTTCCGAAGAATTTTATGAGTTTTATGAAATTTTATCGTACATTTTACTAGTAAAATTTTACTAAAATTTCAGCTAACTCTCGGTAAAGTTCTTCAAAATGTCATGTGTTGTCCCACGATTGCACGATTGTCAGGACAAATTTCAAGAGAAAATTCTCTCCGTGTACAGAACATTGGAATCTCTACTTTTATATAATTAATTTACATCTGGTTTTATAACATAAATTTAATAGAAATTGTACAGCGACATTTTTTGTTTCCAATGATTGAAACTGAATTACGACAGGTTGATCCAGTTTGAGTAAGATCGACAAAAAATCCCCTCGAGCGTTGAACATATCGAATTTCACACGATCAATGAAGGTGGGAATGGAGATATGAGCTCAGGACGTCTCGATGACGGTTAGCCTGTATTGTACCCTAAAATAGACCTATACCCCTTTCGTATTTCCTCTTTTCCGGAAAAGAAAAAAGAACTGAAAGATCTGTGAAGGTTTCGTTGGTTTTATCCGAGGAGGATGGGCACTTCGATGCAAGATCCAGCTGCCGAAGATTCAGGTAAACCCGTTTTGTACCCTTTCAAACGTTGTATTTCGTAAATTCGGAACCCTTTTCACGTGAATCATCGCGATCGTGCACAAATGCATTTTGTGCTTCGTACTGCTCGTTGAATTGCAGGGTTGCGTACAATGAATAAAAGGTCTACTCCAGATTTACACGTTTAATAAGTAAGTAGAATAGAATTTCGTTTAATAACGCTCAATCCCTTTCATCGCATTGTCGGAAACTTTGGCATTTCTTCAATCATCAACGGATAAAAAAGGTTTATTTACTATAGAGTTTCGTTACGAAAAATGTTTTCCCTTCAGATTTGACATGATAAATGGGTCATCTACACAAAACCGGAAATTTTGTGTTAAAGAAAGAACTAACGGTTCTTACAGATTAAAGGCCAGTTTCACAAACGTCGGTCAACTTCTAATCGAAGGTTAATCGATTAACAGTTAGCCGACAATTGTGAAATTGGCCCTAACTGAGATAAAGTACATCGTTTCGGAAGGTATGTTCATAAATCAAATATCCTTAAATTTAATGGTTTTGCGCTACATAAAATTCTCAACTATATAAGAATAGGTTCGAACCTTTTTCATAGCTGAATAGCGGTTGTAATGGGTTTCTTTCTTTTGACTCATAATTTACAAAACTCAATGCGTTATGATTTATGGTAATTCAAATTTGAGATAAATAATCCAAAGACAAATTACTTAGCTCATGGACAAATTGAAAGGAAAAGGGCAAAGTACAAGATGAAACGAATCTATTTCCTACAAAAATTGTTGACCAAGCTCTTCACTTCTTTAATCTGCGTTAAAGGAAGTTAATGAATTTGGTCGCTTCCGTTTTCCTTTGCCGTCGTGTTCGCTATCCACGAATTATTAATCTGGTCCTAATCGCATTATCGCACGACGGAGATCAGCCCTCCGTCAAGAGGAGGCAATTTTTTGCGAGGGAAGATGCTCTAGCTGCCTAACCAAAGAAGGGAGAGTAACCGACAAGGGTTGATCCACCTCCTTCTTTCGGTCGACGGGGGTGGTTGTGCGAGCGTGGCCAAGGTCGGGACCGATAAACACAACCGTTTCCTTGGTAACTGTCCCCCGAGATCGTATAACCTTGAACATCTCGCGGGATCTCGAATCTTTCCTCGAGTCGCACTCAAACGAGGAAATCCTGAATTGAACGCGCGACACTGTCGTGATCGAGTCTCATTAAGAATTCAGGACTTTAAATATAACAAATGTGTAATATTGAAAGACAATAAAAATGTAATTGCACCAGAAATACCTTGAAAATATTTTACGACTGATTCGTGGCTATAACATCCGCCTCGCAGGCGCTACGTCTTTCTCTTTTACTTCCTTCTCCCTTTTTATATCTCATATTGATAAAATATGTCTCACAATTTAAATTGAATATAAGGGTAGAAAGAAATTAACGTCTTCAGGCGTTAAGTATCTTTCTTTATCACATATCCGTGTTTTCACAAACTATTTTACACACAAAAAAATTAAATAGAGCACCTAAATATATCTTTAATTGTATACATCTATATGTAATTGTATTTTAATTGGTTTTATTTTATTCATGCCAGTTAATAAGTTGTTTCAATAATATCGCCATGCACATCTTAACGTTAGACATTACTTGATAGCGTGACTTCTCGATCACCCTATATACAGATAAAGCGAAATGAGAACGTAAGAAGAACCGGGTTCGTTTACCCGCGTAGTTATCGCAACAGGACTCTTTCGGACATAATCGCGTTCTTGTCTCGTGCAATTCTTTTTGCACACCTCGACATGTAATGTTCAGCTTGACAGCAAGCACATAAGCGATCGTGGCCATTATAATGCATCAAGTAATTTTAACTCAATTTACGACTTTCGAGCTTATATCTTGTGTTGCGCGATAGAAGACCAAATGAAAGATGCAGTTACGAAAGCATGATCAAAATACAAATATTGATAACGTTATTCTTTTGTAATATAAAGTATCTTTGTAAAGTATCTCTAATATTCCAAATCGAGTTTTTCTTACAAAATTAATTTTTTTTTAAAAGAGCGAAAGAAAAAAGGAGTATTCATTTGTTTGACTGAGGCTATATCACTCAGGAAGCAAAGTTTTTGTTTATCAGACACAATTCAGCTCTTGTGGAACATTTTGCTGAAACCTGAGAACTTTATTCAAATAGGCGGAAAGTTCGGATACAAGAGCCGAAAACAAAGATCTTCGGGCTCGAAAGCGAAGCCCTCCAGTCAGAAGATCGTAGCCGTATTCCCTTCGAAAGGGTTTGGCGATGATCGTGGTGTAAGGAAGGAAGGAAGAGAGTGCGAGAGACAGAGGGAGAACGAGAGAGAATGATCGAACAAGCACAAGAGGGAAGAAGGAGATAAGGGCGAAAGAGGGAGAAAGAGGACACAGACGGGGAAGTGGACGGAGAGAGGAGGAAATAGTCGTCGAGAGACAGGGAGAAGAGAGAGAAGTCGGGTCCGTGACCGAGCAGGATCAATGCACGACGCGGACCTTGAGAGTCCCTCCACCCTTCGCCCACCCCCCCTGTCTAACTCTCACCCAGCGACGATCCCGCCGCCCTCCTCGCGTGTCGTTCGCAGCCCTTGCACAGGCGGCGCGACGACGACGAGGGCGAGAGGAGGACGAGACGGGCCTGGAGGATGGGCGTAGAGAGGGAGAGATAGGCCTGAGAGGAGAGGCGCAGATTGCATCGTGCACAGCACCGCTCTGTCAGCCACACCGACAACGTATAACCGCACTAGCACACCGCCGTCGGCTGCTGATATGCAGGCCGATGCACCGCCATGGCCCCTTACTACGGCCAATGCTCTTTGAGATCTGCCGAGGCTCTAAAAATTGCATTATTAACCCTTAACTGGTATAGTACGAGCCTCTCGCATGATTTCATGTCCAATTAATTGCTGAAACCGCTGCCGCTTGAAACCGACTTCCTTCATATTTCAGGCCCTCCCCCATTGGGAAAATGTTTTATTCTCTCTTGCTTTCCTCTCTTTTTTTTCTTTTAATTAACTGAAGCGCTCTCTCTCTCTCTCTCTCGTATAATTCGTATGTTAAAGAATAACTGAAATTGCACAAGACAGATGTTTATGCCAAGGTATTATTCTGCCACTTCCGGTACTACAGTCCTATTTTTGGAAATGTGTGTATTATGTGTTCGCGCATGAACTAGGAAGTTACATCAGGACAGCTGTGCATTCTGTCAGGTCAACCCTTTTCAAAATCGATGACTAATTCTCGGTATTCTGCAGTTCCATGCAATAGATATTTACGTAAATTCTCGCCAGGATGACGGAACATCCTTCACGCGTGAATCTAGCAGCTGGACTGAGATCCGATACAAGTATGCATAGGATTGAATCTCTATTGAGACATTTGCATCTGTTCGAACCCTTTTCCTGAATTTTGTGAATCAGGTAGGAGATTGACAAACTCTTACTTCAAACTGCCAAGCGTTTCGCAAATAACGTCTGATGCCTGACACAGTTCAGCTGTCCAAAAAGCGACGATGGAATTACTGTCCCACACGTATCAAATGTAATTGCCTAACTTCAAATTCAGCCGTATAAAGTTTACGAGTTAGTAATGTCTTGTTAATATGACGATTCATTATGAATTCATTATCTTAAATCGAGAACGATCTAGCGACTTTCAATACTAAAGTTTCGACTGCGATAGGGCGTTATTTACTGTATCTTTTCCTGTATAGCAGTTGAGATACGCCCTCGACAAAACGACGCTTGAATCGACGAGCATCGTATAGAGATTGATTACACCGGATATCGATAAGAGAATCTTGCGCGCACATGTGTTATGGATGACGAAAGGATGTACGCGTGGCAATAAATGAAACGACAAAAAGAGCATAGCAAATGAAAATTCGTTTCTCTTTTTACACGAAGAAACTATTTTTCTACGTTTGTTTTTTATCATCTCTCTACGGTGTTTGTTTGTTTCTTCCGGAGATGGATATAATGAGATGCAGTTACATTTCTTCGTGCGATTCCAAGGAATATCTTACGTGACTTTTATGTCTTAAGTTTGTCAGCTACGAGTCAAAATAGTAAAATCGTGAGTCAATTCATTTTTTAATAATGCGTACGATCCGTGCGGTCGACCTTTCACTTTTTCACGCTCCCTGCAAGCCTTTTCACAAGAATTTTGGTATCCCACAGGGATTTTTGGTATCCCAAAAAAAAATGCGAGTATTCAACGAAAGTTCTATAACCCTGTCGACACTTTCTGTTGGCGCGGCTCACAAACAGATTTATGCAACTCATGCACCGGCCCAGCCCCTCGTAGACGCGTTTACGGAACTCCGTCAGGATGCATCTGCCAGGGTCGGTAAGACGAGAACGCGACACGCGCAGCGTAACGCGAAACTTTTTACACGAGCGATTTTACGTAACAGATGTAACGTTGTGGCCACGTGACGATCTTTCACTTTCGTTTGAAAGCACCGGAAGAAGGCCGAAACTTATTACAAAACATTTAACAACGTAACTACGCGTTCCATTATGTGTTACACTATCTAACAAGGAAGTAAAATTTTCTTCCGTTAACGTTTCTTTTCAATTTTTAACGTGTCTTCTAATTGTTGCAAGAAAGATCGAAGATAGAAATCAAAGAAATCTGCGAATAAAACAACGCGCGATAAGTCTTGAAATCTGTGTACAAGCGAAATTATATCTGATATTTATGACTTTCGATGTCGATTGAGTGACTTATGATAACCATAATTGCCATCCATTATTATCAAATTGTGATTAAAAAATATCGAACGTTAAGCCCTAGAGTCAGGTTTCTTGTAGTTACCCAAGGTGAACGCTAGGGGGCTCCTAGTTACCTCGTGAGCGTACTTACAAGACGAGTTAACGCAAAACGCGGCAGCGCACGTCGGGTGCATTGCACCCCCGTCCGTCCGACGGGGGTTGGATCGATCGCGGGCGTTGGCGCCGAGGTCACCGGCTCGCCTTGCTCGGAGTAATGACCCTCACCCAGTGCAGAGCAATGGCATCGGCAAACGGCACCTTTCCTAGAAAATCCGCGGGGGTGGTTTGTCGTAGAAGGGCGCCTGATCGACGCTATGCGATCGCCGTCTCGAATGCGGCGACGCCGCAGCGAGGAAGGGGTAAAAACGCTATCGCGTGGTCCCATCGCCACTGCGAAACGCGCAGAGGTGGTACTTCCACCCCCGCTCCACACTCACCCCTCTCTCCTTTCTACGCCGTCGCTGATGTTGATAAACCCTCGCGCAGGATCGCTGGGGACCTTAAACTTGGGGGAGAGGTCGATCATCGAACCTCAACCTTCGCAGTGAGCGCGATCGCGACATGCTTCCGCTCGCCATCTCGCGAGAATATTCAGATAAAATCGTCTCACCTTCAAGAAGATTGGAGATTTCAATCAAAAGTATATGTAGATTCCTTGTGAATTTTCCATTTACTAAACTGTACAACTGAATATTTTCGAGAGGGGAAAAGAGGGAGACCGAGCTTTAAACCATTCATCGGATTCTTCAAGATAATTATAAAGACCTTTGTTCACTGCTATTTTCGTATCTTAGATCACGTTCTTTGAGAAAAATTTTACTCGATGGCTCCTTCGAAACCTTCTCGAGCCTTTCCGATTGGTCCCGATCCAACTCTCGAGTAAAATTATGCCGAAAAACAACACCTTGGAACGTAATCTTAGTCATACGACAAAGGATTCAAACTTAAATTAGACTGAGCAAAATTTCCCGCCTTTTGATTTCCTCTTTGCGGTAGGCAAGAAAACGTGGAAGCAATTATCGTGGGGCGGCAAATTACTAAAGTGACGTACGTACATTCACCCCTGGCTAATCCCACCGGAAGTTTGCCACCGCGCCAGAAAGTCTCGATTACCTGAGAGTTGCAGCTCACGCGAACTCTCCCCTCGACTGCAGTTCCACTTTTCGCGGAAACGCGCCCCCGCATAAAGACGCACGGAGGGAGGGATGAGGCGGTTGGCGCGACATCGCATGCAATAGCGATCGTGAGGATAGGGGAACACAAACTGACTGGGTCATTCCACCCTGTTTTACATTATCCAGCGAACGAGGGTCATTGCGAGACGGCGAACCTTTCGAATGGCCACTCTTGTTCTACCACTTTTGATCCACTTTAACGACGCGAGCACCAGTATGATAGCACGGTGGTAATAGCATCGGAAAGGAACAATTGAAGAGTAATTCGCGTGACACATTGGACCGGTACAAGAATAACATCTGTTCCTCTAGAAAAGTATATCGCATTGCCTATTTTCATTTTACCCCTGTTTGACCAAACGGGATTAAATAAACCCGAATCGTTTCGCGAACCTTTGAATGCGCTGCACGAATTTTGTTCTGTTTTTTTTTCTTACACGTCCAAATGTAACTCCAAAAGATAAACTTTGAATCCTTGAAATCTGAAATGATAAAATGTGCTCGAGTTTTTGAGATATAACTGGTTATAAATTTATTATCAATTAATCTTGCTTGATAGCGAGATTTACATTTCAGGATAAATTTATAATTTTTTTCTACTATTGTCTCTGAAACGTGTGTATATGTACAGACATGTGGTATTTACGCAAAACTTGTACACATGCATACACAAGTGTGTGTGGTTTTGCGTAAATACCGCAAATGTCAAATTATCACACGGATCAAAATGAATAAAACATCGCATGGTATTAACCTTTTATACGTTGTAACATTTTACTATATTCTTAGAGTAAATTTATATTATCAAATGTTACACAAATAGATACTTTCTTAATCAGAAATAAATTATAAACTAAAGAAACTGGAATAACTGTCTTGTCCTGTCTGGTTTCGTTATTATACGATGATAAGATACGATAAAAAATAAAATTTTTATATAGCACATATTCGTAATCAAACGAAAAACGTAATCACTTAAATCTGTTTAAACTCTCAAGTTGTTATCGTCAACAGGAAAAACTGACTCGAAAAGAGACCACCTGAAACCAATCGGCGAATTCACTAAAGCATTGTGGTGGAAAAGTTTCTTTGGTTTTCTTGAAAAAAAAATTCCCAAAATGTAAATTTGCTTCAACAAAAATCTCTGTACTTTTCAATGGCATTTCGACATTTAGCAAATACATATTTTACAAAATTCGATGACTACATCAAATTTAATTCGTAAACAATTCATACGAAACGAAGTTCGTGTAAAATAATTCGTATATCTACAATGCATCGTAGTAGATTATAATGTTTTTCTAAGTTCATTATGACACGTCCGGTTGGGACAAAGTTTATCAGCAACTTGTTTCCGAGGAAGTACCTACACACGCGTTTTCCTCCTACGAGGATAGAGACCTTAGGTCCCAACTGTATTTGCCCTTCTTATCATAGCGCATACCATCAGCGGGGCACTTGACGCGCACATGCTTGCGCGCGCGTGCTCGAATTACATATACACGTGACACACAGACAAGTTTTAGCTGAAGGGTGTCTGCGTCCATGGTACACGTTGCGGGATGCAGCGAGGTGCACACCCTTTCATATTAATGTCTACGAACTCGAGTAATTCTTTCTCAGTGTTTTACATACCAAGACGTCTTGGTTTTTATGTAACATTTTTCTATTCCTGAATTATCAGACAATAATTTTATTACAATTTATTAGACTTATCAGACGTAATTTTACTGAACCACTTCATCACAACTTCCTTTGCGAATCGCGCGGTCTCCAGTGTTATAACATATTTCTTTAAAAATATTAAATTGTTAAAGGGGATTCAATTAATTGCGATTTGCGACCAATTAGGACTTGCCTGACCGAAAACACGTATTATTACGAGACAAGAGATTAACGTTTCCTTAAATTTTACGAATAATAAATAAGAGAGAGAAAGCGAGAGAGTGCAAGGAGTAATTAAAAGACGTTAAACATCTTGAGCGAAGCAGATGTTTCGAAAAGAGAACTTTTTTATTTTATCCAGAGAGAGAGAGAGAGAGAGAGAGAGAGAGAGAGAGAGAGAGAGAGAGAGAGAGAAGAAAAATGTTTCCCAATGAGTGGAAAAATTCCCTTGCCCTCTGTCGAAATGTACGATGACACATCGGATCGTCACGTCACTGAGCCTTGGCCTCAAGTTAGGAGATAATACGGAGTCGTCACCGAGCGTGATAAGGCGCAGACTATTTTAAAACATAATGATTTGACCCACTCGGGATCAACAACGGCAACTGCATTCCCTCTACCTGAAGTTCCTCGCCTTAATCATTCAGGTCAGCAAAATTGTAATTTCTTTTACGAAATACTTAGAACCGGTTCTTTCAATCTCTTGGTAAGCCAATAGTTAAATTATACGTCTATCTTTGTCTAATTTAAAGGAAAAACAAAGATATACATACCGTTTAACTATTAGTTAATTTACTAAGGAGTTGGAACAACCAGTCCTTAATCATTTAAAGTTAAACAGTAAAAACCCGGTTTTTTATTTTGCTTACATAATTTATACACTATACATATTTATTTAGGAATACGGATTGCCTCACTTTTCGTGGATGAAATATGTATAGGTATAAATAAAGGGGATACGCTACATATTATAATTAAGAAGTTTGGACGATGTAAGACGACACCTTCCATCAAAACATCTCTCCGTTCGCACGTTTGTACTCAGCTAGTCACGAAATCATTTCTCGCTATCACGTTATCGTCGCGATAACGCGTGGCCCCGTCCAAGATCGCCCGATGTATTTTTATAATTGTACAACATCGCTACCGTTTATCTGTTATCCATCGACGGTAAGGCGTAACGAAGACTTGTATATTTGTGAAATGACAACAATCGATGACAGGCAAAACTATTCGTGCATTTATTCATGCGCGAATTGTGCCGTAATGTTACGTTAGCTCCTGATAAGCGCGGACGATAATTTTTTAACTCTACCAATTTTAGAGCCCAACGGTTTCACCAACGTCGCTTAACTTGAAGCTTAGCTTAATTCGTTCTTTACCTCTTTTCAACTGTTACTTGAGAAAGAGACAAACGTAAATTAAACTAAGACCAAAGTTAACCGATGTTTGGTGAAACCGGGCCTTACTGGACCACTTCGTCTCAACTTCCCTCGCGAAACCCGCGGTCTCCAGTGTTATAACGCGTTTCTTTAAAACGACACGACTCTTCCTCGTGTCGAAATATTTAATTTCTCGATCGTTCTAGCACGCAGCTTGGATAATTTCCACGCTGTCGGTTTCATTACGCTTCTTTATGTGTAGATAAGGATGTTGATATGCTTCACAATACGTGGCGGCAGCCTTTCGAAATGCTTTTCGATACTTCTCACGGTCAAGGCCGACCTCTGCGTCACCGTCGAATTTATATTTAGAAGAATGGTTTAAAGAGCCCGGCTCTTTTTCTTTCGCCAGCGTATTAACATAGATCGTAGACGTCGCCCGTCGGCGTCCTCGAACTTTGCCGAATTCTGGTCTACCCAGATGCGGGTGTCGATTTCCTTCGCGAACAAAGTCAGTTGGCCGACAGCGACGTGGAATATAAAAGAAATATGCTCGCGTCATAATCCTTTCACCACAGACAGCCTTGATCACTTGCCACCTCACTTACGAGGACACATCAACATGTTCCGGGATTAAATTACCATACAGGAAAATTATTATCTATTTGTTTCCTCACAGCTTAATTATTATTCGACCTACCAATACTTTTCGACCATCGATTCGATATAATCGACTCTTCGGCGTAATTATCGTTTTAATTTCCCCGTTTTCCTTCGCTTATTTTATATCCGACGTGCAACAAACGAACAACAGTGCTTAGCGAGACTTATCGTTAATGAACCTTACCAATGTAAATACAGTCGCATCATCTGGAATATAAAACAGTTCTGCGAAGTCTGACGAAAGAGAGAGAGAGGGATATATAGAACGGCGATCCGCCAAAGAATTTCTCGTCTACATCCGACCAGTCGACGCCTCGAAATTTATAGCCATCGTTGCATCGCAGTATGCAAATTTCGTCCGGATCTCCCAGAAGTTTATCCTTTTTTAAACCACTTTTTATGGGCCGATGATCTCGTTACTTTTGTACCGCAAAACAGTGCGTAAGTCCCGCTTGCGTAAGCCGTTACTCGTAAATCAGGTGTGAATGTACTCACGAAATGTGTATCAATAATGTCTCGACGATCGGTGAAAAAAATCATTATGCGCGTACACACTTGTAACAGTTTTATTACAAAGTCAATTATTTAAAGTCAATGAATTAAGAAACCGAAGGGAGTAAATGAGACCAGCGAATCAAGCTAGTCGTTATTGCTAAAGAAATGCCATCAATATAATGTCACACATTTCTGTGAGGTCATCTTTAGTGCGGCAGACAAAGAACAACCGTACATTCAAACCGTCGTTATTAGGTGCGTAAATACGAACGAATTTGAGACACGTGTCTAGCGCCTACGAATTTTTTTGTCAACGTATCAGAAATTATAAGGTGCGAAAAGATATTTCACACTTATTTCGCGACAGATTTAAAACGATGTGAATGTCTAACAAATTCGAAAAAAATTCTTAAAAAAATTCTAAAGATCTAAAATATCACGAATCGCGAGGAAACGCGATAAAAAAGCAATTCGGTGAATGAATGTACTTGCATTTAATGCAAAATTAGGTAAAAGAAACTCTCATAAAATTCTCCGAGATGCCGTGTCGTCCCGCGATTACATGATTTTCAGGATCCATTTTAAGAGAAAATTCTAAAAGTAGAAAAAAAAAGAAAAGAAAAGAAAACTGAACAGATTCCTCACCGAGATCGGGAATAGAACTGGTGGGTTCCTCGTGATGGCCCTTGCTCTCGTTGGAGGTCCTCGCTCTGGGAGGCGGCGGTGGCGGCGGCGGCCTCATGCTGGAGGTCGAACTGACTACGACTGTCGCGGGTGGCTGCGGAGGCGGGCCGCTGTTTCTTCCGTGATTACCGCGTATTTGAGACTGCGGTGACATCAGCACCGTTTCGCCCCGCGCGTGCCCCTGCGGTGGCCGGGGGCACCAGCCATGTAGCACCCTTATGGCGGTTCGCACTTCCGCCTGCAGTTCGGCGGCCCTGTCTCTAGCCGTGTGAGCCACCTTCGTTGCGGGAAACCCGCGCTGTCGCGGGTTACACGAGGATCACGCGAAAGACAAGCACAACTGTCGAGGACTTGCAGGTCGTACGGTCCACTTCACTCACGATCGGATGCGACGCACTCCAGTCACGTTGCGTGTACCTTGATTAGCCACCGAGTCTCATTCCTCCCGAAAATCTCTCTCCACCGACAGTTCTCACCGATCCACCGGCGTTAACGATAAATACTTGGGATCGGTTTCACCAGCGACGCACACCTTATGTCTCTCCGTTACACCCACTGGTCGACGTGGTCTACTTTGGAGAACACTCCGTGCTAATCACCTTTCGGACGTATCTGCCGAGCGACTGTTCCAGTCTTGAGAACACCGTTAATCACACTCTTCGTTACGCGAGTCAACTTGACTCTACGCGCGCGCGTATACCTCCAGATCCATCGGCCACAAATTAGACTTGGCGAGCACTCGGAGCCTGACACTTTCTCTCGCGAATGCGGCTCGTCATCGTCGGTGTCGATCGGAGTCGACTCGAGCTGGACCGATTCGGAGTCAACGTCACTCGCTCCGTCTCTCTCTCTCTCACGCGACGCGCACTCCCGCCGGTCGCCCGGAGTGTCACGGTCAATGTCTCATAGTGGCGCGTGGCAGGTGTCCGCGGGAACTCTCGTGCGCACTTTCGCAAACTGTCGAGGGGGGTGCAGCGAGGCGTCGAGCGGAGCGAAACGAGCGGAGCGGACGGGCGTCTCGGAGCTGTCGATCGTATGAATGAACGTTTCTTAGCAGTACGCCGAAAACAACAGTCCTCGGCACGCGCGTCGCCTCTCGCGAGAGTCAGCACCGGCCTTCCCCTCTCTTCTACCACCCACGCACCCACCACTTTCTCGCTCCCTCCCGGCGCGTCACTCTACCCCACTCACAGTCCCCCGTGTCTCTCACCCTTGTGCGCGCCAGAGCGAGAGAGACGGTGTCGCCTTGGCCGTCTATGCTCTATCGCCGGCCACAAAGGCGAGCGCGTCAACCCCCCTAGCTCTCGCGAGTCACGGGTATAGCGCGGCTGTCAAAACAAAGCGCCTGGCGCTCCGTAAATCGCGATCGCGCGCGTCGTCGCTGACGGCGACGTCGCGACGACGGAGACGTCGGTGTCACGTGGCCCAGCGACAGCCCCGTCCAGCTCGCCCGGTCAGACGGTGGAGACGGAAACGCGGTGGATCCGCGTGCGCCGCGATTAGCGGCGTACGCAACGCGGCGGATTACGTAGGCGCGATCGCTGGTGCACGACGCTCTGACAGCGACTAGGCCGACGATGCCGAGAACCGTCATCGGTGCCGGCGAAAGTGAGAGTGTGCCGGTCGAGGTGGATTCAGTGGTGCATAAGCGCGGCGGGCGCAGTCATCTCTTTCCCTCTCACGCGCGCCGTTCTCCCTCTCTTCCGATCCGGTCTCCTCTCAGTCGCTCTTCCTCGTCGCCCTCTCTTTCCCGTTCCTACGGGCAGCCTATAGCCGCCGGCAAGCAAAAGCGTGCACGCTCTCGACCTATAGCGTCCGATGTGCCGGCGTGCTATCCGGTGCGCGTGTATATAAAAGCGGCTAGCCTGTGTCCGCCGATACGACCCCACACACCAGACCACGCAGCCACGCTCTCCCGGAGGGAGACTTCGCCCTTCGTCCGCCTCCTTCTCTCGCTCCGCCAGCCACTCGAGCCTCTCTTCTTCCTTCCGTACGCGCGAAAGACGCGACCCCCGGATACGCCAACCCTTTGCCATTAGATCCGCTTTCCTCGCACGGATCGCTACGGGTCGCGTCGTGCAGCTCGCGTACACAGTTATTAACGGAATTTAATTACGAGATCTCAGGAGAGCTTTTCAAATGTGGCGATAGCCGATTGCGAAGACGATTATGTCGATGTACTGCCAAAGTAGGAGTAGCACGACGGACGACTCGTTGATCGTCTCTCGGAAAAATTCCTAGGCATATTTCAACGTCCAC
This sequence comes from Vollenhovia emeryi, assembly GCF_000949405.1. Lineage (NCBI taxonomy): Eukaryota > Metazoa > Arthropoda > Insecta > Hymenoptera > Formicidae > Vollenhovia > Vollenhovia emeryi. The sequence continues at coordinate 1,087,973 of NW_011967220.1, forward strand.
CGTACGCGGTAATGAGAATAAATTCTTCGTGGCGTCGCAACGCGGAGGGCCGTGTCGCGCGTTAATCCGCCCCTGGGTCAGCGATAGGCAGGGGTGGTTCGGTGCGCGCCGCGGTTGCGCGTCTGCTATCACATGGCCTTGTCCTTGAATGAGGCTCGTGAACCCGACGCTGCTTTTATCGATCAGCCCCCGCATCCCGCTTCGACGCACTCGCTATAACCATCCATCTATCTCGGTGCAATGGCGTATCTAGCGAGGAACGTTCCCGAGATCGTTCGCCGCGTGCGCTTTTTCTCTCTCTCTCTCTGCCGGCCCTGCATCCATCGATCTCGCGGATCCATACGTTTCGATCATTCACGTTGCGCGTGTCATTAATGGAAAATGTGTACGATTCTTGGTTTACAAAAATATTTTTTAATCGCGCGCGTCGCGCACTACTAAAACTCGGGTTCGGAGACTTGGCAGGGTGGGGTTGATGCTGAACGAGCGATAAAAGGAATAATGAATAGAGAGTCCCGGCAACAATGCAGAACGCTTAAATGGAAACAACAAGTCAAATGTATTATAAGTTGAAATAATGAAATTTGCATGCACTCGTGTACGTGGACGTTGGCCCGCGTATTTTAGGGTTAAAACGAGATCCGCTTCTTAGCCACCGCGAAACTCGGGGGCATAAAGGATTCACGCTGAAACTGAGCATGCTTCGGAGGAGCCACTAAAGGGTTAAACGTACCTAATGTCCGATTCCACTTTTCGCCGCTGCGAGCTAAACCGGACATGCATCGTGCAGCGACATCCGCCGTGTCTCTGTATTCTTAGGACGAGCCCGTAATTTCTAAGACGGGGTCCCCCTCGAGTCGCGCCGCGGAAGAATGGGACATAATAAGTAGAATGGTGTGAGCATTAAACCCTTCTAAATTTCGACCGAGAATCTCTTTAGATTAAATTCACCGAGCGTTCTAGGTCGGCCCGACGAAGGTGAAGGTTCCCCGAGACGCGGGGAGGATCGGCGAAAGTTTTTACTTTATCCTTGCGTCTCGTTCGGTGACACGAATCATCCAATTTGGTTTTCCCGGAACGGACGGATATACGAACGACGACGTATGAATGTGCGTGCCGAGGGAGGAAAGAACTCTTTAATTTTATCGATAGACCATGACCGGGCGTTTATCCGCGCGATTATACGCGACTCACAGGTCTGTAAGAGTATTCTATGCCGATTTAACACTGCACTGAAAACAAAAATCTGATAGATTTCGCCAGTCGTCTGTTAGAAAATGGACGAATCAGAATTCCTTTAGGATTTACCATGAAAGATATTTCATAACCAGAAGTTTGCTAGACTCCACTACACATCTGGCAAATCCTAAAGGAATTCTGATTCGTTCATCTTCTAACAGACGACTGGTTGAATCTATCAGATTTTTTTTTCAGTGTGTGACTCTCACATTGTAATATATTAGATACAATTAAGATAATAATAGTGGTAAATAAAATGTGTATAAACAATAGAGAATTAAAGCAAGGCGGATAATTAAAAACCGTCCCAGACCATCGGCCAGACACTTGCCTTAAATCAATCGTCGTTGTATACAGCTAGCTGTAAATTCCGGTCAACAAAAGGGGAGTTCTTTTTCATGCAAATATCAAGTTCAAGGCGAGCCCAAATCCGCCAGCCGTGACTCTCCTCGTGCGACATTTCAAAACTATTCTCACGAGGAAGTACATAAGTACCATGTCATTGTCGTAGGTATGTGAGGAGAGAGAATCGCGGGTAGCGTATTACGTGACCGGGCTCGTAGTTGTTTAGATCTAGATGAACCTGAATCATCAAACCGGTCTGGACGCGCGGTCGCCGTCGTGGTGTGGCCCAGCGCGACTCTGTTGTATTAGGTTAGGGACAAGGCACGCATTATAGTACGCATGAGTTAAAATAGAGAAAGAACGACGGCTGGAGAGTCGAGGGGTTCAATGAGGAAAGGGGATGGTTACCGTGCATCAGAAAAAGATAGTCGTAGGTGGATAACTCTGTGTCACTGTGTATATGTCTCACACCTATGACTATCTACAAACACACACACACAGAATGTGTGTGGCTAGACAGATATCCAGATTGACAGATGAAAAGAGGCGATAATGAACCAGAGATCGAACGAGGAAGGGAGAAATAGTAAAATCAGAAAAGAAGCGAGAAAAGGTGTGCGAGAGGGGGGGGGCGAGTAATAGGGAATATGGAATGATAGAGAAAGGGGAGGATTTAGAATTGCGTTCTCGAACGATTTTTGACACTTTTTTTCGACGTGTTCTCTCGCGCTTTCTCAATCCTTCGATATAAACTGATGAACTAATGTAACAGTTTTGTAGACTATAAAAATATTGTTCTTCGTTCTAGATGTTGAACAGACGCATTACACGGAGATTGTAGGCAAAAAACGAGATAACTTAGTTACAATCTTTATTGTCACCTCTGCCCTTGCTTATCTTGTATTTTAATATTTTGCAACAAATGCATATACCATCATGGACGTATATTGTTGTTGAACAAGGAAGGCTTTCTCGAGTAGCCTTGAACCTCCGCTGAAGCCCCGCAGCTATATGAACTTGAACCAGTCTCTCGCGCTGTCCTTACTACACTCCGGATTATATATTCACAATATTCAGTAAACGGCAGCAATTTATCAAGCGGTTACAGTTTAGATTGTCAGTTTAGATGAGCAATAATGTATCATTATTTTCATATCCGATTTAAGAGTGAGACATTGAAAAAATTTTTATTTTTATTTTTTCAAGTTATCGAGCATTTTGGTTGAGATCACAATGAAATCTAAATTCAAAGATGTATAAATTGTGCTAAATAAGGTGTTTAAGCTTGGCTTGTTATCACCGTGATATCGGAGATACTTCGCTGCGACCGAAGCGCTTGTCCAGGTCATTCTCCACTTTCGTTCTCCGTTAAAAAACGCCGATGGCGATCACCCAACGAAAGCGAATCGCATCGGCGAGAGTTTTAGAAACCGGATCGCGATCAACGGGGGTCCATGAAAAGTCGTCACGAGGCCAGCGAACGTCGAGAGCGAATGTGAGAGCCGCTCAAGAAAGTGAAACTTTGTTTCTCCTTGCGCGAGTCATGACAAACCAGCTTTGACTTTCATCGCTATCACTCACCAAGCCAAACCGGAGGAGAAACCAGCACGTATTTTGTACTGAACAAGATCTTCGATCTGTGCCATTCGTTGCGTCTTAAATCCAAACAGATGCAAGAAGCCTGCGTCAAGACCGTACGATTCTAGGACTCGATTAATCACAAAAAGTCCAAGCATCCAGCCTGTGCCTGATACCAGAGCCTAACAATTTAAAAGGTCGGCCATCCGTGTGTAAAACAATTGTACTAAAAACTTTATAACCTGTTAGCGTTAAACACCCTGATTGATGGACTCTACTTTTTATTTTTATTTTATTGCCTCTAGGAATAGCAGCTCATTGTTAGACCTCAATAGATCACACGTAGCTAACAGCTGCGAACGCGTTGACGTACGTGATACTATGACCTACTTCTACATACACACGCACACTGCGCTTTCTCCTTTGCACGGGTCAGTTCGGTTCGGTTCAAAACGAGTGAATTATCCCTCTTATGTGCTCTCTCTCTCTCTCTTTCTCTCGCTCACGCGCGCGCGCACACACACACACACACACACACACACACACACATACACAAAACCTTGAACCTGGTCGAAAGTGCAAGTGGATCGGCATCGTGGCAAACTGTGGCAAGACGTCGGGCAGGGAGAGAAGGTAGGAGAGATTGAGAGAGACATGTACAGTTGCTGCCCACCGAAACGGTTTTTGGTCGCCTTCGACGAAAGCGAAACGGCCTTCGGGAAAGAGCTCGCCGCGTGCATATGGACGCCATTGAACTAGTGACCTTCATATGAGAACCGGTCTTTGTTCAGGGCCCTTAGAGTTAGCGACCTAGCTCGCCGTGGGCCCTACTACCTAGGCCTGCGCTTTCTATGGACAGCGGATCATTTATATGTGGCCAATTTGGATAAGATTACCCTTAACCCTTTATCCCTTCGGCTGGTGGATCGTTTTTGGGTTCGATTTGAAAATCAGATCCGTTTGGATCTCCTTTGGAGTCGAATGAAAACAAAACGTTTAACGGCGTAAATGTATTTGCCGCTCCATGAATTTTACCAAAAGCAGTTGTTTCACTTTCAAAATAAAATTTTAAAAGTGATAAAAAAGCGAGTGTGATAAATTCTTTTGCGATAAAGCGTCAATAAAGTCAGGGTTGGTGTCTGGAAGGTTATCTAGGATTTCAATGTTTTCGGCGATTTATATCATTAATAACGTGCTCAAAAATCATCCGATTTTCTTTAAATAGGATGCCGATCGCGATACAAATTCAAGTAATCTCTCGATTCCATTGAATATTCCGTTATGCATTATTGCAGGTATCCTAAGAGAAAAAAAAGTAGCCACTGCTTTCGCTACGATTACCTGCTTATGATACGTATCTGGTTTGTTCTCGGTATCAGAGTAAATCGCGATAGAAAGTATCTTTTTCCACACGAATATCATAATTCGAGAAAGCACGGAAGGTTTATCTCTAAATCGAAATTAACACATAAAGTAGTTATATTATTAAAGCATATTTATTGTGTTTTCAATGATTAACTGGCACTGATAAATCGGTTTATGTACAACAAATTTGTTATCGAGAAAAATTTTTTGTTGTTGATATGTTTATTTACGTAATCGAGCCTTACCAGAATAAATTTTACTATTTAGTTTAAATCTTATTTGACCCAGTATTAAATCAAATTAAGTGATTATATAAATTAATATAAATAGATAAGACATATTTTCAATACATAAAGATAAGACATGTCAAATTTAATTCGTGCAACGATAAAATATGATGAAATAAGGAAAGTGTGTCGTTGAAAGGTTGATAAGTCTTTGACTGACAGGTAGCAAGCCATGACCTGACGTAACTACCTTGTCCGGTTTAAATAAAAATCATTATAGTAGCATCAATACATATTTTTCATTTATACGCTAAGTATCAAATACAACTATTTACAAAGCGCAAAAGATACGTTTGCACCTCGTTCATGATTTTAGAAACTATTTTAATTTACCGAGTCGTAATATTGGATTCTTATCTCTCGATATCTCTGCGCAGATATGACTTGTCGCAGCACTCGCGCGTCATCGATCGAAATGCGAATTCATAACGGATCGAGCGACGATTGAGATAATCTGGGGATAAATCGGCTCCGAAACGCGCGAGACGGCGAAGATGTTAACGGGGAAAAATAAATAGCCGCCTGGCGCGATTACGAAACCGCCGCGCCGCGTAGACGTCGGCGTAAGCTGGTGTCGTATCACCTGCGATAATTTAACATTGAGACGGAGCATGCGGACGGTTAGAGGACGGTTCAACTGATATCATATCTACAGACATGGATGCATTTCGTATCAATGTTTTTATTTCCTTAACCTCGTGGCCTTCATCTGTTTTAAGTAGCAAGTATCTCGCGGATGGTGACAAGTACGACGCAAGTGCGACTTATTTGCAACACAGTTCGGGCTCAAAAGATATTCATGGTACACAGAGAGTACAGTCCTACATAATGTTGGCCGAACCGATAAATCTGTACGTTTGCCTTTACCGTAGCGACAGACCCATGTGCTACGAGGAAGTCGTACTAGCACGTTAGAGTTTATCTCTATCGGAGATAACGCAGTGTCCCATTCATTTCTACGTGTATCTGATCTCTAGCTTGAAATGACTTTTGTATTTCTGTGCCATTTAACATTAAATGCTGGGTTTTTACTTCTGGGTCTTTACTTTTCGCTTTTACTTCTTCTTTTCCCTTTTATTGCAGGACTTTGTCCTGTGTTTCAACGTCAATTCTTCCATTAGTCCGTTACTTTTCCTGGAAAATTGACGTCCAGTTTTCTCGTCAAACATTTAAGCGGTCTTTCTCGTAGCCGTAATCGTTTGTGGTGTTCCTGTTTTGATCACTTTGGAGATCCTCATCATTCATCCTTTCGACATGGTCTCTCTCCACTATCGCTTTCTTTTCGAACCCATCTTATACATCCTGGATCCCTTGTGAACACCTGTTCCCTTAAGAACGAATTTACTATGCAATCTTGTAAGTATTCATTATATACGCCAATGAGACACAATGGTGTCAATATGAAATAAATATTCAAGTCAACATGAAGTAAATGAATATTAATTTACTTGATTGAAGAAAAAAATGTATTCTAGGCAGAATGCTCAAGTCCTCGAATAAAGTTATAATTTGCACCTTGACATGAATTATTGAATTGTAACTTTTGTTTGTTTAATAAAGAACGCTAAAATATTATTATTATCGTTAGTTAAGAGACGCACAAATATATTCAACGCTGAAGCATTAAATTGTATGTTAATTACTGTCCGAATGCGATTTTCGCTGGTGGATGCTTCAAGTGCATTTTTAGTCTCAGAGAATTACGAAGGCGGGGCTTGTATAAAGTCCTGACCTACCACAAAGTGACGCGATTCAGTGTTAACAGCAATTTACTTTTCCAAATCGTCGTATGATACCATGATATCATATTCCGACTTTGGCATTGAACTTCTTATCGGCAAGCTGCTCGGGACAGTCTGCGAAAACAACAATGTAGCGAGCATTTTCTTCGAGATCCAAAAATGACAATCTGCTGACGGAAATGCAGATGCCGAAGATGTTGCAACATTACTCAAAAGCGTGACTAAATTTTTCTCATTTTTACCAAAGCGGGATACGTAAAAATTTCGATAAAAGAAGAGAGTTTGCTTTTCTTAAACAAAAAACTTGTGCGTGTTTTTCAAGGATACAAAAATGGTACTTATTATTGTTATATTTGTGATTAGATGCATTCTTTTTCTTATTTCCTGAGAAACATCGTGCGCATAGATAGCACGTACACTGATATATACAGCGAATTCATCACCACGACGATAATAAATCGACCTTTTGTGACAGAAAGTCGATATAACTTTACCCCCATGGTGTCTCCGGTTCCGATGTCTTTTCAAGATATCGTGGTTAATAGTGCAGTAACTAATTCGTCGGAAATTATGCACGCAAATTGTCATATCGTTGACTCGTGTAACGGCCGGTCGGTAATGATGGCTAGAAATCCGGTACTAAGACTGCGACCATTTATTTGATTAATTATCTACGTCATAGAGGATAGTTGCCTAAGGAAGGCAGTATAATCATAGTCGATGATTGTCCTAAGATACGAATGGCAGCAAGCGGTAATAAGTGTCAAAATTTAATTGATCGAGAACTGGCGTTTGCGACGGAAATTTTTGCCAGAGAGCGAGAATGCATCCGTGGATTTAACGCGACGCCTTGGCGGTAACGTGACCGGATTCTTGTCGCGAGCGGGAGTCTCGCCAAGGGTGCTCCGACGTTTTACGAATCGCTATTGTCGCCCCCCCCCCCTCCACCACTCCCCGCCGCCCCTCGAACTCGCGAGACGACGGCACACAATGTGCTACACACCCCCGCAAAAAGAGCTCGCAGTATAGCCTTGACTGCACGCGGGGGTTGCTATGGCGATAACCAGGCCCACACATACACATGCCCGCCGATCGCGCGCAACAGCCACCCCCGCGCGGATATAACTTCCCCGGTCTGCCCTCCTGTCGGCTCCCTCTCTCACGAGCGGCGACGACCAAGAGTGTGACCCCGACCTTTCAGGTGGATGACCTCCGCTGCATCGCGGATGCGCGCGCAACGGCGGACCTCATCTAGACGTGAACCACCCCCTCTATTGCCGGAGACACCCTTCGGCGCGGACTTCGCTCGAGAACAGGGTCGAGAAGATCCGCTCGTGGGCATGTTCAAATTTTGATAGGATACCGATGCTTTTAGTCAATCGATCCAGGGTACGTTACATTTGGAGGAAGAGAAAGAGGAAGTAGGAAGAAAAGAGAGAGAAAAGTCGAGGAAGAGAGAGAGAAAAGAAAGAGTAAGAGCGAGAAGTGCGATAGATTAATCCGTCAAATTGATCAAGCATTACATTTAACATATATTTACAGCTAGGACTAAACGGGTTATATTTAATAGAAAATTTTACAAGAATTTTAGAAAATTAAACTTTGACATTAGCATGTTTTTAGCATAAGATCTTGAGTAAAATTCATAAAATTGTATCTATTAGTTCGATATGTTCAGGCTAAAAGACCGAAATTTATAGAGTGCCAATGTTTTATTTCTAAAATTGTACACATAGCAAACTTTGCTCTTTCCAAATACTTTATACGGGATTATCAATATTTCGCATATTATTAAATACGCAAATCGTTCGCGTTTAATCGTGGAAAATAAAACTGCGTTACTCGCGATACTCGGAATTTTCTTCAGGGTAGTGCACCTGCGCCCCCAGTACGAATCGACAGGTGTAGAAAAAAGTTTATTCTCGTTGTGGGTATCATTGACCCGGTCACTACCCGATTGTATACGCGGTGCACTACGCCTATGCGCCAGACGCCGAGGGGTTGCTCACCCCTTCCTGTCTGCACCCTCACATGGAAACGACCGAGGCTTTTGCACGAATAGTACCATTCGAGTGTTCGACCCTACGCTTCCTTTCTCGCTCTTCCACGCCATCCTCGATGTTCCTATCCTTTTTCCCTCGGTTGATTTCGCATTACTCAAGAAATGAAAGAGCTTAGTGGAAATTTTCGCCATTATTAAAATTATTTAAACTATCAGAATAATCCATTGTTAGAGAAATAAAACGGGAATAAATAATTGGACGATAAAAAAGTTTTGTTTCCTCTTTAGGCATTTTATAATGAAAAAAATGTGGGCGAACCACCAGTGTAATCGAGAGAAATAAGAGATGCAAGAGGAAACACGATGCATTCCATAAAGTCGTACAATTTGTATAAATTCCTTATCTGTTCGGTGAGCTAGCATATTAAGTCCGATGAGATCTAAGCTACAATAATGGTAGCTGTTTCAGTGTTAGTAGTAAAAGTCTCTTATTTACTCATGAGAAATATCGTACAAAGAATAAATGTTCAGAAATATATTTAATTATATGTAATAATACAATAAGTAATATTATTATAGTAACTTGCACCTTGTTTCGAGAATCATTACGAAATTTAATTGAAAGTTATTTTTGTAATAAGATATCCCAAAGGTCCCCTTAGGGCATCTCTCTTCTAGACAGAGAAAAATTCGAAGGAATACTTGTATGTTTTCGATTTTATCTCGGCCGAGAATTTTCTGTAAATCGAATGATAATGTAGTGACAATAGGGTAGGGGGATTTATATTCGACGACGAAGGGTCGATGAATACGTATGCGAATGCATTCACGAAGACGTAGCTAGCGAAGCCCGAGGCCAAAGGGAAAAGATGGTAGGTTTTTGGAGGGTGTCTGTCTAGACGGATTGTCTGGAATAAGCCATGACCGCGAATCGACGCCTCGTTACTGTGGTAGGAGGAAGCGTAGGATTATATGAGCAGTGTGTGGGAGGTACCATTGTCTTTCAAGCTTTGAAAGAATATATTACGGAGCCTTTAATCATTGCCCGCCAAGTTCTATAAAATTCTCCAATATAATCTCCAACATACTTTAGTCCTTACGCTCTTTCATCCGAAAACGAATTACTTTCCGCGTGCGCAAGTAAGCAAGAACTCTGCAAAATTTAAAATCTTTGGTACCGCAGGAGCAGTTGAAAGGATAAATTCATAAAAGAAGGATCTGTGAATGAAAAGAATGATGATTTTTTTTCTGAACTTTTCCCGTGACAAATCGTTAATTCAATTGAGCTTTTATCGAATGTATAATAAATTCAATTCACACTTGTAAGTTGAAAATTTTTCATTAAACAATTAAGAGGATGCATTCGAAAATGGTGACTGCTGGCCAATGCCCCTGAAGCTTAATGACCTCGTGACTGTGTACACCAGCAGCTGGCCAAAGCCTGAACATCGTGTGCACGCCGAACGAACATTGCACGCGTCACGCATATCGTTGAAATACTATCTGATCCGCGAATCTACTCGATTAAAACTTAAAGATTTTAAGGATATGCAGAAAAAAAATTAGGCTTGTATATTACGATTCGATAGTCGCAGAAAATGTCTCAATAATATTGCAATTTAAATAGTATTACTTATTTACAAAGGTTTATTTCAAGTCACAAATTGCGCAAAAAGATCTAACGTTCTCGTAAAATGTCAATATTACATTTACTTACGATATACTTAATACTTGTATGTAGCGCATATATTTAATTTTTATATTATACATTACTATTTAAAATGAATATTTTGTGTATGTTTAATGAATATAAGTAAAAAAACTGACTTGGCATGCAGACTTTACTTTAAAGTAACTATATTTTTCCAGATTTTATAACTTTTAAATAACGAGAGGTCTCTTAACATTACAATAACACGTTAAAGTTTTTACAAAAGTTTACTTTGAGTGAGACATATACTTTTATTAGTTATCCTTAATGATGTTAAACAGTCAGAACTAACGTAGGACGTGGCAATGGCATAGTGGCACTGCAGAGCGAGAGAGCGAAAGTTCGCCCTAGTGCCGCCATCCTGTCTGCAGAATTTCGTCCTCGGTGCCCGGACACCCTACCGATATTCCCTCCCTTGCGCAACTTCCTCGCAAGCTGCCTCTACCTCGCGTACCTACCGAATAAGCGGTCGCGCTGTATCTGGCTATCGATGTTTGCCAACGTGCACTTTGAAAAACCGAATATTTTATGCTACTTATTGTTGTAGTCTAGAGTGGAGAAAATTTTAAGAAACATCCTATATAAAAATATTCGCCTGAGTAATTGTTGATAACAGACCCGTTGTTCTCAGTGCACACCATTTCTTTTCGTAAACAAATAATTTAACATCTTGAGAAAAATGTCATGACAGAGCTTCTTTATCAGAGCACTATCACGACACGCGAGTAAGCTTTTAAACGTTTAGTCTGCAGATCCTTTAAAAAAAGAATGTTGATGAAGGGAGCTCAGCTCAAAGGGTTAATGGGTCTTCCAGGTTGGCAACCGCCCTGTCTGCGAGCTCGCGGCCCTTTTTGCTCATGCTAGTCGGGCAACACGAGGGAGTTATGGCTACGGAAGAGCGAGAGGAAAGTTTGCCCCAGTACGTTGCACTCTCCTTCTCTCTTTCCGTCTCTCGCCGCAAGCCCTCTCGGTCCGGGGAGCCTTGCCACCCCTCGACGACGCCATCCCCTTGGTCCTCTAGATCCCCAGGTTCCCTTCCGCCACCGAATGTCGTCCCTCCGAGGCGTCAGCCTCCTCTCGCCCTACCACCCCGCCCGTCCTACCCGGCGCGGCGCGTCCCGGTATTCCCGTATTCCCGTTTCGCCGCCCCCGAGTCCGCGCTGCATCGCCGACGAATCAATACCGGCAGACATCCTAACTCACTGGAGGTCAATGCCTCGTTCCCGTGAGCGCCGACGACCTCAACCTCCTACCTTCCCTACCCTACAACCTCCTTCCAGAAGCCAGACGAGGGCTCTCGGCCGCGTGGGGAGGCGACTTCCACCTCTGACGGGGGCCTCTGTCGGCCCTGATTGTACAAGCGAGACGACGCGACCAGACCGCGGCCGGCGCGGATGACAGATGTCGGGTGCATCGCTAAATCTTCTGTTTACCCTTCCGAACGATTAGGCTTTTTAAAATCAAATAAAAGGAATGCTTATTACACGACTTACGACCCCAGAAATATTTAACACATTTCTTCATAATTTTCTTATTAAGCTATGCAATTATTTATCTTGCGAATTGTTTTAATCGTTTTAATTGCTTTGTTCGTTAATTGCTACGTTATAACGTACAAGATTTCTTTCTGCGGAGGAAACAGAGATGAGACCGTATGATGCATAAGCTGCACAAATGGAAATTACTCTCTAGAATGACTAGCGGGACTAAAACAAAGATAATGATATTCAAAAGCTTGCTTTCGTATTCGTCTTCATACTCGACAAACCCCGCCTTCGGTTCTCCAGTGGGGAGACGCGTAGCTGCAGCCAAAAGATGCGAAGATACCTAGGTATGCCGTTGCAATTGCGCACAAGCACCCTGTTTAATCGCCGCGTTTCCTTTACTTTTCTATTGCAGCAGCCACTATCAGAAGTGCATATCTACGTTTTTAGAAATTCGCGTTTCGCGATGAATAATCACCGTTGATGTCGATAGACATATTTGGCGTAAATAATGATTTTTACGCGGCTAATCGAAAACATCTGGCGAGACGCGGTATTTGCTCTAGACCTAGAGGAAAACACTGTCGCGCGGATGAACGTAAAATTAGACGGTGCGTTCAACTCTCCTGTACCCGTGCCAAGAAACCGCGACGGCTCTTCTTGCGACACACTGGATGCTGCGGCACTACGCTGCGGCAGCCGCGATGGCACCAATGCCCTTGTTCCAAAATGAAATCAGCCCCCAAGTCGTAAACGTTGTCGACGAATGCTTTTCCGCATTGGCGCCGTATAAACCATAACTCGTTAATAACGCACGAATGCGGCGAGAAACTATTGTACATATGTTGCAATAGATGAAAGAAAAAAAATTTTTACCTAAAAATGAAACTTTTTTTCCAACGTGCACCATTTGTACAAAAAACGGTATTTTTAATTTCCGTACGCACTTCTCGAGCTAATCTTATATAAACACAAAAATTTTTGGTTTTTTGTTCCAATTTAAAAATTGGAGGAGAAATTCTTCCGGCCGCGGAAAGTAAATGGCTTCCTTTGCTGAGCTCTGACGCCGCCATTTTATTTTTTAATATTGAAAAAAGAATTGAAAAAAATTTGTGAATACATTTCAAAGTATGTACAATAGAGGCCTTAAAACAGATTTTATATTCCATTCATTGTATTCCCATAAAAACTTGTCAAAACTCGGCTGTTTTTCCGGGCGCTAGAGTGGCATTATTCCTTAAGGTTTTTATGTTTTAGAAGTTGAGAATAGGTTTAAACTTGGAAACCATAATAGAATAGAATCAAAGTTTCTTGAATATTAGGAATAAAAATGAAAATAATGGCTTGATCAGTGCGTTTTTAGATATTTTATCAGTTTTACAGTAATTGTTTCTTAGATTTTGCGAATCTGTTAAACCTTGCGTGTGTCTTTGTATGTTCAATTTCTCGATCAAATTCGTCGAGTATACTGTGAATTGCCTCTGCTAAAGTTCATCAGACACAAAGAAAGGGAGATCGACTAAGAAGGCAAACGCGCAAAGGGTGTCGTCCTCGTGAACAAAGACAGCGTGAGCAAAGTTAAACTGCGGTATCTAGCCAGCCAGGTCGTGCACCCTTGGAGGAATCTCGCTGTTTGCGTCTCCGGCGTAGATACTCGGACAGTAGAATGCGCGACCACAAAAATGTTTGAACGATAAGACAGCAGACTCCTCGATACAACATTCTATATAATTGTATAACCAAACGTAAAGCGTTTCTCTCACAAGACTTTTTATCACCGGTTAACAACTGGCGCAAGGATACAGTTTTATTCAATTGTAATTAAATGATCGTAATAATAAAAAGTGCCAATTTAATACGGAATAGATAAATAAAACTCAGGGTTGGGAAGTAACTCGTTACTTGTAACGAAGTTATAGTTACTTTTATTTTTTGAGAACTCGTCGTTACTTTCTCTTTCTTTGCGCAGCTTTTTTACATGATAGAAAAGCTGCGCAAACGTCGTTAACTATTAGTGCAGAATAGAGCCCCGTGCAGAATAACTCATGAAAAGCTGCGATTTTCGATAACTAGTAACTAATAGTTACATTAATAGTCACTTTATATATTTTTTAAACCTCCACAGATCGCATTAGACCTTGCATAAACGCCTTCACAATTCAAGTGCAGATTTGATATTTTTATTTTTATTGCAAGAAAGTAACTGCAAAGTAACGACTCGTTACTTTTTGAGTAACTATGACTGCAACGCGTTACTTTTCAGAATTGGTAACTTGTAACTGTAACTAGTTACGTTTTTAGCGACAAAACTGTAACTATAACTAAACACTTTTATAATAAAAGAACTAAAGTTAATAATATAAAGTTATTAAGTTAATATAAAGTTCCGAACCCTGAATAAAACTATAATAATTTTAGAATATGTGGCAGTCGACGAAATATATATTATTCGCCCGTATATTTATCTATTCGGTCTCTTTATTTGCTTTCTGTTGCGCGTACAAGATGAAAATTATTGCCCACAGGAGAATCGATAAATTCTTCATTATTTTTATTGTTTGTCAAGAATTATTGAATTTTTCGCGAGTTTCAAAAAACTAAGAGCCATCGTGTTCGATAAAAGCAAACACGCGACGGAACAGCTAGACGAAAACACACGAAACGCATCAACGACGCGAGATGCATCGTCCTCCAGGGTGACGTTCCAGAAATAACTCAGGACATCGCGGTCCAATCGTGGCTGCTTTCGTTCATCAGTTCAAGGTTAAAAGCGCGTCGCCATCGCGTGGCTGCAACTTCCATGGACCGAAATACATCCCCCCTCGCTGATATATATAAATACACTTACGGTGAAAAAAGAACCAGGAGAAAAGAGATACCGACGCGGTGTGTGCTGATAACCTTCTTTCAGACGCGCGTGCGATGGCGATATGTATACAGGAAACGGAATAGAAGTCGAAACAGAGTCTCGAAGGGAGGACCTCGCACGCGATGCTTATGTTCCATCGCGAGTTGAACCTTCCTCGTAACTTAGAAATGTGTTCATACGTGTCTCGGAAGAGACTTAAGAACCTTGCAGATAAATCGTATCACGTTTTCAGCACGTGTTCTAACGGTATCAAAAATTTATTCAGAGAATTACGAAGCTCGCGGAATTTAGGATGCAGATATTTCACGATTAAATTTGAATTTCACTCCGTCTAAATTTCATATCGAACGTAGCATTTCCGAAATGCGGTGCCCGCCCAATTTTTAAGAGATATCTTAACCGTCTACTGTAGAACAGTCAAAATACTGAGCGTGCGTCGTGCGTGTAGGCTCGATTGAAATGCATGAACGTGTTGCGTGCCTGTGAAAACGAATTAAACGAATTCCGTGATCGACGGACGCGATGGTCAATGAGGTTATCCACAATAGATGCGTTGACCTTTACAATGGATACACCCTGTAGCATGTCGATGACACTGTGTTCTATAAAGATACCCTGAGAAGGTGTATATATGTGAATAGAGGAAAGTCCCCTGTTGTGGGACAGGCTTCTAATATGAGACAGCGGGTTTTCCAACATTCAATTTCACAAATCTCCTTTCCCAACGATTACGCACGCGATTTAACAACGAATTTTCCACCAAGGGCCAGTTTCGCAAACGTCGATTAACTGTTAACCAGGGTTCAGTCGACTCCCTTTCTTTATCTATCTTATTATTTAAGAAGAGACGGAGAATCACCTTCGGTTAGCAGTTAGTCGACGTTTGTGAAACTGGCCCTAGAGCCAGTATCAGACTACGTATTGAGATTCAGATTAGATTGAAATTTGACCAATCGGAGTAAAATTTACTGACCTCAAGTTTTATAGTAACTTTTATTCGAATTGATCAAATTTCAACCTAATCTCAATCTCAAACCGTGGTCTGATATGGGCTCAAATAGATTTCATTCCAACGGCAATAAATTCATGGTGTAACCAGCAGACGATGCCTATTAATTTAACAGAAACCCTGCTATCCCATATTAGGATCCTATCTCGTAATAGGGGACTTATATACATATATATATATATATATGTATATATATCTCTCTCTCTCAGGCTTTGTCTCACTCTCGTCCGAGTCGTTGAACTCGATCGTTGGGGACAACACACTTTGAACTATGCGCAAACGTAAATTAACTGCATTAATGCGAGTCCTTTAGTCGTGGAAGGATATCGCCAGCACGCGCGAGATCTCTTTCCGACGCGCGAAAAACCCGACAAAAAATTAAACTAAATTCACGCTACGTTAACCCACTCGAGCCCCATGTGTCATATATCGCGCGCGAGCGCGTTGACTCTTTTGTACTACTCTTTTATAATGTTTACTGTGGATGTCATTGTTCCGCGCTCATCCACCTCCTGCGAAGGTCAACACCGAGCCGCATTAGCTTCTCCCGCGATAACGCGGGGAATAAAGCATTAAGTGTATCTCTGTTTACGCGACGACTAAATAAATTCTAGCGCACGACGGAGCATACTCTCGCGGCCGAACCTATCGCTACGGTGCGACGTTTCTGTCCAATTGTATCGCGCGACGTGCAATTAATAGCGAAAGTAGCAAACATTCGGGAGACAGCGATAGACGACATTAGAAGACGGGAGATAGGAGCAGTGGATCTATAAAACTGCCAGCGCGCGAGATTCGCGAGCGGCGACATATTTTGCTCTCAGTATCGGCGCGAAGGTGCGATGCACCTACGTGCAGCCGGGTCAAGGTCGTATTCCTCGTGCGCCGGGCCGGCTGAGTCATTCGTGCAGAATCGTGCATGCACGGAGAGAGAGAAAGAGAGAAAAAGAGAGAGAGAGAGAGAGAGAGAGAGAGAGAGAGAGAGAGATTACTTATTTATAATGTGTATATATATATATATATATCACATAGGTACTGTCTGCAATAAGATTATACGCGACTGGATGCTATCAACGTCCAGTGGGTGAACAATGGGGTATTTCCATGAGTCAATCATCAATTAGTAGATGCGTTCATCGAGTTACAGATGCGATAAATGAAAATCTTTTTCGCCAATGGGTACAGTTTCCCATAACTCCGGAAGCCAGACAGTTAGCAAGAGAGCAGTTTCAAAATGCTCGTCAACCATTTGAGGGAGCTATCGGTGCAATAGATTGCACCCACGTGGCGATCCTTGCTCCTAGGGAACACGAAGAAGCTTATATAAATCACAATAGATACCATTCAATAAATGTGCAAATGGTATTGTATATCGCACATTCATCGCATTATTTATGAATTT
>NW_011967220.1:1105774-1115189 GCF_000949405.1 Vollenhovia emeryi
AGAGAGAGAGAGAGAGAGAGAGAGAGAGAGAGAGAGAGAGAGCCCGGGCGCGCGAGTGCATCGAACTCGGGATGACCGTTGCAGCTGCAAGCGCGCGACGCTGGTAGCCCACTTCGGCCGTCCCCGGCGCGCGTCGGCCTCCTTCGGCCTGCATTCCGCGTGCATCAACCCGCGAGACCGCCCTCGAGAAGCGCCGCCGAGTGCAATGCCCAATGCTGCGCGAAGACGCGCGCCGCGCCGCGCTGCGCCGCGCTGCGCCGCGCGCGAACAGCTGCGCAAGGGCGAGGGACGGAGAAAGCCGGGAGAAAGACTGGACGAGGCCGACGAAAAGGCGAGGAGAACGGGCGGAGGAGGAGAGAAATGCGGAGGGCCGCGGAGCGAGAGAGACGTTCGTCGATTATCTCCAAGGGATGCCATGCCGCTCTCGGCGGGACGACTGCGGGACGGTGCCCGCCAAACGGGCGCTAATACGTCGGATGTGGTCGGAAAATCTCTATTCGCATCGCCCTGTATCACGCGCGCACGGGTACTCGCGAATGAATATCTCATAGATCTCGGCCGCAACAGAATCTCCCCCGATCTCGTAAATCCGAGCTTTCACGAGTTCTACGCGGGGCTCATCGAGTTTCCTGTTCTACAGATCCTCGTCGGCTATCTCGACGTCGCGCTACAGTTTTTAGGAAGAGACTACG
This sequence comes from Vollenhovia emeryi, assembly GCF_000949405.1. NCBI lineage: Eukaryota > Metazoa > Arthropoda > Insecta > Hymenoptera > Formicidae > Vollenhovia > Vollenhovia emeryi. The sequence goes on from NW_011967220.1 coordinate 1,106,467, forward strand.
GAGAATCGACAACCGCCATTAAATACGAGTTTTTTTTTAATAATTGTGATACTCCATTTCCCTTCCCACGTATCTCGGGCACTTCTGAAGGCCGAATCAGACTAGCAATTGTCGACACGGATTGGATTGAGACTGACGATTGGCGATTGTCTTCTAGTCAATGAGAGCAAAGCAGCCAGCGATTTAATCGACTCTCATTGGCTAGAGGACAATCGTCACTCGCCAATCCCAATCCAATCCGAGTCGGCAATTGTTAGTCTGATTGGGCCTTAAGACCGAAACAGACTAGCAATTGTAGACGCGGATTGAATTGGAATTGGCGATCGTCTTCCAGCCAATGAGAGCAAAGCGGCCAGCAATTTAATCGACTCTCATTGGCTAGAGGACAATCGTCACTCGCCAATGAGAGCAGAGCGGCCAGCGATTTAATCGACTCTCATTGGCCAGAGGACAATCGTCACTTACCAATCCCAATCCATTCCGAGTCGACAATCGCTAGTCTGATTGGGCTTTAAGAGCCTCTCGGATTCTCGGATCGCGGCAAGTGGTAGCCGATGTATCGCCGGGCTGTACAGTCGGTGGCGACCTTACCTAGAGACCTCGGACGCCAATTGACGGGTTTTGCTTACATTTGAGAGACGCTGCGAGAAGGGCCGATGCACCAGTCAGGGTGAACGTTCTCCGCGCGCTAGCTCGCTCGCCGGCTTTGTAGAGCGTGGCAACGTTCGCGCATACACGCATCCAGGCGCGTCGTGCGTACGTGCCTGCCAGCTTCCAGGGATGGCTAATGTCCCTCTCCGATCGAGACGTATCTGCTACTAGTCTCTTATCCACCAACGAACCGATTCTTTACTCTGTCGTAACGGGGCGTGAAGCCCGAGAATCTGGAGAATTATTATTCAACGAAAATTGATCGCTGATCGCGTTTTCTGATTCCTTGAGTGAAAAGAAAATGAAATTACTATATATTCTGTCGTCAACGTTAAGAGTATTCTGGGAGTAGTTGAACTGTATTGAAATCAGCGGCAGCTTCAAATTAAGATTACGATTTATCGTTAGCCTTTTCTCAGGTGCATCAGACCCTGTGTTCTGGGAGTATTTACGTCTATATATTTGACAGCACATTCTCACGGTGCATGAAACGAAAAGATAGTTGCCTGACAGAAAGAAAGGTAAACTTGTCCGTCCGCGTTACCAATAACATTAAAAGATATATGCGTAGCACATGGGATCTGGCGCCACTTGAAGAGTACTAAGTAGTAAAAAATTAACTAAGATTGGCATAGGGAGCGACGGGTTTAAGAGTCGGCCGGACGGCCGCGTTTAGCGCGGATACGGGCCGATATCTAGCCGAACTGTTATTTTACCCGGCCCTGAAAGCATTACGACGAGTGAAACGTCCGAGAGTGGACGTTGCATATGTGCAAAATGGGTGCAGCGCGCGGGGGACGAAGGAAGGGAAAAAGTCCGCAGCGCACACAGGAGAGAAAGAGGGTGGAGGGAGGGAAGAGGAGGGCACGGCGTGGTGTCGGGGGCGGAGGGGGGTGGAGAGTGCATGGGACACCGTGTGCAGCACTCGCGCGCGCGTGGCTGCACGCGTTTCGCATGGCCACGGGGTTCACTGTCCCGAGCCAAGGCCGCAGGGGCACCGCCCCACTGAACCAATTGTGCCACTTTTATGCTCGTCGACTCATTTTCGTCGAGTTTTATTACTTGCAATGCGTGTGCCTTCCTCCCTCCTCTCCCACCCCCTCCTGAGCACGTGCATTATGCACGTACGTAGATGAGCGGCCTACGCTTTGGCGGATTGTGTGAGCGTTTGTGCTCGTGCGTGTTGTGCATTTTCCGGCGAAAAAACGCGACGATCGAACGGCAAATGAGCAGCGAAAGATTAACCCGAAATCCCCAAGTGGACGTTGATTATAGTTCGCGGGGCCTCGAAGGTCCGACATAGTTTTCTCTTATCGATTTCTCTATAGGCGTGTTATATCCCCTAAATCTTTTTTACATGGTCCTCTAATAATTTTTCTATTTTATAACTCGTGACATATGTAATCTATGCTCTATGAGATTAGAGATATATTATTTGCACATCTGAGAACACTGTAATTGTATTTCGATGGTGATAATATATTCTCATCTAGAGTGTCCGCAAGGTTTCACAAACAAGCGCGCTATAGAGATGCAATAATATGCAATTTAATCTGAAAGTATCTTTTATTGGCGTCAAGCCACATTTTCGATGGAACGTCGCCGACGATCGAAAATGTGTCATGGGACTTCCATTCGTAATGCCGCGCGCGCACGGATTTGCGAACCCCGGGAAATGCGTTCGGTTTTGCGAACCCCCAGACGGGAGGGGATTGACCCAGACACCCCCTCCAGTAGACGATTCTCCCTCCACCGGGTAGCTGTAGCTGCTTCTAGAACCCTATACTATAGTCGATGGGACGAGGGTGCAAAACCCCGTCTGCTTGATAAACCGTTGCACCGCCCAGGCACGATAAACGCGATATATCGTTTATCCATTCGTAAAAAAAAAATTTACTGTGCATTCGCGTATTGCGTGCCCCGCATACAAAGTCCCACTTTTTCTCATATTTTGTGATTAGTAATTAAATTGCGAGACTGAAGTGGAAAATAAAAATTCGATTTTTCTTATCGCTGTAAAACATCTTTGGATTTTTTTCTATTTTAAACCCAACATATAATTGTTCACTTATTTTGTGTACCGACTAGTCCGATTTTCATCCATTTTTTGATTTAAATGTCTGCTATCGGCACTTTAAATTTTACTATCGTCGAATCTATTTTTATCGTTATTTGAATTAAACTGATCTATATGTTTTATTATTATTATACACATTGTCACGCCCGAGAATTATTTGTTATCACGGCACACGCATAACTAAAATGTATTGATTACAAAAAAAGAGAAACCCGAATGCAACATAACAAAACACAGTTGCAGTTAAAAAATCTAAAAAATTATCTATCGGGCGATTAAGACGCGTCGCACACATCATCGCGATTCGTCGATCAGAGCCTTTTAACAGCTCACCGTCACGGAGATCGATTTTTAAATGTCAAAATCCTAGTATTGATTTTTCAAACCAGCTGACTTGACTCCGCACAGCTGATTGCTTGACACGAGCACAATGATACTAGAAAAAAATGAAATAGTGACTCACGTTACGATACGTCAGAACATTCGACATTTCGATGGACGCGGTTACAGATGGCTGTTATCAGGAGTTATCAATAATCATTAGGACTCGTTAGAAACATTTTGCAAAAGAAATGATGAATGTATTTAATAACGAATTTTATAAATTTTTTCGTATGTTGTTTACCTCGCTGAAAGCAGGCATTACTTTTCCGACGATCGAATAAACAATAATGAGCATTATACCAATATTTACATATTTACGATATCGATACACGGTGTTACGCGAATTATTAAAGGTAATCAGCACACAGAGTCATCGCGATAATCTGCGGCATAACATTTTTAAATTGCGCTCTTTACACTTTCTCCATTAATTAGAATTAATAGACGTTGTTAGAGAGAGCGCAAGGTGATCGCCCGAGTTGGCATGAAAGCGATCAGTTCTGCATCGGATTTCCCTTTCGTTCTCATTGAAATGATTGTTAACGAAGCATAGATATATTTATTGCGGTACGTAGAAGAATCATCGACACCCTAAACATTTTATTAGAAAGAGGCACTTTTGTTGTTCTACAATGATTGTGGTACAATCAAGGTTGAAATAATTTTTGTGTTTTTTAATTAAGAGAGCGTCGCGCGTCGGCAAATTTAATTGGTTTGCAAAAGCAAATTATTTAACGGGGAGAATGCGAAACATTTATTATGGACGAGACTTTGTGCGCATAAACAATCGGTGCATTTCAGTGTCATGGTTCGTATAACGTTTGGCAAGCAGGGGTTGCGAACCCCAGGAAAGTAGCCAGCCAGACAGACAGACTAACATGAAAGGGGGTGACCCAGACACCCCCTCTACCAGGCTGTTTGCAAGCGACTCGACTACCGCATTGGTCTGTGCAAGCGGTGGTAAAATATCGCGATGGAAGGGCAGCGTTATAAAAAAATAATGCGATGACATCGAAGGGGTGAGGGGCTGACTGTTGCGTTTTATCATGACGTATCGATAGCAACAATTTCGTTTCATAATTTCCACAATTAGCTATTATAATTTCTCAATTAGAAGTCTCTCCCTTCCTCCCTCCCCTTCTCCTTCGTTTTCCTCTGCCTTTCAAGTGCAATTATTTTCTAAAAATAAGTAAAAAGAAACGCGATAAAAATATTTTATCACTAATCGTTAAAATCCATTGATGGAAAATTGAAAAAGAGATGGAAAATCTCTCACGGCGATAATGCCTTTGATGAGGACAGTATTGAAAAGAGACATAGATTAGAGGCGAAGGCGGTTTCGTGCGTAATATTTGAGTACTATTTATTTATCAAACTGCAAATGCTTGTGTGCCCATAAGCCGTCCGTCGTAGCGGATTCGACTCTTTCTTGTTAAATATCGGGAGGAAGTACTCTGTACGTGTGGAAACAAGGACGATCCCTTGTCGCAATAACTATTAATAAGAATCTCGGTAGATTCGCTAAGATGGCACGCCCTGGTACTAGTGAGTGAGGACAAATAGAGGACAACGAGGGAGGGAGACGGTTGGAAGGGCGGCAGCTCTCTCTGTCTCTCTTTCCATGTCTTTCTCTCTCTCTCATTCTCTCTCTCATTCTAGGTGAGGAGGAGGGTTAGAAAGGAAGGGCAGACGTACATCGAGCGTGGAGACGGCGGTGGGAGGACGAGGGATGGCGGTCAGGGTGGAAAGGGAAAAGCGGGAGGGACGGCCGTGGTGTTGCTGACCCGACGACCGCTGTAACCTTGCGTCCCGACGCCCCGCATCCAGATCAAACGACCCCGCATGCACCACTCGAAGGTCTTCGAGTCCTAGACCAATAGATATTTTCGTGCACACTCCGCTTCCCTAGTCCAATATCACACACGTAAAATCTAAGCTAGGCTCATTATCCTTTCGTAAATGGACGCGTAAAGTGTTTCCTGTATACGCTATTTATAATTGTTATAATTATTGTAAAAATGTAATTGTTCTTTATCATACTTTATATACATATGTAACCATTTTTCTATTTTTTATCAAACCTATCGGACTGAGTTGCGTGTGATATTCTGAAATAATTTAATTGATAAATGCATAAGGCCCTGACTTGTTAATTAAAAAATTCGAACGAATAAGAACTAAAAGCCGTGACAGGATGTTATGTTATTTTAATTTAATTGAGTTTTATAGAAAATAAATGCGAAAGAAGAGAGAGACTGGCACAAACATTACATAAATTCTGAAGGTCCAAGTTTCAATAAAATACTAATTTATATAATTTATATTTTTGGTTGCTCACATTTTGGTTATATAATCTATATAACCAAATAATAATTTCATATACACAGTGTTATATTGAACCGTTATTGTATATTTCTCTTCTTACTTGGTTTAATTTCTATCCTCTATTTAAGTACGAAAAATCTGATAAGCCTTCTAAAATTATATGAGCGGAAACAAATGGACGAATGCCACGCGCGTACGTGGGACTAGCAATAAGAAGAAATTTAAATGAGATTCTTAGCGTACCATCTCGCGTCAGTTATCGAAACGAAGTGGTACGTAACATACATATTTACCAACTGAAAGATTCCAATTTTGCAATTGTACTACAAATGTCAATTATAAAGACCGACAACCTTATAAAAGTTTATGTGATTGTTAAAATATAGATAATATAGCACATATCTATTGTTTCGTATAAAGCCTGATAATACACAATTATTTTACTTTAAAATGCAATTTCATTATTATCATCCGAGCTCGATTATCCACCGAGTGATAGCGAGAGTATTTGTAGCATATCTTCATCGGTATTTCGGGACGTTCGGAACAGTTCAGGGGTGCTTTCGCGACGTAGAGTAAAATGATCCGGATCAAAATGATCCGTACTATGATTGGTCAAATCTGAAATTTCATTGAATAAAATTTCAATGAGATGCTACGAAATTTCAGATTTGACCAATCATAGCACGGATCATTTTGATCCGGATCATTTTACTCTACGTCGCGAAAGCACCCCAGAAGAAAACTGAACTGGAAACTGTGGATACTAGCGTATTACCCGTTGGATATTTTCGCAGTCATGACTGTATGTATTAGTTCAATGTCCAAGTTTTGATGGGAGCCACTGGACGGTTTCGTGTCTCCGTCTTTTACCCTGGGAGGTGGATTACCGACCGAAATTGTATGCCAACCCGGGAAATAATAAAAAAATTCTTGTAATATGTATATGTATGTCTCAATCATGTAATATTCCGTATTCCGTTGTATAATCCTATCCATTTTCTTACCTATCCGCGCCTCAACTTTTTGTTAATAAACCTACAAGTCTTTCGTTAAAACCGCGAGGCGATTTATAAGAGGTTTGGGGTTATACGCGCGCGAATTAATAGGATTTTAATAGGGGTCTTTTTAATCTGACACATATGCGAGAATATGTAAATAAGATAAGAATAATAACATAACCCACCCGAATTTTGGCAAATATGAAGAAATTAACTTGTTGCGTACAGCACTTTACTCACATACAACATCAAAGTGGTCAATATTGACCACTTACCTCGTTGTATTCAGTCTTTTTTCGTTGCACCTGGCCATACAGTCTGGTCATTTTGACCAGAGATCAGGAAGGAAGAAAATTCCCTCCATAGTCGGTTTGTTATCGTCACCGACAGATATTACGCACGATTTGAGAATTATATAATATACGAGCGTCGATCGTATCGAAAAATACACAACTAAGAGAAGTTAATTAAGAAAGTATTTCAATTCTAAAAAATTTACTGCAGACAACTGATCAAATATGTATATTTCATTGTTTACTCGAGAGCACTGACATAATAAGGAAATATATAAACGTATGTACTTTTACAAAAAAATTGTTTTAACTCTTCGTTGTGTAAACGCTCGTTGTTAAAACAATTGGAATAATAAAAATATATTCCTTGCCTCAATAAAGAAATTTTCTTACTCACCGACTTGATGCGCAGCGGCGGAGTGTAGCTATGTTGAATCTGCAACATAAAATTATACAATTCACATTAAAACAGAGAAAACCACTATTAAAGAAAATAGTTTTTAAATTATTTAAAAAGGAAGGTAAATTTTATACGAAATAAAAAATGTTTACCGTAAAGTTGCTCCGCCGGTGCCCGATGCCTCCTAGACCGCTGCCTTCCTCTCAGACTCCTCCATGGCACAACACAACACTCGCGAAAGAGGAACCGAAGTAACGCACGACACGGCACTCCCGGCATTATAAATCGACCCGGACACGTCACTGCAACGAGAACGAGAGACAATCGTGCGCGGAAATACGAGCCGAATCTGGCGAGAAGGCGTCGCGCGAAATGACGGGAACGTTCCGGCGGGAAGGACCCGCGGAGATGCGCGAGGCTAACTTGACGCGCGTCGCGAAAAAGGGAACCGAATGCGTGCGTTCTAGAGGGCGATGTCGCGCGAACGCGTGGCAAACTCGGATGTTACTGCACGCGCGGGGAGATACGCATAAAAATTGAAGAACTCTGTGTACTCGCCGTAGCGACGCCGACCGAGCGTGAGAGTTCGCCCGGGATTTCCCAGATCTACGCGTCTCGGAGGATTGTCGACGCGCGTGGGGTCGAGTCTACGTCGCGTGATTGCTAAACGCGCTTACCGTGAAACGCCGACGAAACCATCGCACGAGACCGATTCACTGCGCGTCCCACGGCGCTCCTCGAATGGACCAACATGGAGACGCCGTTCCCGGCGGCCACTGCGCGGCGCTACTACGCGGGTCACGTCAACGACGCGATGTATGTACGTCGAGTAGCGAAATACCTCTCTTCCGAGGAACGAAAACGACGTCCCGCGGCACCTGCGGAATCGATCGGCTCGATCGCGTGGTTGTGGCGTCGTTTAATTACGCGGGAAACGATCGCGCACTTGTCCCGTGGAGTACGTGCCGGCGGCTCGCACGGTAATGCGAAGCGCGAACGTCCTCTGACCGCGCCGGCGGTTGCCGGCGGCGCGGCGGCTCGACGTAAACAATTACTGAGCGGTGCGCGGGTTTGAAAAACATAAACATAACTGTGACGAATAATGAAAAAAGATACGCCGTACCTGCTCCGTTGTTTTTCACGGATAAACGGCTATCATTCTACCTCGGTCCTTTGGCTACGTAGTTCACGTCCACGGTTTCTTATGTCCACAGAGAGCGTATCGCATTCGCTGATCATCTAACCCGGCCGTGGCAACTCTTAGTCCCAGTCTACAATAGATGATTTAAGCCCTAAGCTTTAAGAAATTGGCCAATCACGGTCAAGTATGAGTAGAATGCGCGACTGTGATTAGTCAATTTCTTAAGGCTTAGGGCTTAAATCTCTATTGTAGACTGGGACTAAGCCTCGTCTACACGACAAGGCGTAAGGCACGGCGCAAGAGCTCAGGCGTAGGCGTTGGAAATAAAATTAGTTTATTTCGCTTGCGCCGCTGCGCCACGACCCTACGATCGGCAAAAATCCTCTTGCGCCTGTGCTCGCGCTCTTGCGCTGCGCCTTACGCCTTGTCGTCTAGACGAGCCTTTAAGCCT
>NW_011967220.1:1117096-1126433 GCF_000949405.1 Vollenhovia emeryi
CCGCTACAATGATTCTCGGTTCTGTCTACAATGGTCGTAGTCGTAAGAATAATCGATTGGTCAATTTCGTCAGACACATAAGAATTGACCAATCGCAGTCGACTATTCTTACGACTACGACTTTACGACTTCTATGTAGACGAGGCTTTAAAGCTAATTACTTATTTTTTTAAATTTATATGTGTGCTTCATCTTTCGTACGCATTTGATGCTCACGCAGACATGATGCGATTGGTGATCAGTTGATTCAGCGCGTATTATTCTCCTTTTCTAGGGAAATAATGCGCGTTTCACCCAGCAACTAATCAGCCCCTCGCCGTTTCGGAAATGGCGGGGCGAAACGACAGGCGATTGGCGCGTCCCTTTTCTCGCACGCGTCTCGCGACGGCGGCCGGTAGAGTGCGCGCGAGCGCCCGCGGGCCACGGAAAGTTACCAGAGTGGTAACCGCCGGAGCTTGGCGGAGAGCCCGTCGCCATATCCGTATTCCGTTACTCAGAGAAACACTGCTAGCACGTGGCGTGCGCTCGCCAGAAATTTCGCCGCAAGTTGGTCGTACGGCGCGCCGAAAGTCTTTTCAGGGGCCTACGAACAAGGTGCACGGTTGATCGCAGATCCGTCGCGGCCCCGCGAAGCATTAGTAACATCGGTAAGTAAAGCGATCCCGGCGGGTGCCTCTCGTGCGTGGCCGTTCCCCTTTGGCTCGTCTCTACCCCGTGCATCCCCCAAATACCGTCTTTCTTCCGCTCGTACGGGGCCGAGAAGTCCGGACGTACGACACGAGCGACGGTGGCGGACGTAGCCGTACGGCCGGCGGCGTGTAGGGATCGATGGGCGGCGTGAATACCGAAAACGGATACCCGTATGTTTCAACTTTATTTCTGACCAGCCAGTTGTATATAATAGCGGATTCTTCCTCCTCTCTCTCTCTCGCTCTCCCCCCCTTCTCTTCTCCTCTAGTTAGCGATACGTACGACACGAAGATACACTGTTCGCATATTTGTTCTTCGATCATCCCTTCCTGGTTGTAGCTCGATTGTGGACTCTTGTACGTGGATCGCTCTGTGTTATTTATCGTATTTAGCTGATTTTTGTATTGCATTTTACCTCGAAGCCGACGTTCTTGTCTATGTTCTCTTTGTACTTGGAATAACCGGTGGAGTACTTTGCGTAATCTCGTGCAAGACTGTCGATTGTATTCGCAATTTTGATAGTAAACAAAATTGTTTATTTAGGTAACATTCAATATGCGGCAATTTAGATGTTCTGTACGCAGGCGAGGATGGGCTGCACGTTGAACTACGTGCAAGAGACAATGTTTTGTCTCTACCTACGCAGATTATTTAATGCTTTTTTACCTAATAATAAAAGTATATATACAGTTTGCGCTAACGTTTTTGGTTATATTTGTACAAAAATTATTTCAGTTCTTAATGAACTCTCTGCTGGTTATCTTCTGATTTTAAATATTGTTTATTATTAACTATTTGACGCCAGTACACGATTAACCAATGTAGAAAAATTGCTACACGACGCAACTGGCAAATTAGAGAAATTTATTGCGAAAAATTAAATAGAAGTGCACAGAAAAGTAATACAAGTTATTACTAGGAAAAAAAAGTGTATACCCTTGAGAAGAAAGTAGAGAATTTCTCTCTACTATTTTCTAATAAATTTAACTCATTATACTTTATTGTATTAATATTTGTGTGTTTTCTATACCCTACATGTTAAATTTCGTAAGGATTTACGTGAGAAGAAAGTAGACAATCTACTATTTTCTAATAAAGTTTTCGTACTTTATTGCGTTGACATTGTTTTTTTTTATATTCTATATGTTAAATTTCATAAAAGCCTCTTTATTCCATACTTTTTTGTATTCCCGTGAATGTTAAATCGGTTTTATACGAGGGGTAAACCGCTGACCAAACTCATGTACACCAATGCCTAGAGGAAAGTCCTCTATCATGAGTCCGACTCCTAATATGAGACAGTTTCTACTTAATTAATAGGCACAGTCTGTTTGTTCTACCGTGAATTTATTGCCCTTGGAGCGAGTCTCGTTAGATTTGTGTAATCGCCGCGAAAGAATATTAAGTTTGAATGGTGAAAACCTGCGATCTCATATTAGAAGCCTATCTCATAATAGGGGACTCTCCTCAGCTAATGCCCAGTGGGCATTATTGTATCTCGTTATCTTAGTTTATCTCTATAATATCCCAGCGAGGGACTAATGCCCAGTAATGCCGCAAATCTGTACACCGCAATGCCCTCAGCGGTTTACCCCCTCGGCTTTATATCCAAATGTCGTGTAACGATTTTAGAAATGCATGATGGTCGTATTACTAACCATATTCCTTTTCGCGTAGCACGCTAGTAGAGTCTCAGTGAAAGAGTCACGGTTGAAATTGACATTTTATTTATCAGAATTATTTCAAACTTTATTCGTCGTCTCTCTATCAGTACGAAACTGTTGCTCGGTATTTCAACCTAATCCATGTTTGTTTACATCGTATTATTTTCATTGAAACCCTGCCGAGATCTGCACGAGCGTGAATTTGTTTAATTTAACTTTAACATACGTGTGCATGAAAGCCGCGATGTTCTTTTTCACTTTTGAATTTATTAATACGACATGGAGAAGTAAAAATTTTACTAGCGCGCACTGCTCCTAATTCACGTCTATCTCGAAAGTCGTAGCTTTAAAGCCCGTGTCAGACTACGGATTGCAGATTGAGATTAGATTGAAATTTGACCAATCGGAGTAAAGTTTACTAATCTCAAGCTTGGTAAATATTACTCTGATTGGTCAAATTTCAATCTAATCTTAATCTAATCTCAGAGTATAATGTTTACTAAATTTGAGATTAGTAAACTTTACTCCGATTGGTCAAATTTCAATCCAATCTCAATCTGAACCCGTGGTCTGATAAGCCCAGATCAGACTACGGGTTGCAGATTGAGATTAAATTGAAATTTGACCAATCGGAGTAAAGTTTACTAATCTCAAGTTTAGTGACTTTTATTACGCATAAATATTTAATACACATCCCTATTTTACAAAATAAGAGAAGATCGGTTCTAAATGATTCGTTGTGGCCACCTCATTTGTTCGTTAATCGGTTTATTAAAAATTGCAGAACTAATTTATTTCGAGCTGCAGTGCAAAAGTATTACACGATTGCTTTCAGTTTTGAACATAATATTAAATGATTGCGGTCATCGAGAACTTCAGTACAATTTTTTTTTTATAGATGAGAAGTTGAAGGTTACAAGATAAATCCCGAGGTTTGCTTCAGCTTATCAAGTTACCGGCGATTTCCGCCTTTCCTCTTGATGCTTTTATTAAGGTTTACTCGCACCGGTTACCTCATTAGTCTTGCGCGGCGCGGAGATTCAACATTCCGAGAGCACGTTGAACCAGTATTTCGTCGTTCGACCTATAAGGCTATCACGTTTCTCCTGTTAATGCCCAATTTTTTCACTCGAAATCCGCATAGATTATCAATACTCGTAGAAGTGATGAGTAAGTCTTACAAGTAAATGACAATATTCGATAAACATGATAAAGGATCCTTTTTCAGCGGAAACATATTTGTGCAAACTGTCAGCTAGAAAAAAAAATTTATTAAAATTCGCACAGCGAAATTATTCTTGGCGGTTCTTTTTAGTGACTGCGTTGAAAAAATTCGCCACTCTTCGCATGCATAGCACAAATTTTTGATGAATCACTCTTGTATAATGGCTTTTCGTAGCGATAAAGTTAAAAAGAAAATAATGCAGGAAAAGAATATGTTCTGCTTTATTCGATCGTGTGATGCAGTTTCTCTGTGCAGTAGTCGCAATTTGCACTGAACGACTCCGCGTGTATAATTTTAATTTCTTGTTCCCTTTTTCTTTTGATATCTTTCTCCTTTGCACTATGATGCTGTGTCGTCGCTTTGCTAGTCGTCTTCGTTAGTATTTTTTACTCCGAAAAATAATTAAGACTTGAACTCTTCGCATCGCTTTTCGGTAGTTCCAAGTATTTGATTGTTATGCAACATACTCTCTACTTAACGAGTTAGCACTTTGACCCAATCTTCGATATGTAAAATTATTCAAAACCACGCCAATTTGATCGCGGCTTGTTTTGCAATTCAGTTATATTGAAATTTAAATGATTTAAAAAAAATTATATACTTCATTGATGTTATATCATATGAAATTTCCAGAAGAATAATTAGTAATGTCTCATCAGAATCAATCCTTTCGTATTGTAGTACTATAAGCCGCAGTTATACAGAATGTTCCCGTATTTGCGGACTTCTCTCCTTCACATATTTTTTCATCGATTCCACAATTAGTAGAACGCATCGTTGAAATGCGGTAAGATATTGCCTTACGCGCTCATGCATATTGAACATAACAAACCAAAGTGCCATCGTCGCACCGGTTTGGACGCGATAATTTTGCGTTTGTTTGTTTCTGTTGGCTTAGAAATCGTATCAGCTGATTGCAAGTCGCTATCGAGATAACAGTAAAGTCATTAATGAAATGCAAATCAGACCTGGCCTATATGAAAGAATAACTTTACACTCTAGAGAAATTCCATCTTTACCCAAAAAAAAAAAAGATGAAGGGGAATTTAAATTATTCCCAAAAGTTTTACTCGCGCCACTTCTTTTGCGTGGTCTTACACGTTGTCGGAGATCTTCATCACGGTGTGAATGCCGTCTTACACGATTACGCCTGCGTAACCGGCGAGCGGTTCCAGTGGTCCAACTGGTCCCCAGCGTGAACCACATGTTGAAAAATCCGCGAGTTGTAGTGCAACTCCAGCCGTGCTGGCATATCGATAGCGCGCTCACGTAATCGGTCTGCCGATTAATTTCGGCGCGCGTTGCCTCGGATTCGACTTCGGTCTTACGTAGTCTAGATATCCCTTGGCGATTGTGACGAAATATTTCGAATGCGCGAGAAGCAACACGGCTGTTATCGCGACCAGCTGGAGACGCTCGTTCGTACGTCGATGTGAGTCCACGTGAAGCAAGTCGGCGCGAGATGCCACGCTGTTGGTCAGACTTTTAAAAATACCACAGTTCAGATCTTTCAAGTTCTACATTCTTGCACGTTTACATTTTTGTGTACATCCGTCGAGATCGCAATAGTGCTTCGCTCCGTCGCCCCGATGATGTAATCCGAGGCTTCAGCGATTACTTGGCTATCGAGCATTTGACATCGCGAAACGTTTCATCGTTGTTTTGCGCTGATTTATCATCAAATGTGTGCGATAACCCAAGGGTATAACTCTGTTTGTTTATATACATCACTTTTAAATTTGTTATCGCTAAATGAAAAGTATACTATTTTTGAAATAATCCAGACATCTATATATACTTTTGAGATAACATTTTCTGAACTGTTGTAGCGCTCATTGTATATATCATTACGTCTCCTGAAGGTCTCTAAGCATGAGCCTTACTTCGTTTTCGCGAGTGCTTAAGGACTAATATACATTAAGAGCTTAGAATTTAACAGACATTCGTGCAGAACTGAAATACCATAAAAGATCAGAAAAATTGTATAGAATTGTATACGACCTATATGAATTTTATTTTAATGCGATTATTTATCACGAAAGATTTATATTTCGTTAATTCATATAGAATTTCCACTCCAATTTGTTCTCTAATGAAATTATAATATTTCATTAAAATGTGATTCTAATTCCATCGGAATTCAAATTTTCATCGTAATATACGAATGGAGAAATTAATTGCCGTGCACGGAAGAAAGTTGACGGAATTCCACGTCGGCACGCCGTCTCGTATTACACAGGCTGTTTCCGCGTGCTAATCACTGATCAGCAGGTGTTCACTTAGCATTAAGGAAAATAGATTCTGCTTCCTTCGTCGTTCGTAACTGGATAATTAAAAACATAAAATTATGTCTTTATTAGTTTTCACGTAGAATATTTGAAGTATTATGTATAAATATATCTTATATGTATCATATGCTGTATTTATGTAAGATATTTGAAACATATAAATATTTCAAGTAGCTAATCGCATGAAATAATAGTCGGTTAAGTATTCGCTTAAGTATGAAATAATGGGGACTTAAAAGCTGTTGTTGTCTGCCTCGATTTCAGTATCGGCGAATTTCCAGTAACGGCAGCTACCGTGGACTCGCACTATGAATCCTCCGGTTCCTGTGCAGCTGATGAAGTGGGCAGTCCCGGCGGTCGCCCTTGCCGTCGTTTACTATTGGTACAAACACCGTCGGATAGACAGAGGTGAACAGGAATGGGATGACACAGGAGGGACTGCGGAATCAAATCGCGGGGAAAAGGCGATTTCAAATGAGGCTGCTGCGAGCTTCCGTGATTCCGACGTCCAAGAAAAGCTCGACCAAGGATCCTCAATTAGCTGCTGCAATTACACGCGACAAGAGGAACCGACTCGCGTCCCGAGGAAGGTCAGCGAGAGCATGGATATTCCGTTTAGAAATTCAACGTCGCAATCCACCTTCTTTAGTAGCAGCCAGATTAGATACGACGTGGATAGCGTTGAGGCAACCAGCCCTATAGACGTAGAGTTGGGCAGTAATCCAAGTGCGAGCTACCTCGAAATGTTCGGCACGAACGCATCCACCAAGCGTTCCTCCAAACGTTCCTCCAGCAGGAGCATCGGTAACGGAACGAAAACAATTCAAGACGTCCCCAGCGGGCAAGAGCAGACTCTTCATTGCGAGACGGAGCCGCGTGAGCAAAACGCCACGGACGAGTATAGTCGTAAGGAGGATGAGCAGCAATCCGAGGGACACACCATTGGTGCTCAGGGACAAGAGGCCGACGAGAGGGACTCGGCCAATCATAGCCCGGTTTCCGTAGTTCTAGACGGTAGCGTCACAGACGAAGCCGAGAGCGAAGGAAGCAACACGGATAGCGGCAAAGGTGAATATCGACCAAGTATTTCATCAGCCTGTTTATCAGTAGAATCAAGAGTATCGATTTGACGAGAACAGCTAATTAAACTAAATTAAACGGTTTCATGATAAGATTTTATTTTAGAGAGAGACGCGTGCAAAGTCTCTAAAATTTTATTTCCTCACTCAGGCGGAAGCATTAACGGGTATAAGAAGGACAACACCCCGCCCAGCACGTACGAGTTCGCTATACCGCAGCACCTAGCGGGCAGATTGATAGGCCGTCTCGGTTGCTTTTTACAAAGTATCCGAACTAAGACGAATGTCGTTATACGTGTCATCGATAATCCTTGCGATGGTGATCATAAGATTTGCTCGATACGAGGCAGTGTTGAGGGAATTAAAATCGCGCTTAAAATGATAAGGCAGAAGTTTCCAGAGAAAAGGTTCCCGCAGGTGACACTAGCGGATATCTCGACGGTACCCGAGGTGAATGTAGAAGTTGCGTACAATGTCCTTATACAGTGGCCCCTGTCCCTGGTTGAGGGTGTTAATAATGACATCAACATCTCTCACATTGTCAAGCCAAACTGGCTCTTTGTTCAGCTGCCGACTCACCCATCATTTCCTCTTTTGCAAAATTTAGAAGACAACATGACATTTTGCTATAACAACGAACTGCTGCCAGTTCCAGATGTGTTGAACAGTAAGCGATATAATCTTGATGCATAAATAGAAGAAGCAAAATGAAGGATATTCCGACTAATGAAATACACTGCATTGCAGGAGGTGATTACGTGGCTGTATATTGGTGCGACAAATGGGTTAGAGGATACATTGAACGTCCAGACCCATCAGGAGAGAGACACTTAATACGACTACTCGATAACGGTGGTTACTGGCCGTTTAGCAATTCGCAATGTAGGCCGTTGCTATATAATTATTTGAGCCTGCCCTTTCAAGCGATTGAAGTCTTTTTAGCAAAAATTCAGCCAAAGAACGGTAATTATATGTACACATGTTACATGTATGTATATTCTTTTTCCAGATTGTACGTCTCATTTCAAATTATTTACCTTTGGTTTAAAATTATACTTTGATATTGCTCTTCCTGTAGGTAAATGGTCGGCAGAAGCTTACAATGTGGTACAAAGTTGTTCCTCAAAGGGAGTTGCTCAAGCACAGATTGAAGGTCGCATTCAAACTAATATTTATACAAATATTTATTTTATGATACAAAATTATGGGGTAAGTCATTGTTATCCGAAAATCTTTTTGCGGATGCAAATAAATTGACTGAAATTGTTTAAATTTTTTAAAGCTGATTTCCCTCACTGAAGAACTGGTAATGAACGGACACGCTGAACAAATAGCATGGGAGCAGATGAAGCCAGAAACACTCGAATCCATCTGTACATAAGAGTTGTAAAAAAAACTCTACAATTTTCAGGTTTCCTACCGAATTATTCATGCATAATCCGCGGTTCTTAGTCAGTATGGACTAGAATTTAGTACAATCGTCATTGATAATCCCCTTTAATCGTGTCAAAATTGATTGTTTCGCTTTTGACTTCATTCTTTACTCGTGTACTTCCTCGTAATACTTTATTGAAGTTACTGTGAATACTCTGGCATACACGTCAGCATTTCATGTGCATGTCAGAGTATTTACGTGGATAAAGTGGTTGATTATCTATATAGAGATATAGTAAAATAACGCCGTATATATACATTCTAATAATGAACAATAAGACTATATTTCGCTGTACAGAAGCATACATATTTTGATCGTGTTTAAGTAGCAGTTATAGTATTCCCTCAGTCGTTGCTCAGAAAGAACGCTCTTCTGTAAGCACAAAACTCGTTTCAAGCGAGTTCTGACCAGTACAAAAGATTTGATTTAGTCCGATAACGTAAGAACCTTTTTTTTTATAACACTTCTAATTGTATCGGCCGTGATATATTCTGTTTTTTATTCGGGAAACTGAACTCTTTACCGAATGTTATTTGCAAGACAAATATTTCGGATAATTTCATATAAACGTTCAAAAAAATCGCTTACCTTGTCTAAGCGCCTCGAGACTGTCGTAAAGTAAATGCAATCGTGCTTAACCGTTCTACATCCTTCTTACACTTTTGTATATATTGTAAATTAGTTTTCCAGTTGTAGCATATTTATATTTAGAAGAAGAGAGAAATTTATAAAGATTTGGTATGTTGATCATAGAGTAGAAAAAAACAATAACTTTACATTTTACAGATTAGTGTCACACCTGAACTAGAACATTGTATCGAATAACTCAGACGAATTAGGAAATTCGTTTCTACGTGACTCATATCCATTTCTGATTGGGACGATTCGAGAATATATTGAAACTTCAGTTGTTTTTCACGTTAATTTTAGATCACCGTAGAGATTTAACTTGTTAC
>NW_011967220.1:1128767-1144998 GCF_000949405.1 Vollenhovia emeryi
AGGAGAAATTACACGGGCTGAAAAAGGCGGAGCTCGCGCGTGGGCAGATAGTGCTGTTAGCGCCTTCCGAAAGTCCCGGCTTTCTCGTTTCTCTCGGACGAGGAGGAACGTCCGTTCCGCTCTTCCATCTTGCGCCAATTCGCAACACGTGCAGTGTGTAAACGTGTGTCGCCAGGGTCAACAGCTGACTCGGCCGTGGAAGAGAGAGAGGAAGAGTATTCGCACGCTTTTTTCCCGTGCAGCTGTGTTGATGTGTCGCGCGTTTCGAAACGACTTTCGGCTCGCCGGCAGAAAGCGCAGTTCCCCAGCGGCTCCGACGCCGAGCCGTCGCGACGACCTGTACGCGTCGTCGGGCGCGCGCGTACCCTGACATGATCTCCCCAGGAAGTCGCAGGGACAGCCGGCACTCCCGCGTGCTGATGCCGGTGCTCCTGAGTGCCTGCGCGATCCCGATCTCGATGCTCTTCTGGATCGTCAACGTGGCCTACTTGATACTCTGGCCGGACGCAACCGCCAACTCCACGGAAGGTCTCGTATATACATCGACGAACGTCCTCGTAAAACGCGTCTGCGAGCGATCACGCTTACGGGATTAGATCCGGAGAATACGCGTCTGCGTACGATACATATGTGCGTGTATTGGTACACGTGACCGCGAGCGATATCCATTATCGATCCTTTTACGCTTCGCGTAATATTAAGTATATCTCCATTTGCGACCGAGAGCGATTGTAAACACGGCCTTTAGGTTAGAAACAGGAACACCTGTCATGGGTGTGCCCGCCGGGGAGAAATTCTCGCGCGATATCGTAGAGCGTTTTTAGTAACTTTTTCTATTTTACATTTGCCAAGATTTCTATTGAAAAAAAGTACCTCGGGCTACCTCGCCGAGATTTTGTAATTGCGGAGTTGTAGAGGATTAAGATAGCAGGCTTTCTCTCGAGACATTTCTGAAAATTTATAATTTACATAAATTTACATAAATTTGCATAAATCTATAATTTTGTCGGACATTACGATCCTGTACCGAGCCACTTTCGTACCTACCCAAGGAGAACAAAAAGTCAGCGATGATGTCAACTTGACGTCATATTGATAAAATTTATGTCAAATTTTGGTCAATATGGCATCAAATTGACTAAAATTTGACGTAAATTTGGTCAATATGACATCATCCTGACTTTTTCTTCTCCTTGGGTGATTTTATCATACGAGCCATTGTTAATTATATTTTATAATTTACATCACGTACACCAATAGATAACAATTCACGAAGTCTAATTCAAAATGCAGCCACGGTCCCTGCGCGCATTGGGCTGCGTTCAGAATTAAACACCACCCGAGTGCTCCAGCGAATCGTTCTATCCTTGTTCAACACACGGTGAGAAACAAGGATAGAATGATACGCTGGGATACTCGGGTGGTGTTTCTGAACGTAGCCTTGGAGGAAATAGCGAATTCGGTAGCTTGCACTAGTGCTATAATTGGCTGCGACCACGACGCCTAGAGCTTGGTCCAAGCTCTAGTTCCGAAAAATGTGTAGTCAATCAACTTGCAGCTATTCCATAAAAGCCGGCGGTTCACGACTTTATGTAAAGAAACGACGAGAAATTAAAAATATCACCATGTAAAGCCGTCACCTAACCTAACCACAATTACTTAAATAAGGTGATATTTTTAATCTCTCTTTGTTTTTACATAAAGTCGTGAACCCCCGGATTTGTTTTTATGCGTACTTTAATCGTGCGCAAGAATTTGGCAATTTTATAAGGCCAATTTGAAATAACCCACGAATGAAAAATCGAAAATTCATATACCAATCTCTTTTTTATTAGACTTTTGAACCGAGTGTTTTAAGTACGAAAATGTTCTGCTATGTGGTCCGCAACTTATCCTAGCGTAAGAGCCAATAAGAATTGATTTACAAGCGTAAAAACTATATTCGAATGTGTCGGTAAAAAAAGATGACTTTAGGATCCTCATTAGACATTAAAACGTAAAACGTTCCTGAAAAAGAATGGCCGATGAACAATGACATGCGTATTTTTTTACGTCGTCATGTTCGTCAATGTCGAGCAGTTCGTTCCTTAACACATGCTCGACATTGCTCGTGCATAATTGTCGTAGTATCAATTCGAAATGTTTTACTCAAAGTACGCGCCCTCGCCCAGCTATACATTTTTCCCATCTTTTCGCTGCGTTGCGAATTGGTAAACTCTTATCTGTCGTGTATACGTAGCGTACGTTACTTATACGTATATGTGTATTTCCAGTTCTGAAAACCTATTATACGTCACGTACAATTATAGATTATTATCTAACTTGGACGAAACCGATTCAGAACACGGTGCATATCGAGATAATCGATATCGCGAAAAAGTACGCAACATTGAAGAATAAATTTCCAAGTTTCGTAACTCTGTCCCGATTTCAAGAGTGTTAATTATATAAAACGTACCTCTATATAGATGTGAATTGCGCTCTACGGATTTCTGCATAAATTTTCAGATAGTACGCGCGCAAATTTCTAAAATCACTCGGTAGTATTTATATAAAACCCGCTCAATCGGGTTTTCCCCTGCATGGTTTTTAGTTTCTCACGCGCAGATTCGAATGAGATGTAATTATTTAAATGAGATTACATTTTTAACTTCCGCTCGTGCGAATTTCGTTATTTCTTACTACTAATCTATCTGCGCCGTCATTGCAGGAAAGAGTTAAATGTGCAACAACGAAAGAAACTAAACAAAGAAAGCACGAAGAAAAAAATAAATGTGTCGTTAAATCAATAATTTAACATGTTTTCTTTTAAAGAGAAAAGAGTTGCGAATTAACGAGTTATTGTATAACATTATCTGTTTCTGAATCTCATCACAAATCAATCTGTAGATTAAATTAAATGCTTGAGAACTTTTTTTTATTACACCAAGATTGGCTTCGATACCTATTTTAGTTCATAATTATTTCACTTCTTCAAACGATTGACGTTGAAAACTAAGAGGAGAAGCTCTAGCGACGAAAATATTTATTGGGTGAAACGTAAAATCCGATTTATTTTGTAAAATTATAATTTTATCAAAATTACGTTAAATTTTCTCCGTGTAATTGAATCTAGCGACGATCCTCAATATTCAATTGAATTTATTTTTATTTTAGAGCACTCGGTGATCTCACCCTGGAGATGGCTGGCTTCAGTCGTAATTCCACTGATGTTCTTGTTGTGGGGTCTACGCAAGAAAAGTATAGACATCAGCGGTGCAATTCTGGGTAATAAAACGTTCATATAACTTGTTGCAATATAAGAAGAGCGTATCTTCAAACGCTGAATGATGCAAGGAATGGAAATACTTAGTTGTGTACGTGCTTGTGTGCTAAGTCAGAAAAATCCATATATTCATTGTAATTAGTTGAAATGAAGTTCATCGACGTAAATTGATTCTTCTCATCGAATTACATTCCACAAAATTGTAGACTTCCGATAGGATCTTGCAATGTCGCTGTTAATTAACTAATTAATTTTCGTAGGCTTCTTCATAGGCTTTATCCTGACGCTCTCGAGTTTTGTTCATCTGGCAGCTCTCATGGCCTTCTTCGTCACCGGATCGAAAGTAACAAAGTTCCGATCCGCACGAAAAAGGAAGTTCGAAGCCGATTTCAAGGAGGGTGGCCAACGAAATTGGATCCAGGTTCTGTGTAACGTTGGCATGGCTATGCAACTGGCTATATTATACCTATTGGACATCGGAAGCGGTGAACGGCCAATCGATTTCGATAAGGAATACCGAAGCTCGTGGTTATCTGTCGGATTAATAGGTAGCGGTCAATATCTCAAGATTTTTCTCTTTATAGAAATTAAAATGTTATTGCAAGCTGAATTTTTGACAATTTTGCATGTCATAGGAGTATTTGCGTGTTGTAACGGCGACACGTGGGCTTCAGAGATTGGCACGGTGATGGGTACGGGCGATCCTTTCCTTATCACGACGAAGAGAAAAGTTCCGAGAGGTAAGAATGATGGCCTTTTGAGATAAACAGATAATTTTTTAACTCGCTGAAAAAAGTCTTACGTGTACACGCACTAGCATAAATCTTGTCCCGAGGTAGAGGTGGTTGGGGCCCGAGTAGGAGTGCGATTCGGTGGTTGGGAGCGCGGATTAGGAACGATCGTTAAAGATCCCGATAACTTTTTGACCAGGCCACGTTTCTGGAATAACTGAAATAATTAATATTCGCATTATGTAACTAATATATGATATTGACAGTTTTTATGTCTGCAATAATGCGGAGCGGTGATTATTTGGAATAGACACGAAAGAATCGGCCCGTGAGTTATAAAAGGTTTATACTCGTTTCTACCAACGCAGTTTAACTTTAATCTCGGTTCAACTTGCCTTGTATCTTTCTCTAGTTTTATGAATTGGAAAAGGACAAGAAGTAATTTAAGCTGAGATTAAAGTTAATCTGCATTGGTAGAAACGGGCATTAGTGGCTCTGAAAAGAACCGATTTTTATGCCTGTTGCAAATAATCATCTCCCCGTATTACTGCAGACATAAAAACAAATTAGTAACGCATAATAGTGGCTTCATCGAACAGTGATTGGGCCGTGTATGTCTCACCTACGGGCAAGAGTGCGCGAGTGCCCTGATCGGGTCATACTCTAACTCGCCGGACAGCTAATGCGGGCGCGCGTACATATCTGATTTACAAAGAGATTGACTATGTATATTTTTTGACAATAAAACGTAAGCAAATCAAATAATTAAGTCTTTTACATTTTGTTGTTTAAGGAACGAATGGTGGTGTATCATGGATAGGTCTGTTATGTTCTACCGTGGGCGGTCTAGTAATTGGGCTGTTCTGTTATATTACAATATTAAATACCGTGGATACAGCTGTACTGCAATTAGCAGCACCACAGTGGCCCATCGTAGTCGTCGGGGCATTCGCAGGTCTTTTTGGCAGCATTCTAGATTCCATTCTCGGCGCGACTTTACAGTATTCAGGTAATGTGAACGTATCGATTTAACATATGTTCTTGTAGTCTTAGAAGTTTTTTAAATAGTATTTGGTATCAAATTAAACAAATGAATATTTTTATCATATGTAAAATAATGCATATTTTTTTAGGAGTGGACGAAAAAGGTATTATAGTGGAGCGACCAGGAAAAGGTATAAAATACATTTGTGGTAAACAGATCCTAGATAATCACAGTGTAAATCTTCTCTCTACTATCGGAGTCGCACTCATTCTTCCAAGAATAGCTAATATTTTTTGGCCATAAAAAGTCTTTCCACAACCTTTTTCAAAAACTGAATTTTCTAATATTGCATTTATTATTTTCATTTACAGTCAAACAAATCAAATTCTATATCGTGTATATTCCTCTGCGCTATTTTACATAGGAATAAAAATATTACATTATTTAGGAATCAAACAAAGGATCTTGCTTAAAATTATTTTTATCATTCTAATTTTATCATACTAATTTTTAATGTAATAAATATATTGTAAAGTAGCAATAATATTTAAATATTAATAATTTCGAGTGATGTATTATACTTTTTCACAAATTGTATCAGTGAGAAAGAGAGGGGACATGTGATATTTTGGCTGAAATTATGTTAAAAACGGATTCTTGCTCTAGCATAATGTTCGAAGTGTTTTAAATAGAAAGACTTATTTTAAGGGACCCTCTCTTCAGAGCAAAGTAATATAAACTTATAGAAAAATTTATATTATGCTTAGTTTATTTTTCTTAAATATATGACTTTGTCACATGTATCCTTTCTGTTCTAACGACTTGGTCGTTATGCAGTTCAGTTTTTAATTAAGTCATTATTTTTAAAAATAAATATTGATTATGTGCTTATCAATATTTATTACATCAATATATTCATCAATATCTACGTTATTTTATCGTGCGCTATCATTTAATGTAATTAAAATATGGATTGTATAAAAATATAAAACTCATTTTATATAATTTACATGCAATTGTTCATTATTATACGCTAAAGCTAAAAGTATGTCTCGCAAGGAAAATATTGGAGCAAATTGCTACTTATTTCTATTTATGTTTCTGCTATATTTCCTACATCTAATAATATGCATATTATTGCTTTGACGATAATGATGGTCTAATAAAAGCTTGAGTTTACATATTCAAATAAAGAATATTTGTACGTTTTAAAATACAAAGAATTGAACAAGCAATTGAACAATCTTTTTCGTTTTTCAATTTTTAATTAAAACAATTTTAACTGTGAATTAAAAGAAAAAGTTTGTATTCACGAAGAAAATTATATAAAGTATTTTTAACGCTCTAAGAAAATTTGTATTTAAATAAAAAATACCCCTAGAATTGACCAAAAATTAAATCATTTTAAAATAAAGCAGAATACTTTAAACTTAAAATTATATCTTCTAAGTTATTCATACTTTTAAAAATTAATAATTAAAATATTTTTATTGTTATTTCAAATGTAGTTTTAAAAAAAGGGATAGTCTCCAATATCTTTTATGTGTCTACATAATATTAAACAAAATAAACAAATTACATTATTAGAAAACGATAATACACATGTATCTATGTACAGTATCGCTCCTAATTGTTCGAACGACTTGAAGAGTTAAAAAAATAGGAGTTACGTCTGGAAAAAGTAATATTTATTAATAAAGACTTTTCAATAATCGTAAATATGCGGATCCTTCGCTTTAATTACTGCTTTACACATATTTTGCATTTGTTGAACTAATTTTATTCTTCTTTCTGCTGATATTTTATTCCATGTCTCTTGTGGTTTCTCTCACGTGTCCTTTTTATTTATAGGAAACAGGGGTTTTAATAAATAATACTATCATAATAACAACTTGAGGATAATTGTAGAGTTAGATGAGCATCATTTCAGTCATTTAGATTTAGTATACATATAATTCCAACCAATATACTATAAAAATAGTATATTAATCTGATACAGTGTAATCTGTGCCAACGACAAAATACAAAGCACCTGTCGTTCGGAAAATTATGAGCGGTACAGAATACATAAACTCAATATTTCTTTTCAATTAAATAATTTATTAAAAATAAAAAATTAAGCAATATAAAAGAAATAAATTCATTGTTTAATCTTACATTCCAATAAAATATATCAATTCGTCACAATTTTTAAACGCTGTAAATAAATATTACTAGAAGACGTGTATTCTTATCGCACATTTGCAATTAAATATAATTCCAAGTTTTGTCTTTATATAATCCAATACTACTTTTGATGCGATAAGAATACAGATGTATATTACAAAATTGCAGAATGATGTCATTACAAATCAAATTTTTGAATGATCTATAAACACACTTCCAATAATAAAGATACAGGATATCTCATATTTCATGATTTAGAATCAGATAAAGTGATTCTTTTTGCTTCAAATATCGGGTAAAAAATGTTAACTTGAGAACAAGATACCGTTGCGTGCGCGCGTGTTAACATTATATATAAAAATCGATATATTTTGCATGTAATGCAAAATGAAATCTCAAGCAAGAACAATGCGATATCCCGTATGCACGCGCGCGCGCGCATTTCTACCTCTATTTTTATATCATAGCATCAGCAATATAATAAGGTTTTATGTTACAATTATACGATTTAAGTGACAGTAGATTGTTAGATCATCCAACTGTTACTTATGCATTTTCTCATAATGTAATATTTACAAGATATAATTAAAATGTACCTATTGAAATCGAAAAATCACAGTAACATTTAAAACACTGTCATCGTGTTTCTCTCAAATCGGTATTGGATTCATTAAAAATTATAAAAGCAAATTAAAAAAATCTGATTCTAAAGACAGTTAACAATTGGGAAAGACAAGGAAACTAAGTTCTTTTACAGTTCACAATTCTAAAATTTCAAAAAACATACACAAGCCCAAAATTGATCTAAAAATAGAATTAATTATAAAATTTGTTGTTCATTGAAGCCACTTATAGCTAGATTAAAGGATCTAGGAGAATGCATTTTCTTCAAAAGAAGAAATTTACTATCAGCTTCTACAGCCGAGCTACTGATTTTTTATATATAAATTTTATTGTATATAGTATTATTTATGTTTTATTATATTTAACTGGAATGAAACTATAAGTTTTTCTGTACAATCGCATAATTACATGTAATTATATTTACATGCAATCATCTGTGGCTATAACAAAGCGAAAACCGTTTTTCTGACCTATTGAACACGATAGAAATATATATTACGCAAAAATGTGCAAAATCCATCGTCATAGTAACACGTTCCCTGCCGAACCAATTTTTAATAACTTTCCATTTAGATTGAGTAAATTGATGCATATTGTTGAGATCAATGGTGTTTTGCTTATAACATATTATAAAACATTTACAAGAAACATTACAAGTTCATTATTAAATGTAACAACGTCTCCACAATGTAATAACTGTAATAACTGTTCTTCGTTATACATAACGAAGAAAAGTGTAACAATGTTTCAACGATGTAACAACTGTATTGTACAACTGTATTATACAACTGTAACGTCAATATACGAAGAAAGATTTTATGTTATATGTAGTAAAATGTCATATGACTGGAACGAAAAGTTCAGCATGGAGATATATACATGCAACATGGCAGGGAATGTGTTGAGATTACAATGGTTGGATAACTAGCAGAAAAAAAACGATAACAAATGTATACTTTATTGGAATTGAATGATTAATGTTCGTAATATCCGTAAAATTACCACTACCGTTTGTAACGACCTTTTATTAACTGCAACGCCTTTGCCATAAGAGGTGCTTTTGTTTTCTTCATGCTACTTGATGCTAATAAGAACAACAATTGGTTAAAATAAACATATAACATATATTAAACTCCCATGATTATTATAATAAAATAAAATTTGTAAAATAAATACATACTTGATGGTTTAAATCGGGACATAGGCGGTGGTGGTACAGCAATATTCGTCGCATTGTTAGTTGCACCACCGCTAGTTAGTTTTTTCTTGACACTGGAGACAGTAGCGGGAGTGGCATTGGCTGTACCATACTTCGCTTGTTTCTTCAATACATTGCGCGGCGGTTTCACAATATTGTCCACATAAGCAAGTTTAGCGGATCTCACTGGGACGGATTTGTCTATAGATTGCTTGATATTGGCGGTGAGTGTTTTCAGTTTCGCTTCTCTTTCATCCAAGCAGCGCTATATGACATCATAATATAAGACGAGAGTTATCGTCATATAAATCTATCATATAAGTATAAAATTTCAAATACATCCTTGCACATTACTGTTTTAGCTTTATAATTCACCTACCATGTACATCTCTCGCCACGACTCCGTTTCCTGTCTCTCTTTATTCCTAAACTCTCGATTACAATGATATTGCCATAATATGTCAGTATCTTCTACGAGATATGGATTATGATGCTCCAGCATGAACAACTGATCAGACGAGGCACGTTCTAGGATCGGTTTTAATATGTCATATGGTACGCCTCCGGTAAACTCAAGTGCTGGAAATAAAATCACTCCTTGTTAGAACATTAGGACATTAATACATAATCTTACTACGAATAGAAAAAACTTCTCACCATCAATATTTTCTATCAATACCCTGATGCACATTTCATACAATGTCGGCACACTTGTATAACCAACCTTGTTACCAGAATATACTTTTGTTCTGGAATAAGAATAAATAATACATAAAGCAAACAGCAACACATATGTCGAACAAAGTATTATTCCATCATTTGTATTGCATAATTACCTTTGATTCTTGACGTAAATGATATCATCAACAAATTTTGTCTCTTCCTTACGTTGTGAAGGATTAATGTACGGCAGTGGTTTATAATTGGGACTAATTTCAGGTAATGTAGATGCCAAATCTACACTCAACGGTTCTAATTTTACGTTTGGTGCTAAAAGGGATAGTGGCTGCAAATTAAGTTTTCAATTATTTTAAAGTTGATTCTCTTTTGACATTACAGATATTAAATAATTAAATATAAAAGTTACATTTCCATTGTCGCTACATTCAGGCTCAGTTCTTACAGTTGGCATCTTTCTATTAGTAACGGGTGGTGACATCCGTTCCGTTTTAATTGATTTAATAGGTGTGTTGGACGTACTCGGACGTTTTTTCGATGGCTGGGGCAAGGAGCACATGCCAAGTGCTTCTGCAAAGCTTGCGCCTAGAAATAGAAATATGCCACAGTTGTATCTGATATCTATTTGATTTCAAAATTAAAAAAAATTTTAATTGCTCTAAAACTTAAAATGTTCTGTACGTTTTCGTTTCTTACATTTAACTGCTTAATAATGTTAATTTACTGAATGGTAATATTATTTATCTATAAATAGTATTGACACATTTGCTTCGGGTAATTTTGGCATCAAGTATGAAAGAACGATGTCATCACCTGAGGCAAGTAAAAAAAGGCTCTATTTACAGATAAATTAATTTTGCAAATAGAAATAAATATACAAAGAAACAATCTAAGAAATAAAAATCTCAAATAGTTTAATCCCATTTAATGTATTGTTTACAAAATTTATTTTTTATGCGAATTAATTTTGGAAATGTTTGAAACTTCTATTTTTACAAAAACTGCTCAAATTCTCGATGAGATAAAAATCTCCAAGTTAAATCTTTTGATACAACGTAACTTAAATAACGTAAATTAAATAAATATATAATATAAACTATTCTTTCAACACACCAGAATTGCAATCTATTCCTTCACCATCATTTATTTCCTGAATTAGCTTAATTCTTGTCTCTTTTTTCTTCTCGTGCTTACTCTTGTCGTCTTTGCGCTCCTTTCTCGTATCTTTGTCTTTGATCTTAATGTAATCTTTACTACTAGAGGAACTGACTTTCAATTTGGAAGTCTCTTTGCTAGAACGATGACTGGTATCTTTTTTCATATCGTATTTCTTATGACTAGTATGGTCTTCTTTTTTATGCTTTTTATCACTGCTGTCCTTTGCTTTACTGTCTGATTCTTGGGACTTGAGCTTACTGGAACTGCTCTTGGATTTCTCCTGCAAATACTTCGCTTGTTTAACGTCTTGTTTATCAGTTGTTAAAAACTGTTCGTCTTCTACTTTAATTTTCACTTCTATCTGAATTCCAGAAGATTTTAAGTGGGAACGACTGTGTTCCGAAATAGACGTTTGGTGAGATTTTTCATCATCTTTTTTACCATCCGTTTGCTTCCGCTTCTTGTATTCCTTCATTAGAGAACTAGAGTCGCCCACCTTTCTCTTCCTATTATTGTCCTCGTTAATCTGATCAGTTTTATCATTAACTTTCTTCGAACTGTCATTCTTGCCAAGCTTCGAGCTGTGAGCTTCTTTGTCCAGGCTACTACTTTTACTGCTCTTTGACTCTTTGGACTTTTTTTCGCTATGCAAATGATATTTGGAAGAATGCCTACTTTGCCCATGCAGCTCTTGCTTCTCCTCTAACTTCGACTTGGACAAATGAACTACACTATGTTTCGCAGACAGTTTGCTCTCGTTTTCCTTATGTCTATGTGTATATTTTGATTCTGACTGTTGATCAGACGAAGAGTCACTTTCCTCCATGTCCTCTGCTTTCGGGGACTTGTGGTCATCAATATTATCGTCAATCACACAAGCCTCATCCTCGTCTTCCTTGTCACTGGAATCCCCTCTGTCATCTGCCACCATGTTCTTCCATTTAAAGACCAGAGACTTGGCAGCATCGCCCACAGTGTCATTGTATTTTCTCAGACTGTTCACGGTCCTTCCCACTCCCGTTTGCTGAAGATGCTGCACTGTCACAGGTAGCTTATACAACTTCGAAATGTAATGCAATATCTGTGGAAACACAAATCACACCGAATTACAACAAATTTCTGTTCTCCCGAACGTCAACTGCAAGTGCACGGCGATATCTCGAAGTAATTCAATCTTTCTATGACAGGAATCTAAAAGAACGTCTAATTATAGTAAGATTTCAGGCAAGAGAAGAATGAAAACCTCATATCGCACATAACCAGTCTACACTCGAAGCTGTTTCCCGTAACGGAGAGGGGTTCGCAACAATTATTTTGGCAACTGTAATCACTCTTGATACCACGAGAACCATGTAACGATACAAGGCGCGTCACGTTTCATGCACGGTGCGCACGATGCATTGTGTATTTTTATTATTCGCCAAATGTTAAAGAAGGCTAAACGATGCACCATGCATATCGTGCATGAAACGGAACGAAGTCGTATATTTTTCTGGTACTATTGCATCACTAAATTTATATTTAATTGTCACGTTACAACCAGTGGAGATCGTCGAAAGAGATCTCTCGCCCGGGAGAAAAGTTGGAAGAAATTTTTCGTAACGACGTTTGCCAAGGTAGCCTCGACGCGTACAGCCGAGCTACGATTACAAAGCCTTTTGCGTACAGCTGTGTGGCTGGTTATTTACAGATTATTGAACCCGAGTCTCATTAACACCAGCGTGCACGTACCCGATCCTCGTCGTCGGCGCAGTTCTCCAAGTTGCGTTGGTAGTGGGAAATTTTATCGACAATAGACATAATGCGACGACCCGACTACCAGCTGCTCACCGCTGCTATCGTCCCGTGAAACGGCCCGACGAGCAAGACACAAGTGCGAACACGGACGACTCTGCGAGAACGAGGGAGGCACTAAACACATACGTGTGCTTTGGTTGCTGCACGCCATACGTAAAGACGGATTTGCATAATGCTATTCACGGAAAAATCGATCGATCATCCGATGCTAAAATGTGCGCCATGCGCCGCGCCTCTCGTACGCACGATTGGCTCGTCTCTTTATCAGTAAACCGATGATACTTGCGCAAATTGTCGAATGTACGTACCTTGAAATACGTCGCCTGTTATTTACGCGAAGAGGACGACGTGCCTTCTGGACAAGAATAGAGAATTTCTTGAATAGAGAGTCCCTCGGAAGTTGGAAACTTATTCAGCCTCGATCAGCCAATCGGCGGGATTGCGAATTTAGTCGCTCGCCAGTCGCCAATCACCGAGCTTTAGTGCCCATCTACAATAGAGATTTAAACCCTGAGTCTTAATTGTAAGTTAATTGGTAAGATCTAATAAAAAAATTCTAAGTCCCAGTCTACAATAGATGATTTAAGCCCTAAGCTTTAAGAAATTGGCCAATCACGGTCAAGTATGAGTAGAATGCGCGACTGTGATTAGTCAATTTCTTAAGGCTTAGGGCTTAAATCTCTATTGTAGACTGGGACTAATAAAAAAGAAATTGACTAATCACAGTCGCGTATTCTATTAATACTTGACCGTGACTGGCCAATTTCTTGAGGCCTGTGTCCACGATGCTAGAACTTGGTTCAAGTTCTAGTTTCGAGAAACGTATATAGCCAATCAACTTGCAGCTATTCCATAAAAGCTACAAGTTGATTGGCTGTATATTTTTCGGAACTAAAACTTGGACCAAGTTCTAGCATCGTGGATACAAGGCTTTAAAAAGCCTCGTCTACAAAGAAGATGTAAAGTCATATTTGTATGAATAGTCGACTATGATTGGTTAATTCTTATGTGTCTGACTGAATTGACCGCAATTAGGGTGCTTTCACATGGAGCGTAAGTTGCGTAGCGTAACCTGCGTATCGCCAATCACAGGACTAGTTCAACGGAATTATTGAAACGGTTCTATCAGCATGATCCTGTGATTGGTGATACGCAGGTTACGCTACGCAATTTACGCTCCATGTGAAAGCACCCTACAGTCGATTATTCTTACGACTGCGACTCTGCGACTCTCATTGTAGACGACGCTTTAAGCTTAAATCATCTATTGTAGACTGGGACTTACACCGCGTACTTGAACACGAGATCCTAGATGATGTTAGTTTGTATACGAGACACAAGAAACAACGGCCAATCATTTTCCGTTACAATCTTTTTGTTTCTGAAACAATCGAGGATGATGTGAATTGGCCATTACTGTTTCGTCCAGCTTCGTCGCGTTTTGTCATTGGTTCTCGACTTCCAAGGACTAAAGCGAAGAGTGCAGCACTATGCTCGGTGTTCACTGGGTCAAATTAACCGTTTTGATTTAGAAAATTTGTTTTTTCATTTCATTTTCTTTTCATTTTCATGTTTCTTAAAATACACATTTATGTTTCTGTATATGAGAAAATTTAATTTTGATTATCGATAAGAGTATCGATTGTCGATAATATCGGCATTCTGTGATTATCTCTGGATTAGCGAGGCCCCGTCGATAATCACAAGAATTTATCTAGAATCGATATATGATTTCTTTTCCGTGTGATCTACGGATGTTGTCAACAATCGATCACATTAACTATAAATGAATAACGATATTCTTCTCGAAGGAAACTACAGATTTTTAAATATTCTATTGAAATGAAAAAACATTTGTTACTGGCAGATAAATAAAATTCTTGCGAAAATATATTATACGTTCATCCTAACTGTTCATCAAATAAATATACAATAAGCGTGCATGTGAATTATGAATTTCATAATTTTAAACTTACTTCATATCTTTCTTTTTAAATTATGTTAAATGTAATATGAAATGTGTGCATTAAGAATCATAAAATAGAGAATAGTGTGTAAAGAATATTATTATACTGTGCCCCAATAATGATATTAGGATAATTTCTCTTTGCTACTTCTTACCCAGTAAACACCGATCATCAGTTGCATTGCATTTATCAATTACAATTTTTCGCTCAACAATGTACATGTAATATAACACATGTGTTATATATTGTTGCTCGGTGTTCATTGGGTACTGAATACAACTTCTCTAAATATCTAATTTTTAGATACGCCCGTCTAGTGAGAGGGAGGTCCAGATTCAAACCCTGACTGAGGTAAATTTTTCGCAATGAATTTAAAAATTAAAAACTAATAAAATTGGCATGGCTCAAATGTGTTAAACACAAATTGGAGGAATAAAGGACTACGAGCCGTGACAGGGTATTAGTGTCTAATACTTGAGGCGGACGTCTCGACCAATTCGAACCCCCAGAGGAAGGTCCAGGTTCAAACCCTGGCCGAGGTGATATTTTTTGCAATAAATTTAGAATAAAATATTTAGACACTAACACCCTGTCACGGCTCGTAGTCCGTTATTCCTCCAATTTGTGTTAAAAATTACAATTATTTAGACACGAACATCCGCCTTGGCTCTTATATCCTCTATTATTTCGTATCTGTGATTTCACTTCAGAGCCTTATCAATTTTATTTGTCTGATTTTTAATATTGCAGAAGTATCGATTACGATAGAACTCACGGATTTACAATTGACATAAGTAATTAACTACTATATTATATTAATGTAAATATTATAAAACCATAGTTTCATAAATTAATTTAGAGTTGATAAATACATTTAAGACACACCTTTTTAATAAATTCTGCTGCTATGGTATTTATCTGTATAATTATACATTGGTATGTTTTTAATTATTTAGCAATCATCGGCGCAATAATTTTTTAAATCCGTTTATGTAGCAGACTGTTAACAAAAAATTTTATTTGCGATTTTATTATAACTTCTCCAATAACATAGACCGATACGGCTTGTTTACACGGGATCGGTCGATACATAATAAAATAGTTTATATTTGGCATTTGATGCTTATGTTAAGTAGATTTATGAACCATTTGATGCGCAATGCCATCATCATTAATTTAAATTTCAAGGGGATATCAACTTCTTGTTGATCTACGTCGAGGAAAAAGATCCTATGCGTTCCTTGAAATCGTTCAAATAGTATTTTCAAGATTTTAAATTGCTAATTTCTTGTTGGTGATGTGACAGAGTATAATTCATTGTTACGATCGAGTATTAGCTCTCTGTAGTGATAATCTGCTCGACGTTCGCGAATGATTTGATAAATTTGCTTTCGATCCCGGTCGTACACTAAGGAAAATGGCGTTGAATGAAATAAATATAAATATCAATATGCGGCGATCACAGACTGTCAAACAAATATTTGTTTATTTACAAAAATATTCCGCAATTCAAGAAAATATACATTTCGATAAATGATGTATGCTTAACTTAAAAACATACATATTTGAACTGAAATATTGCCAAGTAAACATATTTAGTCATATCGACAAATTTTTTCTCAATGTAGCTGTTGAGTCAAATTAAATTCTTCTGCCCTTAAG
>NW_011967220.1:1145832-1168752 GCF_000949405.1 Vollenhovia emeryi
ACAACCGAACAGCATAAAAGTTGTATCAGTTACTGATCAATATAAAACTGAATAAAACTGGACCATTATTGACCAGTTTTTTTATCAGTAACTGGTACAACTGTTTCTTTTATCAGTAACTTGTTTCAATATACTGATCGTGCTGTCATCAGTTTCAATAATCAGTTATCCACCAGTTAGTGCCCAGTTTTTTTATCAGTTTTGGCTGCATTTTTTCTTAAGGGTGCTAATCTATCAAATTAATTATCCCCTATGTTGAACAGACATATGATCTTATTAAACGTCCAGTGTTTAATAAAAATATTCAAATATTTTCAACCGTTCTAAGATATTTTTAATTGATAAGTTTTTTTTCGACGAAGAAATGTATTGTCGATTACGAGTGCGGTTTCAGGGAGCGATCATTCGAACGCGCGTTCTGTTTTTTTTTTAGTAGTAATACATGAACTTGATCGTTTATACATGTATAAATGATACAGGTAATAGCAATGCCTTATACGTCAGGCTGGATCTCAGACCGGTATTCATAATCTATTCTTCAAAATCATATAATATCTTAAAATGCTAATACATTTCTGTGATTGATTATCACGAGACACGGTGGTATCTCGCGCCAAGTGTAAGCGTAGCTAGTACACGCGTGTTTATAACACATCAAAATTATACTTGGGAAGATGAATGG
The DNA here is from genome assembly GCF_000949405.1 of Vollenhovia emeryi. Classification (NCBI taxonomy): domain Eukaryota; kingdom Metazoa; phylum Arthropoda; class Insecta; order Hymenoptera; family Formicidae; genus Vollenhovia; species Vollenhovia emeryi. Next base: position 1,146,515 of record NW_011967220.1, read on the forward strand.
ACTATGAAGTATGGACACTGCCCATAGGCTTAATAATATTTTACTTAGACATTTTTTCCCAACACAGAAAGCCACGTGCCGAGAACTGTCGGTCGCGACAGAGAAACGGCCCGAAGAAATAACGATGCCAAATGAAGATCCTTTAGAAACGCGTTGTAAAAAATGTATAGCGAGAAATGTCAGCCAGAATTCAAACGTCCTACTTACGTTCCAGGTACCTGTTTTTAGTATACTTTTGTAGCATGTATTTCCTGGAACGAGCAGCACGTTACACAAAACAATATGTTATTTCGTCATCGCTTCTTGTTGCGAGCAACACGATACATCGTGTTTGCGGAAGCACACCTATGACCTTTTCTCATAGTACACCTGGGATGACTTCTCCGATGTTTCCGCATTTAAGTTGGACAAGGCACTTGCCCCGGTACTCTCTGCTCGCTTTGACACTGAGCGTCCCGCGTAGATCATTTTTAATATTCCAACGTATAAACGTTTGATCCGCGCAAGAGATTACGTCGCAATTTTTCTGGACCAGCCTTGTCCACCTTCATTCGCATTCTTGCGGTTTTCGCTCACAGCGGCCCTTAATCCTGGAATCGCGCGGCGCGGTCGTTTCAGTCCCCTTGAATACTATAATCGTGAGACTCGGCGGTACATACGAAACGTGTTTTATCTCCAGCATCTCTTGCAGGATCTACGTACGATCGTATTGCGACGAGGAACCGATTAATGACCGATTTCGTCGTAGAGTCGGAGCAGCCGAAACAAGGATAGTACCTGCAAATCGTTTACGCTGCGAAGGTATCGCATGCAGCGAGATACTTATGCAAGTAGGAAATGGCGCGGGATCTAGCACCAACGGGGACGAGATAGCAGAAGAGGCAACGATCAGCGGGGTATACATAGCAGCACGCACGGCGCGAGGAAGTCGGCAGCGCGAAACCATACGTTCTTAGTATCGTAGGCTCAACTGTGCACGTCGGAAATCAGAAACCATTTCACATGAAATATTTATGGACACGCGGATGTTTATCAAATAGAAGTCCGTAGATCTGACTTAAAAAGTAGGTGGATTAGGAAAAAGTAGGTAGTAGATTCATTTTTGCGTCAGCAACGTTACATTAATAATGTATAAGTAGCGCGGAAGTTAATCTTACGAAGAAGCATTCGCCAATCTAGTCTCGTAAAAATAGTCATGTAGGAATCTCCTAGTTTTGATTAATCCTCCAATGTATCTCCTAGTTTAAATTAATTCCAAATGAGAGAGATAGAAATGAATAAACTAGTGGATCCATACGAAGAATAATTGTAAAAACTTTTTGTAATCTCCCAGTGTTCGTTCGCCAATGTATATATAAAAAGATTCCTTTTTTAATTAATTTATCGATTTTTAGTAGATTTTAGTAAAATTAAAAAACATTCATAAAATCCTTCGAAATGCCACGTTGTCCAGTGACATTTAATAAATAGTAAAAGTACAAATTAGTAAAATGACAAAAGACTCATAAAATTTCTCGTTCGTTCGCTAATATATAAAAAATATATAAAAAATATATTAAAATGTATAAAATATATATCAAAAAAGACGATTATACACGGAGAGTATTTTCTTTTAGACTTTATCCTGTGCATTTTAGTAAAGTTAGTTTTTTAGATTAAAAACATTATTTTTTAAATTAATTCATAGATTTTTAGTAAATTTCAGTAAAGTATAAAAAAAACTCTCATGAAATCCTTCGAAATGCCACGTTGCTCAGTGACATTTATTAAATAGTAAAAGTAGAAAATAATAAAATGACAAAAAGCTCTCAAAAAAATTCCTCGAAATGCCACGTTGTCCCACAACTGCCGTGCTTTTCCGGGTAAATTCTGTGAGAAAAGAAAATTCTCTCTGTGTAGGAATACGCTTGTACCATAACGAGACAATTATCATCCAATTGAAATTAAGTTTATGCGTAAATCGGCGAACCGTGGGGCAATTTTAGATATTTTATTTCGATGTTATCGGAGCGATGTGCGGAAAATTGTTACGGATCCGACGCAGGTGGTGTCGAGAATTGCTTTATGCTATCTCGGCACAGAAGTGCAAAACGCGTTAAGTGCATCGACGTTTCTTCGCGAAATCAACGGAACTGGTGGCGATTCGCTCACGATCGCTATCCGAGTCCCAGCGCGTTTCCCTTACCACCGACTCTCGATGGGCACTCGGTGGGTATCTGGTGGGCACCTGGTGGTCTCTACGAGCGGCGGCACTACATCGCACTATCTCCTCGCTTGCTATTCGAAAGATCGTGGACCGCGCGCGTACACCCAAACGTCACGTCGGGTCTTGTCTTCATCCTCGGTCCTCTCCTCGTCTTTTTCTCCTCCCTTCATCTTTTCCTTATCTTATTCTTTATTCTCTCTCTCTCTCTCTCTCTCTCTCTCTCTCTCTCTCTCTCTCTCTCCTCCTCTGTCCACGCTGTTCTCTCCCTCGGTCAGATAATCTATTCTCTCTCTTCTTCTGCTTCTTCTTCTTTTTTTGCTCTCTCTCCCTCTCTCTCTCTCTCTCTCTCTTTTCTACACTGACGAGTCGCGAATTAAAAAGGGGACATGCGATCGCCCGCCAGGATTTATTCGCGAAGACTCAACGAGTGATCTTCGCGCCGAGTGCAATCGCGAGTCTTCACTGTGATCGACACAGGCCGCTGCAGAAAACGCCTCATTTTCATCAATGAAAGAGAAAAGATAACAGCCAACGAATCTTGTGACCGTCTGCGGGAAGTGAACTTAAACAAACTTTTAATAATTACCGCGAATTTTCGGCCATTTTCAAATCATTTTCGGTCAAACGCTTTGATCAATCGATCTTGGATTTCTTGATATCCTTCGATCTTGGCGAAGTCGCTGCGTCGAAAAAGACGAGGGGGAGTTACGAAATCCCATTCGTCAATTTCAATATTCGGCGGATTCCAGTTATCCATAATTCAATGTCGGTTCTGTGGGAAGATCGAGAGTAACGGGATTTTACGTGGAGATTGAGACGTATAAGTTAAGTCTGATAGCAACATAGAGAAATCTGTCCGGTATTTCTTTCGCCGTTCTTCCCACTCTCTTTCTCGGAGAGCCCGTGAGTTACATAAAGAAGGATTTTACTGGTCAGTTAATGAACCCGGTTGTGCGTGCACTCGAGGAACATCCAACAACGACGGCGACATCGAGGACGAAAACGGCGAGGACGGCGATTGGGCTGATATTATGTAAGTAAATATGAATAATTTGTCATCTGAAAGCGACGAAGAATGTGGCCCAAGAACACGGTCGGGTAATGCCTTATTGCACGCATTGGAAAATACATAGCGAAGCGACCTACAGGAAATAAGTGTGATCGAAGAGAAGTCTATTTTTTTTATATGACGTCGAATTCCACTTCTAATTTTGGCGGTGACTTGTGGAAAGAAAGGTTAATTGGAAGATAAAACGGTTTTCGAGTTAGCGGAAGGAATAAAAGAAGGGGATAGATAAAACTAAAAAAAATTAAAATTTACATTTTTTAAAACTAATTCTAGTAGACAACATCTTAAATACCGTAAAGTTTGCGATAAAATTACTTCTCGCGTAATAAGTTTATGTACGGAGTATATCTTTTTTCATGGGGTTATCTCCTTTGCGACACTAAATATTGTTTGTTTGCACAGATTTCGCGCTGATTATATATTTACAATTACACATCAGAATATGATATATTCTTATATTAATTTGTATCTTCTGGTTCTCACAAAATGTCAACTTTTTTAAACAGTTATTCTTAAGCCTAATGAAATTTGTAGATTTTGCGAGTCTTCTAAAGGAGCTAATTTAATTTAATAGACGTAGAATATGAACACATATTGATAAAAAAATCTATGATAAAACTTGTAGTATCTATAAGAAATTAAAATTTTTAAAGTAAAATCTTCTTCTCTGCCCCTTTCTCCGTAGAGAAAGTAAGATGATAAAGGATTTGTTTAAATACATTAAAGACCACAAGTAAAAGTAAATAAATTATGTATACAAAGTCATTATACATTTATTGCTTGCTTTAAGCAAGATTATCTAATCCTCGAATCATGACGGAAAATATGTGTGATTTTATGTAACGCATTAAAATCTCAATAATGTGACCTGGATACATATAACTCGACATACTTAAGCTTGCAGCGAACAAATTAGCCATAGCAATTACGCATAATGTGTCGAGAAATCTTCCTCGCGACGTATGATTTATCGTCCGTAAAAGATCGATTATTAACATGATATTTAAAGAGTAAAGCGTATTACTTAATGTTAACGACTCCTGCAGTGAAGCTTAGACACTGACCGATTTCTCGTGTACCACTTAGAAGCGTCGCGGAAACGAGTCCTTGGAGAATAGAAACTTCGTTGACAGTTTTCAAGTTATTAGCAGGTTTCAGGTTATCAGGTTATCAGTGTCCGATATATCGTTTGCTTAGAATAGGATGGCACTTTTAGGAGTTTTCCTCACTTTAGAATACACGATCTTTCGATGCGTAGCATCGAGCTCGTCCGGAATATATTATGCCCGTTTATGAATGTAATTTGTACATTTGCAAGTCGTTGCATTTGGTTGGTCAAAAACTTGAAACCAACCGAGAAATTTCGGATATCTTTTTTACAACAATAACATTTATCTCTTTTAAAATTACAACTAATATGCGTCCGAAGAATTGATATTTTATTCAAATCGTGCGTAAAAAAAAGTTCTTCACATGGAGATTGGAATTAATTTTTTTCACAGTGATTTTTTTCCTAATTACCATTCATTTGTTAATTAACGCTTGTTCAATGAAACTTTAAGTAATATGTTATCTCTGCCAGACAATTCTTCACCGAACTACATTTTATAATATGTTTCTATCGCCTGCATGTGCTAATATAATATATTAGAGATATTTTCGTTTCATCTTTTTGCTGGAGCGTTCATTTACTACAAAGCTTAATGAACCCGGGAATATATTAATAACATATTATCGAGGAGATATTGCCAAAATTATGGTCGTAGATAAAATTTTTATCGCGCGTCTTTACTGCTGCTGAATCTCTCTCTTTCTCTCTCTCTCTCTCTCTCTCTCTCTCTCTCTCGCGAATATTAAAATGACAATTTGGTTGAGTTGTGAAAATTTAATATCAAACGTTTAGAATTGTTATTCACTAAAAATTTAACAGAAATCTTTAATTATACTTTGTCGATGGAACTTTTAAAATCTGTCACGGTACTTTCGACTTGACGATTGCACGAGTAATTCGGACGTACGTATTATTTTGTATTAAATTCAAATCGTTTATAGATTTAAAAGTATGTGTGAATTTTATTATGTTTTCCATCAACAAACTGTACTTTAAGACTGAAACGTACTCGGCGCACAGGACGTGTTGGCAACGGTATATAAACAAGTCGCACGATAAACCATAGGGCTATCCTGCACGGACCGTTCTTATTTTACATTGATTTATATTATATTTCTATTATACCGTGGTCCATGCCTTGAGTCTCCATTATTAATATTTTTGAATTTAGATTTGTTAGACATTTTGAATCGAGTCCGTTGAAACACTGAATTCGATATCGCTATATTTAGCGGTAACGCGAAACAGTTAAAATACTCTTCGTTGGATTGTCCGGCAATGCGGAACGAGTGATCATTATTTTCCTCTTTACCTTGTATTGCTTATACGTGACGTTTTGCTATGTCATTATCTGCGCGGCGAACAAGTCGTTCTCACAGCATGACTCTAGGAATCCCGACAAGTTATTCGGCGGCGGACGTTGTTTGTTAATGCAACTGTTATCATGTAGACGAGCAAATCATCGATTAACATGTTTCAAATGGCAAAATTGTATCCGACAAGAAGGTGGCACAATTTCAGCGATCTGCCGCATTCGAAATTTTGGCTAAGCGCGAGGATTATTGATGTTCAATTAATGGAGTTGGGCGGCGTTTTTCACGTTGCCGTGCAAAAACTGGAAAGTCCTTCTTCAACGACCGCCACTCTTTTCAAGAATATATTGCTCAACATAATACGGTCGGCATGGATCACATTTCGAAATTCTGAGGAACCCCGAGAAAGTAATTCAGCGTCGGCAAGGCGAAGCTTATGTGCACACGTATCGGATTACCGTGTAATCTTTGCCCAATTTTTCGCAACGAGTCCGCTCCCACCTACACCAATTTTCATTGAGCGTAAATTAACGTGATTGCCAGGCGATTACCAATATCTTAAAACGAAGAGTATACAGTAAAAGACGCGTCACATGGATACGTCAATGTATGAGGTGTTTCCGTTAATGTTTAAAAGTTTCTGCGAACAAAGGAAGTTATTATTTTCTAAGTAAACAAAATGCTACGTTCCTTTAATTTCCTCGAAGTAACATCTTTACAAAGTATGTAACGTCAATGTACATATTCGCGCCGGTGTTTTTGACGCGTGATTAGCGTTAAATATGCTGAACCGAGTAAATGGCATATGTAAATTTTATCAGCACTGAAGAACGATATGGGGCTTCGATACAAGTCTTACGTATAAAAATTTCGGATTATACGCAATAAAAAGAGATCGTCGTGAGTAGGTAATGTTGACAAAGCAAATACGACGGGTTTAAGACAAGTAGATAAATTTAAAGCAAATATTGGTACATTAAAAATGGAATAAAACGGTCAATTTATAGACTCTTTGTTTGTTAAATTTCTAAAAAGGCATTATGCATTATCTGGCTGCAATTTGAATAGCAATAGCCCCCGCTGGACTTCTAATTAGTACGTTTACACAATTGATAAGACAATAAGACTTTCACCCGCACTTCGCAGTGCGGCATTATCGGCCGCAATTAAATGCCCGGCAATATTATCTAATTAAATCGATTCAAATTATAATTACGTTTGACCAGAAAATAATCCAATTACGATTAAACTGCTAAGAGACAAAGGTCCATATTATCGTCTGAGACGTCGAAATAATAAACGCGCGATTTAAAAAACTATACGAATTTAATTTCAATAAATTTTTATTTTATTTCTCCTAGTTGTCTGGTATGAAACTGAGATTTCTCCGTTATACTTTGTATCATAAAAAGGGAATATTTTTCAAAAAGTCGACCAAACTGGCAAAAAGGTGATCTTTATTTAGTTCACAACGTTTCGACCTCTTAATCGGGTCCTTTTCAAGTGTGGTCGAGAAACAATTCAAAGCAATTGAGCCGCAATTTAAAGAAAAACAAAGGAAAGTCTATTTTTTAGTATAGTGATATATAAAGGTGAAAGTACCTATAGTTGTCGCAGCAGCGTAATTTGTTTAACCGAAACAGAATGAGTGCATGAGTCTGTGGTTGCAGATTCATAGTGTCAAACCTGGGATTACTATGGGTGAAAATAAGTAACTGGTTGTGTCGTTAGAAAATAAGTTACCGATTGTTTCGGGTAAACAAATTACGCTGCTCCGACAACTATAGGTACTTTCACCTTTATGCATCACTATACTAAAAAAATAGACTTTCCTTTGTTTCTTTTTATATTGCGGCTCAGTTGCTTTTAATTGTTTCTGGACCACACTTGAAAAGGGACCCGATTAAGTATTTTTTCATTCACATTTTTTCATCAAATCACAAGATGATTTGCTCGTCTACGTGATAAAATATCAACCCGATAAAGAGGTCGAAACGTTGTGAACGAAATAAAGATCACCTTTTCGCCAGCTTGGTCGACTTTTTGAAAAATATTCCCTTTTTGAATTAACACTGGCGACAATGAGATTCACTCACTTTGTATTATAGTTACAGTTTCATGCATGGATACGAAATGTGAAGATATTAAAGTGCGGGGGCTGGGTTCTGCAAGTCATTCGCAAGAGAAACGTACGCGCGAAGTTTCGTTCTTACAGAAGCTGCACATGCGTTTCTCTTGCGAATGAATTCAAGAATCTATCCCCGGCGTGCGATGTCAAAGGATAATCATTGTTACTTTATTAATATTGATAAAGCATATTAATGTCACCAATATATATATAGCAAAGAAACTATTTATGATGTATGAGATTTTTTTTCCTCAGGAACGAGCAATATTAAAACGCAGCGATATAATAAGATGTTTAAAAAAAACATGTAAAAACATGTTTTACTTGTCTGTTTTATAATTTACTTTGCATTCTCTCTAGTTTAATATTCTTGTCAAGAGACACGATTGTGTCTCGTGGCAAGTATAAGCGTAGCGAAAACCGTGTGTAATACGCGAGTACGCGAGTTGAGAGACCCACGGATTATCGAATCTCAATAACGGCTGATACTTAACACTAGAAAATACGTAATAATAATGTGGAAATGTTTATTACATTCGAAGATAGATGGTTAATTAGTCTCTCTAATTGCTCTTCTGAAGTAAACTGTAAGCGATAAAGATTAAGTACGACTATTGCAAAGATAATGAAATTTGACAAGGGTCAAGCTGGGAAATCGAGAAAAGCAAAACGAAGGTGTTGAATTTACAGATAAAAAAGAAGGTTACAAAAGATAAAGAATTGTGAGTGGCATTTTATGTACGGTAGTTGAGAGTTCTTGAAATGCCAAGAGGTCGAAGATATATAAAGGCAGCTCGTAACGACAGGCATGATTACGTAACTTAAACCGGGCAAGGACGTTTGCTGTAAAGCAACAATAATAATTTACGGATGTCAAGCCGCGTTTCCTCGATCTTCTGGCGAAAGTCTTACGATACGTCGGAGTGCCATCGATTGTTTCGCCGCACGCCCGGTCGAGCAAGGTTTGGCGTAACAGAGCCAGCGACCACGGACATCTGTACACATCACCCCTTGGGTGGTTTCACTTCTTTCGGTAATGCCGGGAGATCGTGAAAGCTTGATCTAGTTTTAACGCTCGCGCGCAATAACAGACGGAAGCATGTGTCGTGTGTGTTTCTATCCTCGCCCGCGTGCGCGAGTGGAAAGGCAGCTATCGGACTTCCTTCTCGCTATCACACAGTCAGTACGATCGTTGTCGTCGTGTTTGAGGTCATTACCATTATTTACCGATAATGAAAAGCTTGGAAATACATACGTCCGACAAAGAGACAGGAAAAGAAAGGTGGGAAAGGAGAACGGCCACCTAAAACCGCTACCGGAAGGTGGCAAAAGGAAAGAGAAGTTTTACTCTCCGGTTGCGAACGATTAATCGCGCGGAGAAGCGGTGCAACGGAAGTGGAAAAATAATGATAGTTCGCAGATCGAGTTTGCGCGTTAGCGTAAAAAAAAAAAGTGGCTCGTGTGCCAACACGACGCTCGATCTATCCACGACGAAGGTTGGAACCTTAACCCGTAGGAGAGCCTGAGGATTGGGGGTTCGCACGCCATGGGCGTTCCCCGAACGTTCAATGAACCTTTTGCTAATGCTAGAAATTCCGGCTCGTTTCACTTTCTAGAAATAGATGTTAACATTCTCCTGGTGTAACACTTAATGAGATACCACCTTGTTCCTTGCACCTTGATCGAAAGTCGCATTGATGACATAGTTCAATGTTGAATATCACATGCGCGATCGGTAACGAGATCGACAATTAACAGCGCATATACAACCGGCGCGTAAATTATGTCCGGCGGTGATAGGCGGAAACGTAAGCTTAATCAGCTACTTGCAAACCGCAAACGCCGCCGCAAGATATCGTTGTTTTGCTATGCAATTGTGGGTTATATATGACAGCCGTGACGGTATGTTAAGCGCATGAAAAACGCATCGCATTTGAATTTAACGGAACGAATCACGCGACTTCTCGTACGATTCGCGGCAAATTGTTCACGCGTGTCTCCTCCTACGGTACTCATTTGTAACAGCGAGTTCTTTCAGCAGACGACATGATACTGTCCTATATTTCTCGTATCATCCTTGCCCGCGGCACAATGCCGGTCGTGATACAAAAATTACAGTGTAGCGTGAAGGCAGAGCAACGCGTAGATACAATCGAAACTTACCGACCATTACTGGCGCGTTTTCGCTAAACTGCGAAAGCGGCAAGACCAGCTGAATAATGCACGGGTTTTTGTAACAGCGCATTAAGCAATAAGAGACAGTGGCGCGAAAATCCCGTTCTCGATCGCCCTTGTAGACACGAGACAGAAAGTCCTGGTAAGTTGCGCTCGTGTATATCATTTTTTCCCGCGCGTAAGGTGCGTGCACGTATACGATTCTCAAGAGAAAGAGAGAAAGAATGGGCAGATTTATGCGAATGCAGCCGAAACATTCCGGCGCAGTTCGCATTTACGGCAGACGTGCGTGACCATTAACTACCTTTGGAGGCCTTGAAGCGTAATTCTGCGTAACTCTCCCTTAATTTATGGTGCTTAGTAAACGGAGCTGCAATTTAGGCGCCTTTGTACGCTCGCTGAGTTCGTGTCAAATGTCACGATAACATCTAATTATATCATCGCGATATCACTCACTTGGCGAGATTCAATTTCAAAGGCGAGAAAGAAATGCGCTCTCTCAGTGTCAAGCTAATAAAGAAGTATTTGCTAGTGCCAACTTCTGTCTCGATGCATTTTCAGAAATCACTGTCCATGTTCTTGGAAGCTTCTTCACTCATTTATTTACGATGACGGCTACACCTGCGTCAGCGTATTTACTGTAAGACTCACTTGTCGAGGAAATTTAAGACGTACACGCTAATAAATTTAAGTGCACTCTGTCGGTTCGACAATATTAAAAAAAAAACGCCTTTGTTTCTTTCAGAATTCCTTCTTTACGTTTTGCGTTTACATTTCCGTAATTAAAGTGATTGATAATTAAAACTTAAAAGCCTACAAAGGGCAAGAATACTCAATCAAATTTTCCCACTGAGAAAAAACGAATTCAACGCCTGCCGGACAGTCTGTGGTACAAAGTGTGCGGAATCAGGTTATTGATATTTTAAAGCGAATGACGTTTCATGCCCTGAAGGAGTATACTTTTATTTCGCAATATCTCGTCACGCCTATGGTTTTTTCTACATTTGATTTACGAGGTTGATAGAAAAAAGTTAATACCAATTTTATTTTAACTTAGAATATCGAAATTAAAAAATAAACTAAAACAGAATCTGCTCTATACTTCGTCCAATACGTATGTTAATCTTTTGTAAAATTACAGTTATCTTTATTTCTTCGATGTAAAAAGAGCGAGAAAGCGATATAACAGGATTTCCAGATATTACTTTAGCTTTCTCTAGTAAAATAGTCGTTATACTAGTTTGTTCTCTTGCGTGAGAAAAATATAGCAAGTATAGATGATGACACTGTGAAACCGACGTAAAGCAGTAACAAAGTACGAAATATTGAAATCTAAGGACATAATAAATATTTTTAAATGATATTAACCCGGGTATACGCCTGAAATTTTTTTAAAGAAGGCGAAGATATTTGGTTTTGCGAATTTTTCGTTCCCGTAAACACAATGAATACGAGAAGAATGCATATGCATGAAAAAAGAGTTAGTGTCTTTGAAGTAAGGTAACCTTCTGGGAAGATGACGGGCAGATACATCATATAATATCGACGTCATGAAAAATATAATAAGTAAACGTGAGTCTCTTTATACGAGGATGATAGACAAATCTAATGGGGAAAGTATTGATGAGCATCGTGATATAACTCAACTTCGTTTCCGGTTATTCCTATTATGACATCAATTCTTATTAAACTTTCATGTTTATAACATATGCTGTCGAAAGATGAATTTATTTTATACTTAACATTTTTTTTAGCATATTCTTTTGCCCATTCTCGCCGGGTTTTCGCAAAATTATACATGATAAATGCTGCGGAATACATTTTACATGTTTAATCCTCTTGCTCACTAATAATTCGCATATTCAAATTACATATCAATGATCCTAGATCAGATAAATTTATAAAAATAGGTATCTGTACTGATGTCATGCGATAAATCTGGGTTTGGCGAGACCTCAAACGAATCCTTGAAAAAATTAATAACTTAATATCTGATTCGAATTTTTTTTAAGTCGTAAATTTAATTCAGCAACATATCAGCGAGCAAAATGACAAAAAAAAACAACTGATCTGCGTGAAATCATATTTCTCGATTATTCTGGCGTTTACGTTTGCAAATATGTACATTTAGTATTGCAATATTAACTTATTTATTGCAACAATTTTTTTTGCAACGTTGACGTAGCTCTTTCATTTTTTCTCATTACTATGGTTGTGGCAATCGGTCGATTACGATGTATTTTCTAAACAAAATGATCATAATGAGTAAAACGGCGGCATTTACGACAATTCCGTGCGTCAGCAATATAATTGCTTAATTGACTGCTTCAGCAGGTGTCATTTAATATAACGTGTCATTTATGTATCGCACAGTGATTAATGCATTATAATCTTAAACTGTGATATATCTGTGATATAGCGGCATATTATTTTTAAGAAATAACTCCTTTTATATATTTTTTAAATTCATTATTGGTTTCCTTATGAGATACAGTGGGGGATATTTTAGACAATAATCTTAAATAAAATAATTGGGTCTTTTAAAGGAAACTTTAAGTAATAGAAATCGGATTAATATGATTTGACAAATGTAGGTGTATTGTGATACAATAATCATGCATGCATTCATATTTCCAATGTTTCATGTAGTGTTCCCCAAGTACATTCACAATCATATCGCCAGACTGGATTGCCATATATATTACTGGTATCAGCTTAGAGCGGGAAAGACAATCTGTAGTTAATGTAGCCAAATATTTAATATATGCCGTATATGCTATTGGTATCAGCTTAGAGCGAAAAGGATAATTTGTGGTTAATGCAGTCAAATATTTCAGAGTAGTTAAACAGTTACGTTCAGACTAATCAAATATTCAATATGTGTGCATTTAAATGTAGGTATACTAGTACACATAAATAGTCTTATGAGAGTAATAATTATTCCGCTCCTCTCTCTACTGATTCCACTTGTATGCGTTCACGCAGGGTGTATTTTAGCTTATGATCTTCGCTATTGAGTTTTTACGTCACATGGATATACAACTAAGCAGAGTAAATTTTTTTTGTTAATTAATATTCATTCACTCAATATTTACATCATATTGACACCATTGTATCTCATTTTCGTATAATAAACACTTGAATGAAGTTACAGTTTGCACCTTGACATTATTAAAGTGTACAAAGTGGAAAAATATGTGTGAAAATAATTCCTAAAACATAAAATATTAATAATAAATGTAAAATAATATACTTAATAGAATGTAAGACAATTTAGCACAAAATTTCTAATTTAAATGATGATTTAACACATAATTTAAAGAGATAATTTCACTCTTGTCTCGTAGCAATAGGATACTGACTTTATCCGCAGAAAAGGCGCGGCTAGAAGTTATTAGTTATTATTTGCGCAAAGATACAAATTCGATAATTTCCCTGTAACTTTGATCGAGTAACTTTAATATTAACACTTGCATCGCGCTGGAAATAATCTTCGCATAACTGCATACTTGACATTTACGTAACGCATGTCCAATAACAAAAGTTCCGTTGCGAGACATGGATATACAACTAAGCAGAGTACATTTTTTTTGTTAATTAATTTTCATTCACTCAATATTTACATCATGTTAACACCATTGTATCTCATTTTGTATAATAAACACTTGAATGAAATTACAGTTTGCACTTTGACAAAAGTTCCGTTGCGTCACATGGATGTACAACTAAGCAGAGTAAATTTTTTTTGTTAATTAATATTCATTCACTCAATATCTACATCATATTAACACCATTGTATCTCATTTTCGTATAATAAACACTTGAATGAATTCACAGTTTGCACCTTGACATTATTAAAGTGTACAAAGTGGAAAAATATGTGTGAAAATAATATTCCTAAAACATAAAATAATAATAATAATAAGTGTAAAATAATATGTTTAATGGAATGTAAGACAATTTCGCACGAAATTTCTAATTTAAATGATGATTTAACACATAATTTAAAGAGATAATTCCACTCTTGTCCCGGAGCAATGGGATACTGATTTTACGCTATCCGCAGAAAAGGCGCGGCTAGAAGTTATTAGTTATTATTTGCGCAGATACAAATTCGATAGTTTCCCTGTAACTTTGATCGAGTAACTTTAATATTAACACTTGCATCGCGCTGGAAATAATCTTCGCATAAATGCATACTTGACATTTACGTAACGCATGTCCAGTGACAAAGGTTCCATTGCGAGACGCGTCGGGCCGGCTAGTTATTTTTTTGCCTCCTCCTTTCCCTTTTTAATTTCGATTTGGTTTTGCATTTCAGGCAAAAGCCAAGCATGAGGGACCAACGACGGGACTGCGAGGAGTGAAAGTGAAGCTGAGGGAACGTGCGTCTTGCCTGGACCAGGTGTGAAAGTGCAGTGCGTAATACGAACGCAAGGAACACGTGGTGCGGTGGTACCTGTCGAAACCGCGATATCGACGCAACGACGGCGGGGGACACGAGGATGAGGCAGTAGTGATGATAACGACGACGATAATGATGATGCAGATGTGTGCTCACCGCGAAAACAATGCCCAGTGTAGTGACGGTAGATGATAATGATTATGATGATGATGATGATGATAACGATGCTGATGATGACCTCCTGTACACGCAACACTCATTCTGGGTCAACGTGCTTACAACCGCCAATTAAAACTTATAGCAATTAGTTATTTCTGGCGGATTATCTAATCTTCTTTTATTCCACTTTCATTCGGCTGATGATCGACGGTCTCGTTCATCAGCAATCGGCCGTTTGAAGACTATCGTGCACCCCCGGCCCGAATAAAAGTGCGATCGAAACACAGAACTTTTTCGACAAACATTATTTATGAAAAATATATTCGGCTCAAGTAATTGATACTTATCAATTGTCTTATTAGCGTTACGTCGAGTGCAATCGATTGTTATTTATCGATCAACGAGATTATTTTCTTTCTTAACCGTGATACAAGATCGAAGGCAACGAAGATGAAGTTCATTGCGTCCTTGTTCGGGACGAGGTCCCCGAAGGTGATGGGCAGGCAGTACATGAAAGTCGGCAGAAACGCCCTCTTCGGCGTGACAGATCACACCAGTGACAATATTTGTACCGAAAAGGTGCCGAGGCCGTTATCCTTGATAATCTCCAGAAAGGGAAAACTCAGACATGGTGAGTAACTATCAACTATTATTCAACAATAAACTGCTCTAATAAGTTTTACATTTAAGGCAGAAACTTATCGCGCTCAGGAATTTTTCTGCTTTCTACGCAATTCTTATGTTTCTATCTCGATTCGTGGACACCGTTGTGTTTTTATTATATTTTTATTAATAACTCCACCCGTAAGAAACCCGCGTTATGTCCGACAAGAAACCGGCGCGCAGGACAAAGGTGGAAGGAAACGGTACATGAATTCACATTTCAATGAATTACAAGTATAGGCTACCTACATGTTGCCTTTGACCCGCATTAGCCGTTTTCCATATGTTGTTTGGTTCTTTTTTTTTTTATTACGTTGCTCATTTAATGCATTAACTGTTTGAACTTAATCTTGAAAAGTAAATGTTAAGCGGACGACAAGCTTTACTCTTGCGTAATCCGATTAATCCGTACTAAACCGCGATTCTTAACTGCAATTTTCTACCGCAACTAATGATAATACGTTATTAGAAGCTTGCGGACTCGTGCCGGCAACCAGACCGGAACAATATTACAGCATGAGTAGTAAATTGCCATTGTTCACTCGACACTTTCCTTAATTAGTCATTATTTGAAAGAGTAGTCGATTTAGCGTTAATTGATCTGTATGAGGTATTCTGCTAATAACGTATCGCTTGAACATGCAAGTCACGTAAATCGTCAAAGGAATACAGTGTAGGTATATGACAAACAGTTTCTTCACGGTGAGAATCATTAAAGTGCATACCGGGTGCTTCGAAGATATGCAAGTTCATTTATTATTTTACAATAATTTACAAAATCTTCAAAAATACTAAAATTGTATGCTGCCCTTGATTTTGTTACAACAGACAGTTTATTCCAATTTTATATCTCCTTTTCCTCCTTCTCCCCCTCTCTGCTGCCAGACTTTGTAAAAAGTGTATTATATTTTATAAAATCGATTACGCAGCTATTTTCTTGTCCATATTTAGAATATGAATGAAATTTCCGTTTCAATATTACATGCATATGTATGAAATGAAAATACAAAATGTTATAAAAATTATTTGCTATTTGCATTTAGCTATAAACTTTCTAATAATACAGTTTTAAAAATGAAACAAAGATATAATAATATATAAAATTTTATATTTCTATTTTACTTTTTAATATTGAATGTTGTTACATGATAAACGCAAAAAGTTTCATTAATTCCGAGTCTAATTAAAATTTACTGAAATGCATACTCACATATACATACGGCTATCTATTTACTGTTATCTACTAATTTTCTTATAAATGTTACATCTGGATAAAAAAATGATTATTCTTAATTTTTTATGTTTAATTTTTCTCAATGTCAGATACTTGTAACACGCGCTGCTCAGTGTCAAAACAATACGACTTTTCTTTCAGCTAAAAAGCAATGCAACCACCTTATATCAACGATTACCGTTTACGAATAACAGGTATCAAAGTGAGAGCCGCCGTATCAAACCGCAACTCTCACCACATTTAAAGAGCGTGCATAATTAAAGTTGCGTACAAGGTCGACCAGTCAATTCTCGTTACGTGGTCGAAATATTCTTGTTATCTTGACAAACTAAACCAGAGAGAGAGTTAGTTGCTGATCGCTAGATTCGTGGTAATTCGTGCTGTAGTGCGCAGTCGATTAGGGTCGCGATAGCTCTTGCTAGGTTTCACGTTCAATCCTCGTAAAGCCGCACCAATAAAAAGTGACTGATAGACTCATCTTTTTGCGTGTAATATCATTACATTTTTTATGATTATCGCGTCATCTTCTAGACAATTAATTTGCTTCTGACGTTCGAACTGTTTACGCTGAATCTCGTAACTTATAACGAGCATCTATTTCAGATATACTTATGTATAAAAGTTTTTTGTTTTATGTCAAAAGCGCTTATCAATATATTTGCTTAATTAACATGAAAAGATAATATCTCTTTAATTACAAAATGAGTGTAATACGATGTATGTAAAATGTATTTTTTGTTTAAAAAAGTGTGCTTGAAATTTTTTTAAAAGTTGATGAGTGTGGAAAAAAATTTGAAATCATATACAAATCTCATTCTAAGTTATTGCTACATTGTAGACTGCATGGAATCACTGGAAATTTCAAAATGGTACTGGAACAGTATGTAAATATGTCTTTCAATTATTGCTGCTGACTTTAACAAAAATATTTAGAACCTTTAGTCGCATTTACTTTGTCTTCGTAAAAATTTAATTAGACATCTCCTCTTGTAGCTTCTTAAAAGAAAAGATGTGTAGATAACATATGTACACAGTTGAAAAATTTGTGTTAAATTTAACAGATATCGCATGTACCAAACGGTCCACAAATTTTTCTGTTAATTTAACATAATATGGATATGTTAAATGATTACACTAATACTCTGTTAATATTTTAACACAAAATAAATGCAAATCTTAAAATAGTTTAAAATAAATTTTCTGTAAAATTAACACATTTTTAATGACAAAATAAATAAAAAAATGTAATTTCTACATTTTACAGATGTAATAAGTCAAATGACGGTTTGCAATCACTCTCACTTATGTTATATAGAATAAAACCAGCATTTTATTCTGTAAATTTTAACAGAGAAATGTTGTTACTAATAATATCGAACACATGTATTGTGTCAGTTTAAAAATAAGTACACATTGTGTTGTTTTAACATTTCTTTTCAGTTATTTTAATAATTTTACATTTGAGATCAATTACCACAAGAGCAATATGTTAAATTAGCACGTGATTGTGTTAAACATTTAACACAAAAATTTTAACCGGCATCTTTTTTTAACAAGAAAACACAAATTTTCCAACTGTGTGCATACCATATGTGGCAACATTTTTTCTGGAATACTTTTATTACTTTATTGTTACTTTTACTTTCGTGAAACATGAAGAACGACGATGTATCTCTATTACTAGAAAATGACTGCTTTTCACATTTTTCACGAATCTCTTGATAGCAAATAACAGGACGATGTATGAAAAACCTGATTCTAGCCGTTACAATTTGCAGTTTAATATCGTAGCTAGTGATCAAGGCGTGTCGATAATATAGCTAATTAAATTTCAGCATTTCGAGGAAAGTAGCAATTACACGGTAGTTATGAATTAAAACTGTTATTAGGTCAGCTAAACATTGCACGTCAGAATGCGTGATGTTCGTTATTGTTCTATTTGCGCTCTATGAATATGAATGTTTTATCATTAAAAATGATTGTAAAGATCGTAACGCTTTAAACACCAGAAAACGATGCTGCTGGCATGTTTGCACGAGCATTTTAAAAGCGGAAATCAACATCAATATTTGCACATTAACAAACGTGCGTTTGTAACGGTATCACAGATACTGACGTCACGCGAGCTAAAAGTTTAATAGTACGGCACAAACATAATTGGTTCAAAAGTTGCCTTTAACTGATTATAAAAGTTGTAGTGACCGAGGGATTGACGATTCAATATCTCAGCGCTAAGACTGACGATTAAATTTCTATTAATTATTTTCTCTACGAATAGACAGTCACATATGTGACAACATTTTTTCTGGAATACTTTTATTACTTTATTGTTACTGTTTCTTTCGTGAAACACCAAGAACGACGATGTATCTCTATTACTAGAAAATTACCGCTCTTGATAGCAAATAACAGCAGGACGACATCGATGGGCATCGTCGAAATAATTCGATATGAAAGATATGAAATAAAATATCTTGTATATACACGTACGCTATGTTAAATACCATGTGCAACATAACGGAGGCCGAAGTGCAGTGGGTCAGTGGAACAAGTGATAGAGGACAGGTTGCACAGCACAGTTATATACGCATCACTTCGATTAGCTTCACTATCGCCCATTAGTTTATCCTAACACGCCTGTGTAAAAGCTTGTTATTTCAAGCAACCGTGGAAATGGTATTTTCGAGATTGTGATTGTAGGGAATTTCGTAAGAGAGTATATACTAGTATATAATAATATATATAAAAAATATAATTTACACATGTATGTATGCACATACATCAAAATAACGCATAGTGCATCATCAACATGCAGAAGTGCTTGTTAAATAATCCTCCTTTAATTTCCTGTCATAAGAGAAAAACAAAGGAAGCATAAAATGCGGCGCTATCCAGCATTAAACTCTCCAACCATGTTCCGGCGTTGAAATTTCTGCAGTTAACAAGCAGAGAGGGCTTTCTTACAATCCAAGTCTCCGTATACACATTGTTGTACGAAGATTTTGATAATATCCAACTAAATACAATCGGATAATCCAATTACATAATAACAAACGGATGTGTCCGATTAAATTGCATATCCAGTAAAAAATGTGATCGGGTTTTTCGATCAAACGTCGGTAACTGTATTTCATCGGATAAATTTCATCGAGTATATACATAATTTAATCGGAAAAAAGTAACCATGGACATGATTATTTAATTGGTTTACCCGGTGGAAAGTTTTCTCAGTGCACAAGTATAATTTCGAAGTTGTTAAAACATCTCCTCTAAAAAAATTTGAAGGAAGAAAATTGCTCCTATGCCTATTTCCATTTGTTCCTTTTATAATGTCTCTTCCGGGGAGACCTTCTCTCATCCTGTGCCTGGTACATCCTTCATTCCGTGTTCCCGTTAGGTTCCGCAAGAGAATACGAGTTTCTGCTCGTCTTATTTTCGCTTTGCGTGGCATGAGCGGCGAGCGCAGCGTGATTTTCACTCACGCTTTGCGACACACACGAGATATGCACGCTCCTTGCGTAATTGGCAATTTATTGCTATTTCCAAAATCTTCTTTCGATTTATTTTTCATACGATTTTCCCTGCCGCCGAGTTACTCGCCTTTGAAAGCTTACTTGGCCGGATAATGAGGTCGTGTAGCATCTACTAAACTTGAATCAAGCGAGTCTGAATTAAACTATTAATTAAACAAGTCTCTATTCAGAAATTGTCAATTATGCAATCGCCTCGCTCAAGCGATAGTCAGTCCGATCGAGGGGAAAAAAAAGCAAGAAGAGAAAGAGATAGAATAACCGGTTGCGTGCCATTAATGGTTTTTTTAAGAGATTAATTCAACGATATCGCCTGCGAAATCTTCGCACGGCTATCCGTCTGCTTATTATACCGAGTGACCAAATAGGCACAAATACTCGGCGCCAAAAGCAAGCATTGAGATATTGCACGACTTTCCGAGCGTACTGTACTGTTCGAAGACGAAAGGTGAATAAGTCTCTGATTGAAGAACCATGATAAATCGTTCAATATACCGTCGCGAGCAGTTCGCAAATCATTTATCTATTATCGTCATGCACCGTAACGGGGCGCATTGACATTACTATGCCACATTCATAGATCCGCGCGGTCGTTGCGGCTATCAACTTTCTAATACTCTCGTCCTGCAATGCGCCGGGGCCATGTCATTAAATGGAGCTATGATATACAGATTGGTGATTGCAGGCAGACAGTACGTATCCCATTATCGCATCGCGTGCTTGTCCGCGTTGCGTCGCGTGAAGACACGCGTGGTGTCATCCTTCTTTCTTTTTTATGGGTCACGCGCGTATATGTAGCACTTGACATCGTATTCCATCCAGCTCGCTTTGCTCATTTGCTTCCATTTCGCTGGAAGCCGGGACGAACAATGCGTTGTTGTACGTTCGGTATGATAGAAGGCATTCCACGCGCAAGGATATCTCCGAGGTGGCATATTTTATTTTGAGTCATTGAAGCTGATTTAAAAAGAATGCATTATGAGCGAGTGAAAATTGAAAGTTTCGCCAAGTAAATTCTAGACGAGCAGATCCCGTTGAACCTCAACGCCGGCAAGTAGATAGTCATGGTACACTGCAAAACATATCCGTTTTAGATATAAAGGACAATTAAATTTCCGTTATATTTTATAACAGATATTCAATATTAAATATTAAGTGGAATTCTTAATATGACACTTTATTGATTATATAAAATCCTTTATATAAGTACGACCGTAATGGTTATACTGTTAAGACAGACATTATAACGGATATTGTAAAGGATTTGGTCATATATATTTAAAGCGGACAAGAGTTACCATAGCAACTGATTTTATTTTGCCAATCAATCTGTTAGAGTATCTCAGTCGCTTAAGGATGTATTACGTATACCTTCCCAGCAAAAAATACAGTAATCTTAAAAATTCAATATATATCGGTTGTATGCATACTTTAACGGCTGGCTATTATTGAATATTATAACAAAGATGTTAATTTTACTGATTTAAATAACTTCAACCTCTTTTTATAATTATTGACAGCGTATTTATAAATATTCTTAATAGCGGTTAAAAACTTTTGGCTGGGAATTTGCCATGAATCCAACTGCTAAAAACAAAAATCTGACATATACATATAATCTGCATATAGACAGAAAAATGTTTCATAACCTGTCAATCTCCAAACAATATGTTGTTTAAAATCGGAATATAAGACATTTTACAGATATCATTAAGACATCTATCTTGTACACGTAACATCATAAGACGTCTTATAAAAGGTACCCTATATTTATATTTTGGACAGCGTGTTGTCTGGAACGCACATAAAATTTTAAAAAATTAATAACTTGAAAACGAATCAGTCAATTGATCCAAAATTTATCACAGGTTTTCATGGTATATAAATGCACAACTTCTGTAAATTTCAGCTTTTTCCCTCTATTTTAACTTAAGTAACATACATCCTTAAGTTACTCGGCGGTTTTCATCTCGATTACACAGTTTAATATTAAGCTTAATTTTTTTGTCAATAATTGTTGCGGAGCAATATGGGAGTGGATCGACGCGGTAACTATCGCGGTAAATGTACCGCATGTGACTGCGATGAATTCGAGTTACCTCCCGCGGATGACACATACATGTGTTTCTTTTGCGAGCATCATTCGCCTTTACAATTACAAATTTCCCTTCTATTTATTCAGGACATTGTCCTAATGATAATGTCCTGTATAAATAGAAGGGAAATTTGTAATTGTAAAGGCGAA
>NW_011967220.1:1170084-1198030 GCF_000949405.1 Vollenhovia emeryi
TGACTGCGATGAATTCGAGTTACCTCCCGCGGATGACACATACATGTGTTTCTTTTGCGAGCATCATTCGCCTTTACAATTACAAATTTCCCTTCTATTTATTCAGGACATTGTCCTAATGATAATGTCCTGTATAAATAGAAGGGAAATTTGTAATTGTAAAGGCGAATGATGCTCGCAAAAGAAACACATGTATGTGTCATCCGCGAGAGGTAACTCGAATTCATCGCAGTCACATGCGGTACATTTACCGCGATAGTTACCGCGTCGATCCACTCCCATATTGCTCCGCAACAATTATTGACAAAAAAATTAAGCTTAATATTAAACTGTGTAATCGAGATGAAAACCGCCGAGTAACTTAAGGATGTATGTTACTTAAGTTAAAATAGAGGGAAAAAGCTGAAAGTATACGCAATTCCGCTTTAATTTCACGTTTACTTAAAGTGGAAAAAAAAGTCACTTTTTTCCGTTATAATTTCGCGGAATTTAGAGTGGACATGTTTTGCAGTGTACGAATAGTATCTCGTTGATAAGAAATATCGGCGACGAGTTCATTCCTTTAGAGAAAAAAAAACATTAAGACTATTTTCTGATTACCTCAGAAAAACGTTTGTGCATTAGCGAGATAACCGTTCAGATATCTCAGTATATTTATACTTGGCGCGAGAAAGTGAAAGAGTGACTTGAATATCAAGTTCAAACTTGGATTACGATGGGTCATGGCTCCATTATTATAGAAAATCGCGCTATTTTCCTGTATGCCGGAAGTTATTAACACACTTACATCAGCTAAATTACATCAATCTTCGTAACGAAAGTTAGTATAACTGCGAGAAGGTCGCAGATTGAATTAAACGAAACCATTGCATATGTAAGATTATATAAAACGAAAACAATAAGGAATGTGTGAACAATAATCTATTATATGCTAATTGTAGAATTATATGTCAGCGAGCATTCAGAGATTCATTCAGATAGAAATCAAATGAAGGGTCTAAACTTTTAATTGCGCATAATAACTGATTAATTTTTTATATGCTATTATATGCGTTATTATGGGATTTGAGATAGAGCTTCATTCCAAACAAATATATTTGCTTTGTAATCATTTTGTATTTTTTCCTATCTTGCGTATGAAGATACTCTTATGAGAGTACTTGAAATATTTTCTTTTGTTAAAACTTAAAAAGTTTAACAGTTTCAACCTTTACTGACACACGTAATCGTGCTGTGCACCGTATTGTTTTGTACTAAATAAGACTATTGAAACTTAACGTTTAAAAAATTCTTATTAAGATTAAGAAAGCGAACAGCAGGTTCCTCGGAAGATATATCGGATGCTTTCTACACTGTTTTCTACAAGTGAACCACTTGTACAGGAGCATGCTTCACCAGTATCTCCTTTCTGTATTACTACAATATCGTACGATCAGCACTGAACGTTTCTAACGAAATGAGGTGACCGAGTCGTTTAACTACATTTAACGGAACATCTCGTGATCATCTATCATTGCCACGGAACTTCAGTGTTAGATTAATTTTGTTCATTAATGTAACGTAACCTGCTAATCAATGTTGACCCGAAAATACCAAGAGAGCGTCTTCAGACACGTGCCAATTTCCTACTTGTTCCTGTACGTTCCTCTTTTTCTCAGCGGAACGCGGTCTAATAATTAGAAAATTTTGTTGCTAAACAAAAATTAGGTTTAAACTTATTTCAGCTTTCTAATTCCTTTCACATGATTATGCTTTCTCATATTGATAGGCTTTCCATATGAAATGCAATCTCTGTCGTCGATTATATGGCGATTCAAGGTCGACAATTTCGTCAGGGCATTGTACCCTCTCGAAAAGGTTCGGAATTAACTTAATGACGAAAGACCGAAGGCCGCAGAAAAGGGGAGGTGTCTATCCACACACGGTCAAGATCAAATAATTTTTACTTGTCTGGTGTCTTAGCCAAGTTCCACTCTTCGATTCTTATACCTTATATATATACTTTGTTTTTAAATGTAAATTAGTTTCGGATTGTTCAAATTAATTAATTTTCAAATGTGATGTTAAGAAATGGGTTTTTAGAGGCACTTTTCAAGTAAAATAAAAAATTTGACACTTTTATTTTAATTTAAAATAATTTTTCATTAAATGATTCATAATTGATTAAATAAAAAAACAAAAAAAATTAAAAATGTTAAAATATATATTCCATTATCACTTCTTTCGATCTTAATTAAAACATTTTTTAATACCGCCTCATTCACTAGATAATAAAGTATATGCAAGATTACATATGCAAGATTTCGATCTTTAGAGGCCAAATAAATTAAATCGTAAATTGAACTACAATAAAAGGTGAAAATGTAATTAAATTACAATTGCTGACGCAACTGGAAATTTTTTTTATATTTATGCTCAATTTCATGCTAATTCACAAGAGCTGTAATGAATGATTAGGAAATAATCTTGGGTCTTTATAGTTATTTCGCATAAGGACGCGAGGGGAATTTCCGTGCGAGCAAATAACATTCCATCTTTCTGCTTGACGAGTTTGACGAAGTTGTGACGACAACACCTCGACGATCGAGATGAGCTCAGCGATACCTGTTTATAGGGTAAACGTGTATGATGACCATAGTTTTTTGTAATGCAAAAAACATACAGTTATTTCCGTTATTCTTTAATTATGCTTGGTGTGCTGCTTCATTAAATACTGTCAAAACTAACGAAAGAACACTTAACATAAATTTTATATTATCAAAGTATTACAACGTATGCATTGGCCATCTTACCTGACTTGCAGGGAAAAGATAGCCATATAGTATTACGGGGCAGTTGGCCATACATATTATATGTGTAAAAGATACACCTAATATATTATAAGTAATAAAGAAAAGAGCCCCAGACAGTAGCGGCGATCAATAACCAGGTGTTTACGCGTTTTAGACAAAGAATTTGGCTACAGGCGGAGAGTAAAGTCCCCTATTATGGAATAAGCTCCTAATATGAGATAACAGGGTTGTTGCTAAATTAATAGGCATCATCTATTGGCTTCATCGTTAATTCGTTGCCCTTGGAGTGAAGTCTGTGTAGTGGAAAATTCATTGTTAGGTCGTGTAATCGTTGCAAACGAAGATTTGTGATTAAATTTTGATGTTGAAAACCTGCTATCTCATATTAGAAGCCTATCTCACAATAGAGGAGTTTCCTCTATACCCGTCGAAGGCAAACTCTTCCCATGATGGAAGTAGACATCGGTACTTACGCGTAAACTAACGACAATTCAATGACGATTTCATTAATACAATGATAAAACTTACAGGGAATTACAGCTAACATTCTGTGACTGAACAGACTGTGTGGCCGACTTATGAAAAAAGTTATCTTGCCCGAATTGAGGAAAAGATGCCCGTAGTATTGTAAATAAATAATGACAATAAAAATGCAAGTTATAGGTCAAATTTACAATTTGCAAACCTTTATTATGTGTGTAGCAATGATTGCGGCAGCTTAACTGCAATTTATTTTACGTTACAGCAGCTGTTAGTGGACACATGAAAAAAACTTTGCAGACAGTCGAGAGTACAAATGTAATATAATATTCACAGCATTGTTGTTTCGAATAGTATATGCACATAAACTGCCGTAAATATTGATTACCTTTCGGAAAAAACTATAAAAAGAAATTACAGCTTGTGGCCATCTTTTCCGTACGGCTACCCGAGTTTACCCTAGTTGGTTTTCCCTTTCAAGGTTGAATGACCTAAAAGGAAGAGTATGTCGAAAATTTCTCGAATCATTGCCATAGTGAGACACTCTGTCGATGCAATATGTTAGAAAATAGCAAGTCACTGTCGTCTATTGATACTAAATAGTGAATGGTCATGCAGTAACTCTCGAGAGGATCAATATATCTTAAAATATATAAAATATTTATGAAATATGTATATTGCTTAAAATATTATTAAGTCGATTATTAATTAGAAATCACAAATATTATAGAAACGAATACAATTTCACTGTTAAACGTAAGAAATTGATGTCAATTCTAGTTAAAAATAAGGCGAAGACGATTTGATCGGCAAGGTTTTTACGCGTTGGAGCAAGCGTTTATGGTACTGGATGGTGACGGTTGACCGTGACGTTGAATGACTTATATCTTGTGAAAAATTGTTTAGGATTGAGAAATCCACGCGCTGTGGTATAAGAAACCAGCCGGAAACTGTAAACAGGGCCAAACGTTTTGCGCAATTGCGCGATTACACAAGCTGTCGTTCTTGTATTAAAAATTCTGCAGAACCATCTGATACCTTGTCGAGTCCGTGGCAGTCAAATCAACGGTTTTACACACTATGTTAACTAGGAAATCATACTTAGCATCTTCATACTTTACTTTTTAGCACGTAGATTGTAGATTACTTTGACCTTAACAGTTTTAAACCATCCACTCGTGGTTTCTACTAGAATGAATTTATGAGAATGTGCGTTTGCGCGTCGAAAGGAGCGCGTGTATATTTTCAGCACGGCACTCGTGTATTTTCGCTGCCGAAAGATTTGCAATACGTGTGGCTCATTCAATATGATTCAGACAATTTTTTCCCTCGGAATGCAGTCAGGGTTACGAAATTGCAGTTGTCCGACTGTATTATCGTGCAATTCGTACGCGATTATTGCAAAACGATGGGGCCAGATATTATTTATCAAGTATAACCGGTGCAAACAGTCATTGCCGGACACAACGCGAAGGGGCTGGTCACTTCGGCGATTTTAAGATCACTTTCACTCACGGCCAGGGCCGGTTTCAGGCTCCGTCGAATCGAAAAAGGTACAAATAGAAGTCAAAGCATCTCATTGCCAGACAGCAAAAAAAATACCGATTTACATAAACTACTTTAACTTAGTCTTCATGGGACCCGATAGAGTGGTAGGCCAATATGTTTGTCTTTCTTTCACAACACCAAACTTAAAAACAACAATTAGCAGGACTTTCAGATTGTCGGAATGTAGGAGCTGATTGCGAGGGACAGAGAACGTCAATATCTGTGCGAAAAAACTTGCATTGTATAGAATAATATAGCACAAACATGATTGACGTAATATTCGTTCGTAAAACTCATGTACCTTGTAATCTCGTATCTCTTTTGACTTTTATATTGTAAGGAAATTGCTCGATTCTATACTAATAATATGATTGAGCACTCATGTAAGGCATATCTTACATAAAGGAGGACTGGAGAGAAATTCAGAGACGTTCTAAAACAATATTATCCATGATACGTGTATATAATGATTGATGATTAGGTCTAAAAAGTCCAAGGATTGTATAAGTATAGTGACACCGACCCTGTTGTGGTCCATTACCAGTAGATACTGGCCCACTCTCTCGACACGTAAACGCATACTTTCCGAATCGACACCATGAATGTCCTCGCATCCTCGTGACGTGTTATGTACGACGTAATGGTTAGGCAATCAGGGCCATGAGATAATAAGTGGAAGAGCTACTTAAAATGTTACGTCATACCTTTGGTACGGTGTCATTAATAACAGCGACATCGTAAGGACGAGGCCAGCGTGCAACGGAAATTCCCCGTAATCGATATTCCCATATTGGTGTAATTTAGAATTTCAAGACCTTCAAATCTGGCTAAATTATAATAAAAATATAAGTTCACAAAACTACCGAGCTCCGAGATTCCGAAATAACTCGAGGTCTCGAAACTTGAAATTAAAATCTGTAGGTTGAACAATGTTTTACAAGGAATGCTGTAACGTAATTACGATGTAAGAAATTTATTATTATAGAGAGTTTAAGTGCCAAATAATTATTTTGTAAGAAGGAAGTAATTTCTCGTCTTTAGTACAGCGCGCACTGTGTGAAACGTCGCTAAAAAATTGCCCGGAGCGCGCCCTGTCTCAATCTTTTTATTGATGTTTCAAACATGCACATGATAGTTATTCGCAAAAAAACAGTTCTTTTAATATTTTACCGCAAAGATAAAAGAAATGCAATAAACAAATATAAAAATGCTTGACATTTAGAAAGTTTCCTATTTAGATTAATGAAATTATAATTCATGTGTACTCAAGTAGAAAGTTTCCTATTTAGATTAATGAAATTATAATTCATGTGTACTCAAAATGTCTTCTATTGACTTTTGTCTTACAAAAGTTCCAGTTATTTCTTGCGTAATAAGCCGCTGTTGGATCTCTTCGGTATCACATGTCCTCAAAGTTTTTACGAGTGTAAATAATATTTTAACAATTATATATTTAATCTAACTCTTTGCGGTACATTTCGATGAATTATTCTAAAAATTAAACACAAAGCAAGTAGCTGTTGATAAGCTCGGTTATTTAGATTTACTATTCTACAGAGCTCTCCTTTCTCTCACTCTGTGCGAAACTCAGAGAAGTCTTATACATTTTACGTAAACATCAAATAAACACAATATTGTCAACACGTTAACATTTATAATTCTCTTTATGTATTATTGTCTTAATATTTTTCCAGAATTGCTGAAGAAATTAAAACATTTTTTCGGTCTTCGTGGATCCGGATGTGGCTTGTCATTTTTATTAATGAGTATGACCTGCATCTAAAATTAATTCGGTGACTATATTCCAATATTTATAAAAAAAAAAGAGAAAAATATCCCGAGGCGTACATGACTATAATATTACAACTATAGTGAATCGAGATGTCATGCGACAAATGTTAATGAGAAGAAGATTATAATTCATAACAAATCAATTAAAATGGGATTAGTTTCCTTGGCCTGCATACGATAAAAACGAGTCGCATACTCAATCCTAGAACTGCCTCGGTTGCTTCCTCATATCGGTAAAAAGTTCGTTAACATAAAATCACCTGCGAATAACAACGGATAAAAACCAGGAGACGTTTCTGAGAAGAGAGCGAAGTCGATAGTTTGTGATAGACGCAAGTAATCAAGTAATTAAAGTTCTGATTACTGCCTCATGATGCTTGTTAGCGTTTTTTCTTTTGTTATCGACGACGTTTAAATGTGTTCTCGAGACAACGACGTACGTAGAAAATGATATCGCTGGAAGGATTCCCTTCCGGCAATCATCGTCTATAATGTGTATAATTGTTTAACTAAAAAAGAATATCATAAAAGTAGTCGAAATAAAAACGTTGTAGCACGTAATGTGTTTTGTTCTATTTCCTTCTAACTGAGAACAAATACAATTTTTACTAACACGTCTTATCTACTTGTAAATAAATTTGAAAAAAATTGTATATGCTCTATACAGACCTAAGAAAAAAACGACTTGCATGACTATAGTCGGTACATGACACGTACAGCTGGACCGGACGTTGCAACGAGTATTAGTTCGGTACACTAGACATTCTAATGATTAGGGAGATTTAAAAAAAAAAAGGTCATATGACCATTCCATGATATTCTCGGACGGGATCAAAGCGAAGGTCGGGATAATTCAGGTTGAGGTATTATTAGAGAAAAATGTGAAAGGTTTTACAATTGCGTTTTCCGCAGAATACGAGATTCCGCTTTTGTCGTTCTATTTTAAGCGAAACAATGCTTGTTTTCCCCTTTTCGTTTCTTCATACTGGGACAAATCTGTCTTACCAGATGTCAAAATATTGCTTCTAAGAGGATTGTAAAGCTCGAGCAGTTAAAACCGCGACACTAATCTAAAAACTTGCTTTAATATCTCCGCAGTTATACGCTTCATTTTTTGTTGCAACACGCGTTGTTTTTCTGAAACCAGGGTCCCCGCGTAGTATGTTCTCTATCACAGATTATACACGCGATATCAAAGTTTCGTAATATTGAATAACTTATACCTTATGACTTTTTGACGTCAGATGATTTGCACTTTAGACTTTTTAATTATGTGTTAATTACATCTTCATATATGATCCATGCGTTTAATAGTTTTAGTTGACGTAATGTCATACTTTACACGATGTTGACAAGTTGGATCACGTGAATATGTAACTGTCAATTTGCACTCTGATCTTCCAAATTATTTTCCTTATTAATAAAATAATAAAATTACTTACGTTATGCAGTATACGGCGTGCACGATAGGGCAAAATCGAGTTTTTTTTTACACGCCGGATTATATTAACACTATCATATAAAGTGGCGTGTTTATTATAAAATCAGGCGGACCCGCCTTTCACAATCGAAGCATTCATTTACTTATGTGTCTAAATGTGTGTCTGGTATCATGGCTCCATAAATCACAGCGGATAAATTCGCGGATTATGTGATCGGGGAGGGGGGGTGCATATCCACATATTCTGGTCTATCTTCTGTGCACTGAGAATAACATCAATTAATTTTTGTTTGTTCCTTGAGCTGGCCAAACTCATTAACAAAGAATCTAAAGTCATTCGATTATAATGAGGATTCGGTCGAAAACAATATTTTCACTCGATAGCACTGTAATTAATAAACTCTTGTCGCATATAAACACGTATGGCTCGTGAGAGTTTTCTAGATTAAACAAATGCAATAGCCGCTTAATTAATTAGGCACAGATAAATGTTTTATACGCAACTCTTGTTTATACAGACATGTCATAATTTCCATTTATATGTGCCATGGGTCGATATATATGTATATATAATTTGCAGCGAGTATTTTTTGCGTATCGACTGCGAGGATTCTCGTTGTACGACATTTCAAGAGATATTTATAATAAATACTCACATAAATTTTTTTAGATTGCAAGCTTGTAAAAAAGACATGGACAAAAGCAATATACTGCTTATTAAAGAGCTATTAATATATTCCAGTGATATTATTCAGTGAATAAAAAATTTCGTGAAAGGTAATTATGCAAAATTTCTTTTTTCATCTTTCTAGTTTTTATAAAGATTCATTATTTAGCCATGAATAACATTAGTCACAGTTAGTTCTCAATTAGCATTAAAATATTATCTATAGTTTTTATGAAAAATATAATAACATGAACATTTCTTTTGTCAATAAAAAATTTCAAGGTATCGCAGTTAAGAGAAAAAAAAACCAAGTCAAATCATCTCGCCGTCGATGTAACATGTAAATCATAAAGTGTGCGTCGGAAAACAATTTATCTCTCATAGTGCTGATTAATTTCTCTCTCTCTCTCTCCTTCTTCCGCAAAATGTTGCGGTACAAATGACATGACATTCGCGTCATGCATGATAGGTAAGCAAAAGGAATCGTTTCCGAGCGCACTTAAGAATTACGGGGAGAGTTCGATGTCAAGTGTACATGTGAAATGCACGGCTGCAATGACTCCATTTCTATTTCTTTATTGTAGTATTAGTGAGATTGCGCAAAATTATGCCGGAAGGCGCATTGAGTGGTCTTATTGGGCGCGTGAATCTGCAGCGAAGAGATGAACTTCAATAAGCAAACGAAGTAGTAAAGCGAATGTTGCGAAGAAGAAAATTGCTAGTAGTCAGTTACGCGAATTAAGTATTATTTTTAGAGCTATCGACTCTGATAAACATTTCTTGCAACCGATTTGTTGATTTCTTATATATATACTATATCATCTCTCGTTTACCTAAGACGTGTAAATAAACTCATGTAATATTTCTAATATTTATTTTGATGAAATATTAACAAAAAAGTTTATCTTCAGAGCGGGGTTTAATTTCTACTTATGTAACTTAATGGGTTTGTTTCAACGTGATTATTGCCGCTTATTACAATGTTATTTATATTTGTTAGTCGCTTATTACAATTATTTTATTCCGAGTGAGTTTTAATATCGGCAACGATTTATCGGGTCAAGTTAGATATGTAACATAATGTTCCGTTTCGGTTTGGTTTGGTATTCCTGGCATTTAGCAACACGCAACTGGAAAGTGACGTATGTAAATTGCACCACACGCCGTTGCCCGAAAGTATCCCCCCTATAGAAAAACTACGCGACGATCGCCTAATTCGAATTTTGTTTTCGAGCCAATTAACATTATTCATCTTTCGTTTCGAAAATGTGTACCGCACACAATGCTACATGAAGAAAGTCATAGCGCATAAATGATAGATCGGTATGTAGGCTACGTTGCGGCTACTGGTTTTATGTTTTTACGAGAATCACACGTTATGCTCTAATAGCAACTAATAGTAGATAGATGCAATCCGTGTGCCGTCAAGAAATCCTTATTCGGTAATCCTTGCCCGTCTGAATTTTCAAGTGATATGTGGAAAAAGTTTCAAGTGAGATCTGAAATGGCGCACGGGCATTTTCATAATATTATACCCCGGTGCCACGCATGGACAGTCAATAGAAAATTTCAACGAATGGAATCACGTGCAGTGGGTTAAGGAGAGGCCTATCGAAGGCATCTCGCGTATTGTAGTGGGTTTTCCCGCGTCGGCCGGCGCGGCTATATCCGCTTTTTCCACAAACTGCGGACTTTCTAGCGGCGACGCACAGTTTCTCGCGCAAGCATGCAGCTGCATCTGTACGGCCGCTCGCCGCACTCGTCGCGCGCGAGTCGTTGCGACATCGCGATTGCATTTCGTCGGGAGGTGAATTTTTCCTGCGCTCTTACGGGGGACGACGTGCGCAGGCTGCTTAGACGCCGGCGATATTCAGAGAAACTGCGCGCACGCACTTACGCACGCGTCGCACCGCGCGGATGCTGCGGCGGAACCGAAGTCGCGATGGCGACGTTACCGCATCCGCGACGTAACGCGCGGGCTGCTTGTTTGTAACGCAGAAGAACGCGGACGTCGATCTGTAGCTGATTAAAATACACCGATGTCTGGTGCATCGTTAGACACACGCTATATCCGTGTACCTTCCAGGCGCGTTTCGGATATCTCTCTCGCTTTTCTCGTCTCGTAAATGTCACGCGAGAAGGAGGTCTGTTTTACACGAACTTTGAATTTCATTAGAGAAGAGTTCCCTATTGTGGGACAGGCTCCTAATATCAAACAGCGAGGCTTCTACTAAATTAATAGACGCCGTCTGTTGGCTCCACCATGAACTTATTGCTCTTGGAGTGAGATCTGTTTAATGGAGAATTCATCGCTGATTGAATTTGGATGTTGAAAACCCGCTGTCTCATATTGGAGGCCTCATCTCGTAATAGGGAACTTTCCTCTGTAACGGGTCGATATGAAATAACAGTTGGAAGATAAAACAATTGAGTAACGGTTAAAAAATTGTAGTTAGTCGGCGGGAGGTTTTAACAAACCATTTTTTCCTGCGCGTGCTTTTATTCCTCATCTTAGCAGGTAATTTGCAGAACGCGATACAGGAGAGTTGCTCGATCCCGAGTTTTAACGACGGGTTAGCTTCAGTTTCCGTACCGAAGGGGGCGATCATGTAATTTTCATTACGATGGTTAGATCGCGAGATGAATGGTCGGCGCCAACGGTGAGCACGGATGATTCGCGCAAATGACTCACGTTCTGCATCCACTTCTCGAAGATTTTTTAACTCGCTAAAGGCCGGAAACAATGTTGATTTACTCTGTACTGCTACGGTATGTCGTTGACAAAACGAAAGTGTGGAATGAAATTGAACGAAGACGTATCTTTTCATCGTTCCCTGCACCGGATGCTTCGGATCATTGAAGGAGAAGATGCCGACTTCCTTTGCTGAGAAAACGAAGAGATGAATAAAAGTAAAACTTTAAGAAACGCAGATAGATGCTTCGGACTCTCAACTTCCTCCGGTTTCAGTGGGCTCTGAGACGCACGTATTTCGATAAACCTGATGATCTTTAAACGTGACCAAGATTTATTTTCCGATACTCAAATCGCCGGGTTCTCAATTCTTCATAGAGTCCCGAAAGTTTATCTTTATTATTCTTCTAGACATTCGTAGTGTAGACGCTACAGCAACAAGTTATTATTTCCGGCGCGCGGAACTGCCATGCAAAGTAATAGCTTGCAGTAAAGCCGAGAGTCCACGGGGATTACGATGCTAGCTAACCGCGAGTTATGTAACAAGTGTATAACTGAACGGCTCCTTACTCAGTAAAGAGGGAAACAATGAGCCGTTAAGCATCACTTATACAATTACCGGTAGTTAGAGCGCGATAAGTGATATTCAATGGCTTTTATCGTACTACCGTGATTAAAGGTGGTCAACTACGTTCACACCGCATGATTTTACGTTCTTGAGAAATTGCAAATTAATCTCACGTAACAGTGTCTTCACCGCAATCGCAGTTGACAATTGATAATCTATTTTTTATCTTGCAATAAAATGAAATAAAGTGCAATAATTTCTACACTGACAAAAAAAACATCTTAATCCAAAGAAATATTACTTTACTCGAGAAAATTATTTATCAGGTGGCTCCTAATAGCTTATTAACATAAATTTAAGAAATAATAAAGAAATAAAAACATGCATTACTTTAATTTAAATATTTATTAAAAATCAAAGAGTAGATAATTTTAAATTTAAAAAATGTATTTTAATTCTACAAGATGTTTACTAAGATGCAATTTTCACAGAAATTTGATATTTTTATTTAAATAGAATAAATATTTGATTCGGTAAAAAAATTAATTTAAGTAAATCTATTTACTTAGGTTAAAAAAATTTTTTCTCAGTGTAGTAACTACTCTCTAGCATCGTGGAAAAATTGCTCAGTTTTTGTATTAAGAAAATTTGTGTACAAGGTACAAGAATGTTATTAAAACTATACCGATAAGCAGATGCGATTGCGTGATTGGTCAATAAGTAGGGCGTCACCCGAATTACCGGTCGTTTCGATAAAGAACATCGAAGAAACGCGGGCTCGCGATCGAAGCGGGATCGATCTGCGCTTTTGAAGCACGGCATCTTCTCGAGGTCAGATTAAGAAATCGAACTTCGGGCCCGTACACGTCTGGTCAGTAGCCGGCGTCTGAGAAAGGAGAGATCGCAGGTGTTGCGCAACATTCCGAGGTAATTTATACCACTCATGGTTAACAAATACCACGTACCGTAGCTTTGTGTGAGCAGCGCGAGTTATTTTGCACTCTCTCCTTGGTATGCGAACTATAAATTGCCGAACAAACGTTGCGTTTGCGATGTTGACCCTTCCAATCGCGGTGCTCATTGCCTCCGCGCTAAGATTTATTTACACTACGCGATCCTAAGACGCTATCTCACAATACACGCGCACGTACAATCGGCTTCTATATAATCGATATGTTCTACGGTTAAATTGATAATTTGATAAAAAGAGTAACGGCTCAATAGCCGTTTACTCTTACAAAATTGCTGAGGTAGCAACTTGCGTATCTTGAGATAAAGTTGATTAGTCCACGAAAATCCACGCTTAATACAATTATTTTTATGATACAAATTAAATATTTATTGTTATTGCGCGCTAAAGAGCCTTTTGCTTTCTTAACTAAGATTGCATAGCGTAAATAAATCTTAATTTGTATTGAGTTACGGGCCCCGTGCCGTTCGTTAAACTGTTGCGCGCAAAGAGAAACGGTTGCAATAGTTATGTGAAATAGAAACTGTAATCGTGGAGAAATTATGATCGTCGTCGAGCAATATTCATCAATACCGTATCGAACTAATTGGTGTGAAATCGTGCGAGAGAATGCGGATATTATGCTGTGCGTGTACATTTGAGCAGCGAATGTTTTCCGCTGCAGGAAATAACAGGGATGGAAGTGGAGAGATACTTAGGTTGCTATGTATTTAATTGGACTTTCAATGCGAACATAAATTAAGAGAAACTAGATTTGCAAATTGATGGGGAGCGTTGAATCAATTAAATTATGTTACATGCATCCATTGCGCGTGAATACATGGATTTTGAGAATTATGTGCGAGTGAGCCATTGCAAAGGAAATATTTGCGCCAAATAATAAAGTCCCGACTAACCGAAGGCGACAAACTGATGTTCAAAAGGAGGAATAAAGACGAGCTTAACGTCATAAAATGTTTTGGAAGTATAAACTGCTGACTGAAGATTGAAAGAAGTGCTTATTATAAATGGCCTTGATCTAGATTCTAGCCTTTTAATTTCATAAAATATTTCCGTTAATAAAGTAGTCCTTCAGAAGATAAATCATTCGCAATCGATACTTGTAAATAACACTTCTGTTCGGATATTGAGTAACTCAAGGTCGTTGAGAATCGTTGAATGCCACAGGGTAAA
Organism: Vollenhovia emeryi; assembly: GCF_000949405.1. Lineage (NCBI taxonomy): Eukaryota > Metazoa > Arthropoda > Insecta > Hymenoptera > Formicidae > Vollenhovia > Vollenhovia emeryi. The sequence continues at coordinate 1,184,207 of NW_011967220.1, forward strand.
TTTCTTGACCAACAAACTTCTTGCAGGCGCGTATTCATTAATAAAATCAAAAGTAAGAGGCAAGATCGTTGAAGGTCCGTTCTTTTTCGTTGGTTTCATTTTCATTTGCAGCAAGAGAAAAACGAAAAAGAAGAGAGGAGAAGAAGGAGAAAGAAGGAGAGACAAAGATATGTAAATACAAAAGGTATTTACCGGCGCAGGTTGATTGGGAAAGAACAATGTATAAGTATTTCCATCATTTTTTTTCTGCCGTAAATGATATTTGCGTTTAATATCGGGACATTTTCTGTAATATCGCACCTTAATGCACGGCATGATGAGTTGCGTCGATGCTTTAGATGGCAATTTCAAAATTGCATCATTAGCGTCCTACATTTAATTCGGGAGTGAAAGCATGCTGACCGACTTATACGCAATGAAAAATTCCCAATGATGCTGAATCTCGTAAGAATTATATAATGAACCGCTCGAGTTATCGTATATAGATAGACGATACATTTGATCTGACAAATATATCAATTCGAAAATTTTATATCGCATCGATATTAATAGTGTGTTTGCTAATGCATAAAATATGCAAATGTCAATCGGCCAATGTCAGTTAACTAGTTTTGCATACTGATTTAAATTTATATGTGCGAGATAGCTGTGAACACATTCAATCTAAAGTTAGCAACAATAAGACTTATCGTTGCAGCAAATGAAACACGTGTTTAAACGTTGACTTTAAACAAAAAAGACTGAACTACTAACGTGATTTTTTAAATAATATTAAGCATATTAAGTAGAAGTAATGCTTCGCAAGAAGTAAAGCTGACGTCGTTTATTAATAATACGCACTTCGCGAGATCAATATAAGTCGTGTTAATAATTATTTATTTATTAAGCGACGTCCTAAGAAGTATTGTAGCATAAGAATAGCAATGTTCTCCTAATTATATATTCTTATATATACACTCATATACAGATACACTCGTCCCTCAACTTACGCGAAGTATTCGTTCCACGTGGGTTATTTTTTACGCAGTTAAAAGTTGCGTAAATGAAGTCTGCCAGTATAAAAAGAAAACTACATAAGAGGAAAGCGCGTGCGTGTTGTAAAAATATTTGTTCACATAAAAACAATAATAATAAAGGCAAAAAGGTAAATTTATCGTCACACTTGCGTCCTTTCCACAATTCAACCAAAAGAGGTCAGACTGATGTAATGTGAACTGTTGTCTTACAGATATGATATAGAATTTCAATAAATATTATAGACTGGTATTTTTCCGCGCAAAATGAGAGCGCGTAAAACTAAGACCGTATTTAAAACGTATCGTATAAATCAAGGAATTATTGCGCGTGTGCGCGCACACGTGCGTACGTACATGCGTGCGTGCGTACGTACGTACGTATGTATAATGCAATATGCAAATGTAATTTATAATTAATTATGTGACCAAGCTATCATTAATTCTTTGATTAATATATAGATTTATATACATATATGTACATCCAATTACTTGCATATAGGTACATAAATCTATTTACTTTATGCAATGGTCACAGATAATTAATCAAAAGTATTTTTACATGATACTAAAAAAAATGTGTTTCACAATATATTCTTCAAATTATTTACGCTACTCTACACGGAGAGAATTTTCTCTTAAAATTTATCCGGAAAATCATGTGATCGTGGGACAACATGGCATTTTGAAGACTTTTATGAGAGTTTTTTGAAACTTTATCGTATATTTCACTAGTAATTATACTTACAATTAGTATACATCTTACTGGTAAAATGTATGGTAAAATTTCCAAAATTCTTCTAAAATTCTTTGAAATGCTACGTCGTCTCACGATTATATAATTTTCAGGATAAATTTTAAAAGAAAATTCTCTCCGTGTACAAACTAAACGTTTCCATTTCGCCGTGTTTCTGTTAATATAGTTTTCTCATGCATGGGCACATAATCGAAATGTTAGAAACTAGTAAAATAATTTTTGCTTATCTTATAAAATTATTTTAAATAAGCAAATTTTTTAATAGTGTCAACTTTTGTTAAAAAATTAGTCGCCTTTACAGTATAAAAGAACAAGTAATAGTATGTTAAAGAACTCGCTTTTATTTTGATAATTCTTTGAAATTTAAATTTAAAGCAACATACGTTTTTGTGAAAAGCATTAAACCAGTAATTACAAAACATACGTATAGGTTTTACTCGGACACAATGTCGGCAATACTTGATACTCGGCACTAATTTTCAATGTAGGTCAATGCTTGTTCTATGAGAAATACTGGGCACCTATAGTGTCGACATCCATAAAAAAAATCGTTTGCGCAAACATGCATTGAACGTGCGTATATTTAACATCGGTGCGTTTTGACACCTGCACCGTTAACGCTACTATCACTTTTTTTTTGCAGGCAGGATAGCAGCGATCTGTCTAGGTCTTCTTGCACTTGTGATCGGCATAGTGCTCAGTAGCATACCGTGGGTCGATTACCTCATCTTGAAAGTAAGTATGAAACTTTGAGTACGTACGTTCGTAAAACTATCCGATAAATACAATCATCGCGACGTGTAAAAGAATTGCATTTTTCTTTATTTATCAATATAAAGAAAATTAAAAAATTATACCTTCTATAAGTATGTAATGATCTCGTATTTATGTTGTCGCAATATTTTATAAATTGCAACGATTATATTCATTATCTCAAAAAAAGAGAAAGAAACAAAAGAGAAGAAAAAAGGAAGAGATACAAAACTTAACTTAATATTGAATTTTTGAAATACACTTTTACTGGCGTTTGTATATCAATTTAATCGTAAAGATGTTGTTTCGACGTATTCTATTTTACTTTCTGGTTTACTTTCGAAACTAATAATATGAGATTACATTTAGATAAAGCAAGCGTATTTAGACAAAGTAAATCTCGCGCAACGAATATTTTACGGCATGCGTTTGTGCGAAGTGCATTTGCATTCGCAGTAAATATCTTCGCGAATGTCTTTCATTGTCTGAGGCGATATTACGCACGCATGTATTATGTCGTGTACGTTTATTTTATGTCTACAAGTGAGAATAATTGTCAGTGCAACGATAATGAATGAAATATATTATTAGAATTTTGTGTTTGAATATAGTGCTATTTGCGCAACTTTAATTCAGAGATTATTTATATAAATAAGTCATAAGTTTGAATATATTAAAACCAACTTATTATTGTTATAAATTATCACAATTAATAAATTATTGGAGACAAATGGCATAATTAAAAATTGTTAGCAGAAATTAATGCGTAGTCTACACGGTTTCTTCTAACATTATTTCACAAGGTCTAACGTTTCAACTATCTACGGCGATTAATCTCTAATCTCCGGAAAAGCGATTAGATTAATTCATGTTTTGTTGCTTAATTACTGCAAGTTTTGCAACATAAATGGAAATTTATTTCCGTCCTTAAACTTTCTCTTTCCGCATATTTCCTTCTGAATGAAAAAAAATCAGAATAAAAAACCTTAACAAAAAGTATCTTGAAAGTGATTTCCCACATCACCGATTAAGAAAACAGTTGAGCTCTTATTAAGTTGCTTCATTCTTCTATTTTTAATTTCTCCGGAAATTATATGAATCGCCAGTGTATGAGATAGAGATTCGAAGTGCAAGAATTTATTCACGTAAGAACGCCAGGTGCTCCACGAAACGATCTTAATGCGATAAATAACATCGATCGTTAATAATCCAATTTTCCAAGATTATAAAAACTCCCCACATTTCTCTCCGAATTGATTGACGACTCTTTTGCACAAAAGTATTATGATATATTACTGCAAAGGTAACGCAAGCCGTGCACGTGCGCAAATTGCAGTTTTAATGTGAAAGAAACCGTGTACATGCCGGTAATATCGGCAATTCACCGCTGCTTTTTTTAGCAACTGCGACTATGGAACGGTTCGCTCTCCTTTCAATATTGGCAGAAGCCAGGCGTAATTCGATTGACCAAACTCTATATATTTAACGTAACCAACACGGAGGGTTTTCTGCAATATAACGAGAAGCCGAAACTCCAAGAAATTGGTCCGTTCGTCTATCGGTAAGTCCTTTTATTTATTTAGTGCCAAGGTGATCGAAAAGTACGGTCCTGAAAATCGCATTCGGATATAACTATTTTTCTTCGAGCGGGTACCTTTATCGTTACTTTAATTTTCGTTCAGTCTTTATCCGTGTTTTAGTTCAATTTTTCTAAAATCGTCCATTTACATTCTAATATAAGTCTGCAAGCTGCCTGCACAATCCGGTTTGTATATTCATAGACGAATCTTTGTTAAACAACAATAATCAATACTCTTTGCAGAGAGGATATGGAAAAAGTTAACATTGCGTTCCATAATAACGGAACTGTCAGTTATCAACATAAGAAAATTTTGAACTTCGTGCCGGAAATGTCTAAAGATGCAGATATCAAAGTAACAGTGCCGAATATACCTTTGCTGGTGAGTTGACAACGTAGAAATAAAATTAATACGCTCTTATCAATCAAAAACTAAAGTATTGACTGGAGTATTCATTAAGATTTGAACGTATACCAAGTAAACGAATAATTCTCTTCTTTGTAGACACTTTCGACGCAAAGCAAGAGTCTCCCTCGTCTCATCACAATGGGATTGTCAATGTTTCTGAGCGGAATGCACATGAAACCCTTCGTTCCCGTAACTGTGCAGGAATTAGTCTTCGGGTATGACGACCCATTAGTTAGTCTTGCTCATCGATTTCTTCCGAAAACAAGACGACCAATGAGTAGAATAGGCCTTCTTCTCGGAGTAAGTGCTACACAAGAATTATTCACTTCTTTGCCTCCCATAGCTGCTTTAGGCAAAGTAACTGCGTTATGAAATATTTCGTGTGTACCAAAACGATACTCTACGTCTAACAATTTATAATCAAAATCCCGATTGCAGAGAAACGGTACATTAAGCGAGATATCTACGATATTTACCGGGCACACGAACATGAAAGAGTTTGGTTTGATAAATCGACTGAACGGGCTCGATCATTTACCATATTGGCCGAACGCACCGTGCAATTCCATTACAGCTTCGGAAGGTAAACCGTTTTCGTTTCTATACAAGCGTAAGGTAGAACGGCGTGTTAAAAATGTTAAATTAAATTGTTCTATACTTTTGTGGCAATAAAACACAGTTGCGTTAGGACGTTTTGTCACGAGTGAATTCAGAATATGCTTTGCAGGATCCTTTTTTCCGCCCCGGGACAAGACCGGTGAGGACATCGTTTACCTCTGGGACAAGGATATCTGTAGGACATTGCCGTTGCAATATCGCGGCCCAATTGAGAAGGCTGGTATCAAGGCGAATTTATACACACCGCCAAATAAACTTTTCGGTCGATTGAACGAAACAGGTTCTACAGAAGACGAATGCTTCTGCCCGGATGGAAGTTGCCCTCCGCAAGGCTTGCAGAATATTAGCCCATGCCAATACAGTAAGTGCTCCATGTTTTTCCAGGATTAATAGAATTCTGAGGCACTCTTCGAATAACTCTGTTAAAATCGATGCATTTTTATTTTAGGCGCACCAGTGTATCTCTCGTTCCCACATTTTTACCAGGCGGATCCTAAGTTACTAGATGATATTGAGGGACTTAAACCGGTCGAAAAGCTACACGGAACATATTTCAAGATCCAATCGGTAAGTAAAATAAAGGAAACATCCTCCAAGTAGTTCTAATTATGCTGAACTTTTTTGAGATAGGTTCTTTTAAAACATATTATATATTAAAAAACAATTGTTAATATAATCAACATTGTTCTGTTAAAACTTAAAGTATTAATAATTGATGAGTAAAAGATTAAAATAAAGAATGAGTAAGAATGAGGAAATTATTAAATGGACTGATGAATAGATATTAAAAGATATCACGTCTAAGATCCAAGATAATTATCTAAGATTTAAAAAAATTGTACTTTCTCAGAAACTAGGGGTACCTCTCGAAGGGAAGGTACGTGTCCAATTGAATCTGAAAGTAGAACGACAGCCCAACATCGCGGCGGTCGCGAATTTTCCCGATATAGTTTTCCCGATTATGTGGGTCGAGGAAGGTATAGAGGAACTCACGCCGTCCATTAGGCGGTGGGTTTACCTGGCGACCACGTTCGCCGACATCGCTGTGCCCTGCATGACGTATGGCATGATTCTAGTCGGATTGATGATTATCATTACGGTGTTCGTGATGGCGTACAATAGCCCAGTGCTGGCGCACGAGGCGTACGAGCTCGGCAAGAGAACCATCAGGAGAGGTTCGTCCTTCCTGATAAATGGTCAGCATCGGCTGATGGCCGGTCGGGAATCCTACATCTTGCTAAACAACATCGATGTCGACGAGAAGCAGGACATTATAGAAATTTGATGGACATTGTTCTGTGCATGAATTCTAGTGTATTAGTAGCGCTGACGCGCTAATACTAATAAAGTGAGCAATAATTAATGACGTCTGGCCACGATTTCTCGTCAAGTAAATAAAATCACGATACTAAGAAAACATTTGGTCAGGCACAAACCAGTTTGTTGTTTGTCACACTCTGGAGGGTCGGGATCTCATAATTGTAAAAACAATTTATGATTGCAAAAGATAACACAGGATTCAAGGATCTCAGGTATCAACATCTGAGGATTTTGGACTTAAAATATGTATGACTCAAGGCACTCAAGAGCCAATTTAGAACCTAAGTAATTTACATTAATTAACTTGGATTTTAATTAAGATGTAATTTATAACATATCTAGCGCGATATAAAACTTGCGCGAAAGATCAAAGACTTGCGTGAAGAAGATTATAAAAACTTTTTACAATTAATGGGCTACCTACATTTTGCTTGGAAAGCAAAAAAAATAGCGTTCTCGGTTCTTATTAGATTAAAAACTTTTTATCAAGACTTTAATCATTAATAAAGTATATCTTAAGAACTCGTACTTGTCTTTATGCAACTTACTTAGGAGCCTTTCATTTAAATAATTTATTTGTACTCGGTTTTACATCTCACCAAATAGAAGCAGAAACTACGTATTGTATTTCTAAACTGTAATTAAGATTTAGGAAACTTTGGTATTATGTATTTAAAATGTTTGAAGCTACATATATCATTCAAATTAGATCTAAAATTTTTATAATATTTCGGGATTACAAGAATTCACGTATGGACATGCGGCAAAATTTTCATCTAATATGAGATGACTGACTGATTTATTTTCTTTAAAAATCAGATTAAAAATTAAAAGCTAGGCGTCATTAATTGATATTGCATGGTGTAATATGAAATGCGTTGCGTTTGACTGTGTACACCAAAGTTTTGCTATTGATGATCGAGAGGACTAATTGACCAATTACGAAATACGTGCAGCCACAATTGGCTTGTATTTCGTATCTAAAAAGTCTTCTGCATTTGATACACGGATTTATTCAGTTGAGACCCGTGGAAAGTTTCGTTGTTTGATGACATTTAAATTCGCCAAAGAATATACATATATATTCATGATCTTTCACAGTGTGTGAAAGTAACATACAACCATTATAATATTTTATAGCAATAATGAAGTGTAATACAGTAGCATTATCCGTTATTAATTATGGAAGAAAAGACAAAACTTTTGGGATTTGATGGGCGCTTATGGATGCACTATAATCAAGAATTACCTGATAATTTTCAGTATCGCGAGAGATCCTAAGATCATGTTAAATATGTTATTGTGTCTGTGATTCCGTCCTTATTTATGTATATATAATATGCAATATGCACTTGAATAGAGAGCAACGAGGGGAGAAGCTTCATTGGCAATTATGTGAATAGATGAGACTTTCACTCGTAGCGATCGCGGCAGGATTGCGCGTAAGACGATGCTTCCTCTCAACGTGTCTCACTCGTACTCGGCCATAAAATCTAGTGCAATAATAGTAATCGTATGTTAAGTGTACCATCGCCGCCAACGTGTGATGAAACAACGTCGATTAGAAGTAAGGTCAGTTGCACCGACAACTTTAGCGCTACATGTATCTGCGTAAAGCTAATTTCGGTTATACGATCGGAAGAGCGCAGCTCTAGTTATACAAGAATATTGAAAATGCAAATTTATATAACTATGGTTAATGTGTTAATTGACGTGTCGGTGCGTTATAAGTTAAACATGGTTTGACGATTAATCAAATATGAATGATACATCGAGGATGTGATGCGACTACGTATCACATTTTAGTACTTGTAATCTATTCCGAAGATGAAAACGTTGTAAAGTAAGTTCGTTATTACCCGAACGGAATTTTGTAATTGGACTTTAATAAAATATGTTTATCCAGATATCACTGTACATTTTTCACATTCAGCTGTCATCTACTTTGTATATTATATTATTGCATTTATGCGTCTTTCTGATTATATGGAACCAAATTTTATGCGTGACTTATATTTACAATGCCTAAAAACGTTGTTAATGTAACTGGCGTTTTTACTCAAGTTCTTCGTCGCCGTATAATAAAAATCGACGCAGTATCCAGGATGCAGAATATCTATGCTAATTCTCTATGCATGTAAATGCGTCGATTAGCAAAGATTTATTTGTGTTTTGATATCTATTATTGGAGATTTCCGGTTTCACAAGGTTTTTTGGTCCCAGCGACGAGCATATCATTAGTATACTTATAAAAATATAATGAATTGTAATGTCTCTTCGAAGTTTTCCCGATCACAGAATTGTGCATGTTTTTGACTGGAAAGCAAAAATAATTATTCGGTAATAATCTCAATATAAAATTAAAAGAAATTATACTAATTAATATATCCTCTATGTATAAAATATGTTTTATGTAATTTCATCTATACCTTAGCTTTCGGATTCGCTGTGCTGCTTGACTTCTTAGTTCCATTCTGCACCTCTTGCTGTCGTTTACCTTTAAACAACTTCGCCATCTTGGCTAGAAGACAATAATCAATTGCGCAATTTTTATTTGTAAATTTAAACGCTCTGCTGCTTTCCAAGAATATAAATTCTATTTCGCAGAGTGAATTTTTGTTGAATTTCTGAAAAAAAATTACAGATGTTTTACCTGTTCGCGGAGGCGGAGACTGCACGACATCAGCATCATCCTGCGTACTGTCTATTTCCGCTTTCTCTGGTTCTTCCACGCGTTCTCCATCTTCATCGACCTTTTCTATCGAATTCTCGATCGCTTCTATAGTTTCTTTCGAAATTGCCGATACCGATTTTCTAGCTGCCCTTGCACTTAATGCTTGTTCGTTGTTCGTCTCCATTTCTTTGTCATCTTTTTCTTTTTCATCCTCTTCGTTCTCCTTTAAAGATTCTTTTTCGTTGCTCGGACTTTCCGCACTTCCAGACTTTAGTCTCGGCGGCTTCGGCGGTGGTGTAGGATTCGTCATCGGTTCCTCTTTGTCTTCTTCCTCTATCCTCGAGATTTCTATTTTTGTACACGATTCCTCAACATCTTGTGTTACTGTAGCAGCCATTTCCGTATTTTTATTATTTTCTTGATTCTCATCGTTTTCATTAATATCTTTACTTTCACTGCTTTCAATATGTTCATTATCATGGCCCTCATCATCGAGATCTTTTACTTGCGAGTTTTCTGGAGTATTTTTCGGAGATGGACTTGCAATTTTTTCATCGTTCGCCGAAGATGAAATTTCCTCATTATTAACATTTTCTTTTGACGAATCGTCCGCAGAATTCGCTTGAGCGTCATTATTATCAGACGTTTCATTATTTTTATCAGGATGATGCGAGTCATCTTTTTCATCAGTCGATTTCCCCGTATTGTCCACTCGATGTTCATTCTGCATATTTATAGGAAGCTTTAAAGGAGGTAGAGAACTTTTTCTTTGCTCCTAAAATCGATTTAAAAAACTCATAAATACTTATTAATTTATTTGTCGCGCGTAAATCTGTGCATAACGTAGTCGCATTTACCATGGAGTCCGGTTGCCGTTGTGATTGATAATCTATCTCGTGTCTTCGGCCAACTAATATCGTATGACACCCCCCGCAAGCAACCTACAAAATAAGCAAACAATTAGAACACGACAAAAGTGTGATGCCTGTAAGTTATAAATCGACAAGTGAAGTTACATTCGAAACGAAAAGCTCCTGATATTTGGCAGCAAATGTCACTTCGTGAACGTTATTTTCGTTTTCTTCCAAACCCAGCTTCCCGTGTCGGCCGTCGCCACAGGTGAAGAGTTTGCCGGACTCTGTTGTTAATAAATAGCGCAATTAGCGACGAGAGGCTTCTTGAAAAATGCGATAATCACAGCAGCACTTTAATTACCAGTAAGTATAGCACTGTGACTTTCACCGCAAGAGATCTTGACGATCTTTTCATCTTGAAGAGCCCCGCGTGGAAGAAGTTTCGGCGTGTGTATCTCGTTAACATTTATGCCCATGCCAAGTTGCCCACTAGCGTTACTGCCGGAGCAGTAAACACTGCCATTTTCTAAAAATTTACACCAATTTTCATAAATTTCTATCAATTTGTATAAACACCTGGTTAAGTTATCGTAACATTTTAGAATAAAATAAATATGGAATCAGAATTTTTAGCCGCTAAGAGCTCCGCAAGTACGCGCGGCAGAGTATCGGAAGTATATCGATTTCAAGCTCTATCGATCTCGACCTGCTAGTATGAGGGTGTGATGGCCACCACATGCGACATGAAGTGCTGGCGCGGGCAGTTGCATCTGCTTAGGTGCGACCTGCGTAGAAAAGTTGACGTTGATTCCGAGTTTACCACTTTCCGACTCGCCGCAGACATAAACCAGCCCGCTTTCTGGAAACAAGATCCATGTCGCCGAATTACATACCCGCTAATTTATTTTACAACCTCTCGTGTTCGTGCGAACCGCTATAAGCGTGCTGTAACGGAAGCGATTTTATCTTGTTGAAAGTGTGCTGTGACGTCTCAGAATACTTGGACAGTTTCTTGGAACTCAATTTTATTTTCTCCGATCAACATCTTGCTTTATTCTCTTTACTCTTCTAAGCGTGAATACGAGAAAAGACACTTCGTCTTTTAGGAGAAGTAAAGTATGTTTTCTCTTTATTTGTGCGTACACATACTTCAATTTGTTATATAATCTATTATATCATTGCAGAAATGTGAGTATTATCATCGAGCGTCGCATTACCAGTCAAGAAAACTGAATGATAATATCCCGTGCTGATCTCCTTCACCGGTTCAGGAATCGGGACCTTCGTAGGCTTGGTAACCAAACCCGAGATCCCTGGTAATCCCAACTGTCCCTCCAGATTGCTTCCCCAGGCGACAACTCCTCCGTCACTCGTCAGAACCATCGAATGGTGCGATCCCGCTGCAACTTGGACGATCCGGGGACCAGCGAGCCCGCAATCGTAGATCAAGATTGGAGAACTCGAGCTGTCACCTATCGCGGAATTTTCCCGACCCAGTTGACCTTCCTGATTGCTGCCGCACGCGAACACTTTCTGTGCTCCTAAAATACCCAATATAACTGTTCAATTTTGTTCATTAACTAAAAAGCCGTCCGCAAATCGCAGAAAATGATCTAACATTCGTTCACAAAGGGGTTAATTGAGATAAAATTAGCCGCGGAAATATTTTTCCGAGCTATTTGCCCGAAGCAACTTTAATCGATTGATAAATTAACATCTCGAATTCCTACTTAGAAAGCTAGCGAAGTGGCGTGCCATTTAAGAGAGTTCTTATCCCGTTGATCCCTTCAAACGAGAACAAGTTTGAAGTTGAATGACTCGGCAAATATTCACCGAAGTTCGTGACACGCAAAGCCACATATAGAAACGGCATGCTCGTTTAAAACCTCGTATCTCCTAATGACAGCTATACGTACATATCTATAAGGGGAGTTCAGGACATTGTATTTTCACGATCTATTGCTTCGGTGGACATAGAACCAATTATTATAAGCTTTTCATTTCTCGCGACTTAAGTCCTCGTAATGTTCATATTGAGAAAATTAGCATAGATTTAGATTTGTGTACTTGTCATTCAGAGAAAGCGCACTCGGAATTCTCCGTACATTACGACACATTCCTATACAATTACTCGATTCTCACCTGTACATATTAAAGTATGCGCTCTCCCGCATGCCACGTGTGTGACTTTTTCCGGTTTCAGAACTAAAACACATTGGTTTCTCATTAAAATTATAAGTAGCACTTAATTAAATGGGAGATTTTTGCAAGAAATTAACCTCGACATTTAACGACTATAAATTTTCGGCGCGAACGAAATGTCGGAAGAAATCAATATTCTTAGAGACCGCATTTAACAATATATTAGCGTGATGCCATTTAGTGTTAATATTTTGCTCTCGCAATGAGGTAGCTACACACTTTTTACACACGATGGTTTGCTGATATGGTTTTTGTGACCCAGGCCCAGCTGACCCCAATCGTTGCTACCGAAAACAAAGAGCCTGCCAGTTTCTGAAATAGAAAAAAAGACCAAGGTCCAAGCAGCATTAAAAAGTAAATTTAGCCAGATTGCAATCTCGCAGAAACTATCCCTGACATTAAGATACTATCTCCATTTACGTAACATAGAGAGTATTCTAGGAATCTTGGATCTAAGAGTATCTAGAGACATAAATTCGCGAGTAGTAAACACATATAGTTATATAATTTTAATTGCGGTACTAAACGGACAGCGCTGTAATTGACCATACAAATAAATTCCAAGATCTAAAAAAATAATAATTAGGGAAATTATATGAAGAAATGCATAAATATGTTCTGTCGCTTGAGTAGCAATAAAGGAAACGAACGGAATAAAATTTGCATCGCAAATGAGATAAATGAAATATTAACAGCCAGCGAATAATTGCAAGGTTTTAAACAATATTGCATCACTCTTAATATTATTTATAGTCCCTCATTAATTTTTTTCTGACGTGACATTTCTTTTTATACGTGAGGCAATAACGCGCTGGGCTAATAACACCAACAATGTCGGCTACACCGACTACTGCGTGTTCAATATCGATTTACTGGACAGTGGATATTCCTATGTAAGCATAGCTGAACTGTATATACTCCTTACATAGCGTGCTACAGAAGCTGTAAATCACGCAGAATCAGTCTCGCATTATAAAGGCCACGAATTTCATAATATTATATTTGTTAAAATTTCAGATTTTAAATTATTACAATTTGGGATTTTAAATGCGCTCGACGAGAGAGCCGGGTTGTAAAATGCAAATATACGACCTAGAACAAGATAAACCTTGCTTCTGAATTCAGAAAGAAATAAGAAAACATGATAACTCATCGTTGCCTTTATTAGTAAGTGACTATTTTGTCTGCCAACATAGTTTATTACGAATGCATGGTTTACTGTCAACGCTACACTTCGCAACATTGATTAACGATATTCAATGGAAGGTATAACCAGCCCTATTGTCTTCAGTTTCTTCTTTAGAGAGTCATTTCTTTCCGAGAACACAACTTAGATCCATTTCAAATTGAATTTGAATTATTTAAGAGACAATATGGCATTTCAGTTTAAACCTCGTGCTGGATTAGACCGAGTTATACCGGATTAGACGTACAATCGGACCGTTGACTATTTTTCAGGCCGATCGATTGTAAATTTTTCCGTAAAGGAACAGGCGTAATATACTCACGGCAAACAACGGCAGAGTGTTCATCTCCACATTCGATGATGACAACCGGATCTTTCCGAATAAAGAAATGCGACGCAATGTTGTCCGCGAATCTGCTACGGCCGATCGTGAACACCGCCCCAGTCTCTACAATGTAC
>NW_011967220.1:1200165-1277014 GCF_000949405.1 Vollenhovia emeryi
TAATTATATCTCTATTATTAATATACATATAGTAATTAACATCTGCATTAAGTAATCTTTATTAATCTTTATTAATCTTTATTATAATATTAACATAACTTAAAGCAAAATTATTAATATTTTATTAACGTCGCTATCTCTTATTATCGTCATTATTATCTTTGCAAGGGAACTTGTTGCTACGTATATGTTTGCAACATGCACGATTGCAATCGTTGCACATTAGTCTTTTACGAAGCTATAAATTCATTGTAAGTATATCTATATTGCACGTATTTGCATGTGAAACTTGTGGCAATCTTTAATCTCCGACTTAAACAGAAGTATATTTAATGTTTTCAGATTTATCACGTGTATGGTATATGTGTATAAGAGAGACGTAATTTTTTAAGTTTTCTTTAAAAAATCACTTTACCATTATTTTCGGGAAAGAAGACATGGAATCGTTACGTTTATTTGTGTGCTAAATATATTGAAGGAATTAACAGAGAGATAATCTCTCAAAGATCTAATTGTCGAAATCTTTTATAGATTGTTCTATTTCTGTGGCATTACAGGTGACGTATTAGAAATATGTCGAGTACGATAACAAGGTACGTATGGTCGAGTGCAAGTTTTATCGCTGTATAACCTTGGCATAAATTAGGTTTAAGAGCTAACGCGAAGTAAAAAGGACCGGAAAAGCGTTAAGACACTGAATGCCGTCCCAACACGAGATTAACGGTGGCATTTCAGCCTCCCTTTGCAAAGGTCAATAACGCAAAACCGGCGATAAATCCTTCAAGATTCACGCTTACGTCTTGCTTATCAAAAGTTCAAACGGCGGTCTTTTGCATAATTCATTACGCATCTGTACTTCATTGGACAGCAGCGTGAACTATCTCATCGCGAATCATCCTGTTGAACGTCATTATATTGCGAAATTATAATGACAAGTACAATTTTAACAGACAAGTCTTTAGGCCTCGAAGGCGTTTCTGCAGATCTTTCGAAAGCTTCGCGAAGCTTGAAACTTCCAAACTTTCATATTTTCAACGTTACGGTTTATTAACCCTCAAATTTTATTAAAATTTTACCTCGAAACTTGCACAGTTTTTTAAATATTTGCTTTTAAATTTTGTAACGTTTTCAACCTACAACATCTTATATTGTGTTTAGAGCTTTCATTCGTATGTCTTTTAAATTATCACATATATTAATGTCACCATTTTCTCATTTGTAAGAAGAATTCATACAGTTATGAAAAGACAAGAGCAAACGTATTCTGTTCCGTGAAAGATTGATAGTCCTCGAGACGTTCACATATTTCCTAAGGCTATTGACCCAAAGGTCGGTTAATAGCCGCCAAATTGCTCTGCAAAGCAATGTATGTACATAATCTGGTAGTCGATAGCGATCCTCCGCGAATAGCAATTCATTCGTATGTAAAACATTCAAAATTCAAGCTGACTAGGTCATGTCGAACGCATCGTGGAGGCCGTCTGCATTGAAAAAATTACGTTGCATCTAAAAATGCAAACAATTTTCGAGATAAAAGTTCATTCTTCTTGTAAAAAAATGCGAATGCCTACACGGAGAGAATTTTCTTTTAAAATTTACCCCGAAGATTATGTAATCGCGGGACAACAGGGCATTTTGAAGACCTTTATAGGAGTTTTTTGAAATTTTACCATACGTTCTACCAGTAAAATGTATACTAAGTATAATTAACCAAGGTTGGGAAAATTACTTCATAAAAGTATCTAGTTACAGTTACAGTCCTTTCGTTAAAAATGTAACTAGTTACAGTTACTAGTTACCAATTCTGAAAAGTAACGCGTTACAGTTGCAGTTACTTTCACGCAAGGTCTAAAGCGATCTGTGGAGGTTTAAAAATATATAAAGTAACTATTAATGTAACTGTATTAAATTAGTTACTGGTTATCGAAAAAGTGTAACTAAGTAAGTTACAGTTACAGACGGAGAGAAAGTAACGAAATTAAGTTAGAGTTACCAAAATAAAGTAACTGTAACTGTAACTTCGTTACAAGTAACGAGGTACTTCTCAATCCTGTAATTAACTAGTAAAATCCCATGCTGTATGTCTAAAGGCCGGATTAGGAAGTAACTCGTTACTTGTAACGCAATTACAGTTACTTTTCTTTTGGTAATTCTAACTTAACTTTCATACTTTCTCTCAATCTGTAACATAACTCAGTTACATTAGTATGTAGTTACTTTATATATATTTTAAACCTCCACAGATCGCATTAGGCCTTGCAAGAAAGTAACTGCAAAGTAACGCTTCGTTACTTTTTCAGTAACTGTAACGTGTCACTTTTCAGAACTGGTAACTTGTAAATGTAACTAGTTACATTGTTAGCGAAAAAACTATAACTTTTATAAAGTAAAATGTCCAAAAGACACCTTCAAGACGTCTTTAAATCTTTTAAACATACACGAAAGGAAAATGCTGTTGAATTAAGCAAAATAAAGTTGCTTGAATTAAACGTTAACGTCACAGGCTGCCACATAAAACATAAATAATTCGCTTAATTCATTTTGCCATGGATTTTAATTTTAAGCATTGAACTAAATATCCAGATTATTAAGACAACATTCTGGCGTTTCTCATTTATTAATACTAATGTTGCTTCAACGATTTCAAATACACGGATCACGTTGATACATCATTCTTTTTTCCGTGTATCTGAGAGACAACTTAAAGACGCCTTAAAGATGTTTTTTAGACATACGCGTTGGTTGGGATGTATGGTAAAATTTCAAAAGAACTCTCATAAAATTCTTCCAAGTGCCATGTTGTCCCACGATCACATGATTTTCAGGGTAACTGTTCAGAAAACGTTCTCTCCGTGTAAAGACAACGCGCGCGTTATTTTTATAAGAAATATTATTGCAGGAATATCGAGAAGAAAGCAATTCTCGTTTCGCGCTTAATTAATTCTCGCGCCGCTTATATTGCGTATCGTAGCTCGAGACGCGCCATTAGTCGCGGACATACGAGCTTATCGGACGAATTGAATGGTATCCTGGACAAAAGGTTTTTGTCCCGGCGCATTTATCGAGCTGGCAATAACAGCGCGCGATAACGCCGGCCAGTAAGTTAATGAATATGCGTACGACTAGCATGAACCGTACAACGGTGGCATTAGCCGATTAACGAGCGGATTGTGCTGGTAGCGCACTTCCAAAGCGATTAAACTATCGAGGACGTTCAACGCCACGCGGATTAAAGTGTCAACCTAGCAGGAGGTCTCGCGGGCTCGTGAGACGAGTAAATTAATTATGCACTGAGAAAGACTCGATTGCGGACACGGCTCTTCGTTCTACAAGCCGTGAGGCTCAGCAGCGTGAATCGCCGTACGTTTCGCAACTTTCGCGACCATCCCCAAGCCCCCCCCCCGCCCCCCGGCCGGTCGCGGCTTAATTTCCAGGAATTCAAATTAGTATTTGTCATCGAGTGACTAACGGGCGAATTTTCCCGCGGCTATACACACCCCGCGATCACTCGATAGCCGGTGCGAGACGTATCGATCCTCGCTCGTTCACGCCGTGCCGGCGCGCGGCACGGCGAAACAATAGGGGGCACACGGTCGACGGGGGTTTTAATAATGCCTGGGGTGTCGTGCCCGCGTTGTTCGAGGGATCGATTGCGCGCGGCCGGCGCGGCGGCCGCGGTGATCCAGAATGAAGTCCGACAAATTTGCGAAAGTGCGTGACTGATTGGCGAGTGCGTGCGTGCGTGCGCGAGAGAGGGTAAAAAAAATTCCTCTCTCCCGATCTATCTTTCTCCCTGTCCGTGCGCGTGCTCTTCTCCCGCCTCACTCGCCCTCAAACTGTTTTACCGGGTATGGTCTCTATGTCCGGCAGGCCCATGATGCTCGCACCTTGGCGCCGCGCGACTTGCAGCCGACTGACCGGCGAGGTGAAGCGGGCATGCTCGCGATCGCTGGGGCGCTTTCAAGCCGGCCCCGCGTATCCTAGCAACTGGAAATCAATTTCTAACGGCAACACGCTCTGCCTTTCGTCGAAGCCGAGGAACCGGAGGAACGGGAGCGTGTTCTCCACGGCGCGGTTCCTCGGCGGCGCGTCGAAAACATGGCCGGCGAGTCGCGTCGCGTGGGTCCCGAGGCACCGGCTTCCTCCTGCATCTCTTCGCGAACGTGAGCGAAGAGACACGAGGGCCATTTGGAAAGTTCTCGGTATGAGGTATACGAACGGCACTCCCGATGGCACGTGAATCTAATTGATGGAACTAGCTGGAACCTTACACGTGTTCGTAGAAGGGTTGGAACTTTCCGTTTAACGTATACCCTTTAAAGGTTTGGGAGTGAAAATATTGCCACAGTGAAATAACGAGTGAACTATTCGCCCTATTGGAGTGAATATTTACTCCAACAGAGCGAATATTTCAGATAGAAACGAGAACACCAAATTACTTAGATCCGGGCAAGCTGAAGCCCAGATAGCACACACAGTTCTATGAATATTCTTCTGGAGTACAAATATTCTTAATTTTAGACTATTCCAATCGAATATTCTATAAAAATATGTAAATTATTACAATCGTATATTTATGACGAAGAAGAACGTTTTTAAAATAGTCGTCGAGAATGTCTTTGAAATATTCGTTCAGAATAATTTTTGAATATTCATCGTCATACAGTTTCCCAAGGGCGCCTTCTCTTATTTAGCCAATATGTCTATTTAGCAATATTGGTCTAATATTGTATGAATTTTAAGCCAATATTCTTATTACATTGTTGAATATTGGTCAATGCACTTCCAATATAAATCTAACATTATATAATCATTATTTTGCAATATTTACACTTATTATATGGTCAGCCAATGCATTTCTAATATAAAAGCCCGTATCAGACAACGGGTTGAGATTGAGATTAGATTGAAATTTAACCAGAGTAAAATTCATAAACTTGAGATTAGTAAGCTTTACTCTGATTAGTAAAATTTCAATTTAATTTTAATTTCAATCCGTGGTCTGACACGGACTTAACTGACATTGGGCTAATGTTTAGCTAGAGAGAAGCCTGAGAGTTGTCACGGTCCGGTTTTACGTGATCTTCGAACACGATACGCCCTCTGTGAATATTGAAAACGTGGATGTGAACTACGTAGCCAATGTCCACGTTTGGGTTAAGCGGATAACGCAATGTGCACGTTTTGCTTGTATTCCGTGCTATGTGCATGAAACGTCGATAAAAACAGAGTTATAGATTTTTCGTTAAAAATAATTCAAGTAAAAATTTGTAACTTTATAGGGCCAGTTTCACAAACGTCGGTTAACTGCTAACCGAAGGTTAACTGATCCTCTGTCTCTTTTTAGAGAACAAGATAGAAAAAGATAGGGCGTTGACTGAACTCTGGTTAACAGTTAACCAACGTTTGTGAAATTGGCCCATAGTGTTGTAGCTGTCAAAGTGGTCGACCGATATCAGTTACCATAAGAGTTGTTACATAGGCAGAGAGAAACCTGAGAGCGGCTACGCCGGTGTTTTACTTGATACCATTTTCGTTCGGCTGATTCCAGCGCCTTATGCCCATTTTCATTCTTGGAATTCTTCTGCTACACCCATTTTCAAGCACTGCCGATAAACCATCTGCCAGCCTAAAGTCTTCTAACAATTCTTTTTATCGTTAATCAACTATTAGCGATTCACATTCTTTCGTTGCTGACATATAAATTATATGTATAAATGCAAAATATAAAAATTTGCTGACAAGCTACGTTGTACTCCTTTTGCCAACAAAATTTGTAGTAGATTGTACTCGATAAACTTGGTTATCTATATATTTTATTATAACTTAGCATTTTCTGGTTATAAATGAAATGATGCCTCTCTTTTAAATTTGAATAAAATTTTTATCCGATAAAAACAGACTAACTTGTAGAGGCCCTCCACCACCCCCGCCGAATTTTTCAAAATCACTTTTCTCGGAGTTTATCAATAATGTCTCATCAACTAATGATCCGAGATAAGCCATTCTTATTTCGTTAGAAGCGCTGAAATCTTAGCTTTCCAACGAGACCAAGATCATCATGCTACGATTTTACTGTGCGAAAATACTGACATTTATATCGACTCACAATCTCGATCTCGGAAGACAATCAATATTATTTTCAGAAATAATCGATGATGTCTCATAAACTAATGATCCGAGATAAGCCATTCTTATCTCGTTAGAAGCGCTGAAATCTTAGCTTTCCAACGAGACCAGAATCAACTTCCTACGATTTTTCTGTGCGAAAATATTGGCGATTATATCGACTCACGATCTTAATCCTGAGATAGAAACAGCAGACGGCGCGTATAAGCGGCGTCTCGCGCGGTGTCTGGCGTAGCGATGTTTACTACGGAACAGCTGTGCCTCGTATGTTTTTATGCCAGGTTTTTGGGGACGTAGTACGCTCGCGTACTACTCCCGCAAAACTCGCGCGGCCTTCGTTCATGAATGGTGCGCGCGCGCCCGATTTTTAAAACGCTATAACTCGGCGAAAAATCGACGTAGCGACACGAACCAAAAACCAATCTTCTTCGTTTCGCATCCCGCAGATGTCTACACTGAATATGTATGCCCTTATCATGAAACTTAAACACGGCAGTGGAATAAAAATTAAAATTCTGAAATATAAATTATACGTATAACTGCTAAATATAAAAATTGGCTGACAAACTATATTAGACTGTATAGCAAGTAAATTAAAGTTTGACTTTTTATCATTATTCATCCCATTTTATTGACATGCTTTATTTCTACTAGCACTTTGGTATAATTAAATGTGTCTAGTTTTGTATCAAACTTGTATACTTTTTACCGGTAAAATTTGTAGTACACACTGCTCTGGATATTCATTAGAAAATTATTTAAACATTCTTTTGTACATACAAGATTGCTCCGTTTATATCGGACAATCAATAATAAATAAACTAATACCTCTCTTTATTAGAATTAAATTTTTATTTAATAAAAACAGACCAACTTGTAGAGGCCCTCCACCACCCCCGCCGATTTTGATCGGCGGTCCTCTTTTCTTTACGATTTGGTTTTATCGTGTTTATTATTTATTTTATTTTACTTATAATTTACTTTACAATGCATACAACATTATAAACGAAATAATTACAGTATAAAATTAAAAATAAATTATCTATACAATACAATATTTTACTTGACGTTACATATTAAATATTCGGTATGCATGCACACAATAACACGAAATTCTTGTAAAGTAAAATATGTGTCTATTGAGTATATTTATCAAAGTTTTTAATAACCATCGAATCATACAATATTGCTACAATTTATTTAATTTAATTTAATTTATGTACGTAATCGCAACTAAAAAGATCGTTAATAAATTTATTATTTCTGTATCCTAGCCGTATTCCGACTTACAGACCTACCTATTCATTTTCTACCTACCCGTGTTTCAACATAATGAACTTACAAATCTTTAATTAATCGCGACGCGATTTTCTATGGGTTTGTCTTGTAGTTTAACGCGCCCGCGGGATATAATAGGGGTTTCACTCTCGCACATATGCGAGAATGTATGTATATAGAAGCATAACCCACCCGAATTGTGACAAATCAAAAGAAATCAAAGTACAGCACCCTTACTTAGGTACTCCATCAGAGTGGCCAATATTGACCACATACCTCGTCGTATTTAGTCCTTCGGTGGGCCAGATTGGACCTACCTTTTGTTGCTCCCGGCCATACAATCTGGTCATTTTGACCAGAGATCAGGAAGGAAGAAAACTCCTTCCATAGTCGGTTATCGTCACCGACAAATATTACGTACGGTTCGAATATATGAGTGTCGATCGTATCGCAAAATGCACGACCACGAGAGGTTAATTAAAGAAGAATATTAATTCAAAAAACTTTACTGTATATACGAATCAAATTTATTTTTACTTCCGTTATTTGTTCAAAAATATTGACCATCTCTTCGTAACTTGATCTTTGAATTCGAAATTCAAGTAGATATAGAATAAAATTTACTTCGCGTTAGAATGATTTTAATCATATTCCTCGATAAATTAAAATTTATAATATGGATAAAATTAAATAATTAATTGAAAATTTTTCCTGAAAAACCGATCGCGAAAACCGACCGCGAAAATACAAAGATGCGTATGACTATGCATGTGCATCTTGAAAATACGTATATCACGTACATGTACATACACACATACAAATAATAAATGATGTCAGATCAGAAATGAAGAAAACTCCTTCTATAGTCGGTTTATCACCAACAGATATTTCGTACGGTTTGAACTACATATATGCGAGCGCCGATCGTATAAAAAAAATGCACAACCAGGAGAGAAGTTATTTAATGAAGAAACTTAATTTTAAAAAATTTAATTTCTAAAACTGATCAAAGGATAATTTTATTTCCGTTTTCTAAAGTTGACCGTATCTTCGTGACTCGATCTTTGAATATAAAATTCAAGCACATAAATATAGAAAAAGTTACTTTGCGTTAGTTATTTTAATTATATTCCGCAATAAAAAATTAAAATTTATAATATGAATAAAATTAAACAATTAATAATTTTTTGAACATGTTCTGAAAAACTAATCGCGAAAACCGATCGCGAAAATTGACCGCAAAAATACGAGATGCGTGTGACTATATGCATGCATTTGTGCTAAACGCATCTTGAAAGTATCGCGAGACATGCAGAAAAAAATGACGTAAGATCCAGAAAAAAGGAACTTGCCGCACGAGTGACACCGATATTATAATTGAATGTTACAGTTAATTGATAATCTCAAAGTATGAAAATAATTTTAAATTTAAGCATTCTCGTCACAATATATTGGAATCTTACGTCATATTATTTTACTTTATACATTTATCAAATCTTTAATTAAAAATGGATAGGCTACGAGAAATTAGTTGGCCGAATACATCGATAATATTCGTCATATTTCGTGTAATTTCTAAAATGTAGTTCAATGATTTTAACATGAAACACGAGCTCAACATACTCTGATTCGTAGAGCTCTATGAAAAATCACTTCTCTTCGATAAATAAAATATATTAAATAAAACGTCAAATTATTTGTAACCTATCCATTTTATGGTAACGTAACGGATCTACGAAATGGATCGATCTACAATCTACGATATAAAAATGTAGATTCCGTTACTGTGATAGAAAACTTTTCACTCACCGACGCGACACGATGCGCAGCGGCGAAGTTGATATCTGCGTTGATTCTGCAATGGCGCCCGATGTCTCCTCCTCCACTCAGGTGTCCTCCTCTCAGGTGTCGTTGTCTCAGCTGTCCTCCGACACACTCGCGAATTTACACTTCCGTTTGTATAAAAGTCACTTGTCACTGTCACTGTATCCAAATGCCACTTCACTCGCGAACTTACACTTCCGTTTGTAAAGTCACTTGTCACTGTCAATGTATCCAAATGCCACTTCACTCGCGAGCTTACACTTCCGTTTGTAAAGTGACTTGTCGCTGTCACTGTATCCAAATGCCACTTTTTCGGTCTTTACAGTTTCCGATTGTCACTGCCGATTGTCACAGAGTTCGATCGCCACTACGAACTGTTCGATTACATCGTTGCACTGATACCCGCACAAATCACCGAGTTCAACGATCGCGCGATGATAGCGATCGCGGTTTCGTCTCGCACTTGTCGCGTACACGTATCAAGAAAGAAAATAATACGATGTGCGAAGCGGCGCGGGCGTAACCGAACGATTCGACTGTCGCCGCGTGAATGGCCCTGCGTAGGCGCCCGTAAACACCTCGGCCGAAAGCCGAGCGCGGATTCCAAGAAATGACGTAGCGCCGTGAACACCTCGGTCGAAAACAATCTATTGTGTCGAATCGTTCGGCGCGGCGAATGTTCCGCGTGTTTTTGTTTTTTTCCGCGCTCGGTTCTCGGCCGAGGTGTTTACGTCGCCGTACGCAGGATCATTCACGCGGCGACAGTCGAACCGTTCGGTCGCGCCCGCGCCGCTTCGCGTATCGTACTTTAGTCTTTCGTGACGCGCGTTCGCGACGAGTGCGGGAAGACACCGCGATCGTTGAATTCCCGCGAGTCGCGGTGCGAGTTTATTTCGCGTAAGAATGTGGCGGCGATGCATTCTGAAACGCGCGCGGCGGGCGGCCGGCAATTTCAGATCGTCGTGCTCGGCCAAATCTTTACACGCTAGTGCCGCGTCCGACGCCGAGGCGGCGCCAGCGTCACGTGACACCTGCCGCGGCGTCGCGTCCCCGACGTATATATCGCGCGTCGGTCACGTAGACTTAGCCAGTTGCTCCATCAGTTGCTCGATAAGATTCTAATTATTTCGGACGTTGATCGTCGCAAACTCGCGCGGATCGCTCGCCAATTGGTGCGACAAACGCCCTGGAGTTCGCCGGTGCGAGGAATATCGGTAGGTACAGGACGACTCCCTCAGCTGTCAGTTTCTCCGCCGAGTTTCTAACCTTATTCCCCCTCCTCCCGCGTTCCCGCATGCTGCTTTTGAACCGTAGAATACGTTGACAATTCGCTGAGCGACGAAACAGGCTTCGACGAGTCGCTCGGCCGCGAACGACAGTACGGAGACGCTGTCTCGGGGACGCGCGTACCCTCGGAAATTACTCGTATAACCTCAAAACTTGTATGTCGCGTTGCATGTTGGTGTTTACGTTAGGCCTGTCACCGTTGTGACGTTGTTGTCAAGAAGCTCCCTTTGCCCGCAAGGTCCGTCGTTTGCCAGCTGATCTAACGGGCCGCTGAGGATGACCGACGCGCCGCCGTCGGGCGCAGAAAGCACGGAGGAGTCCGGGAAACAAGACGATCCTATGAAGAGCTACGAGTTCGACGGGGAAACGTACATCTACACCGACAAGGCGACGAACGTTACCTACAGGTTCGACCAGGAGAGCAACAAATGGGTCGTGAAGGAGGAGAGCAAGGTGAGCTCCGACAGTAAGGAGAGCCTTAAGCACGACAGGAAAGAGCGAGCCGATGGGTCGGAGAAGGGAGATGACTCTGGCCCGGATGCTGGCGCGGCGGAGTCTTTCGGCTTCGAGAACGACACGCACACTTACACGGACCCGAACGACGGCAGCGTCTACTTCTGGGACCGAGAGAAGAGCGCCTGGTTTCCGAAAGTCGACGAGGATTTCATGGCCAAGTACCAGATGAGCTACGGTTTTACGGACGAGAGCGCGCCGGGGTCGAAACCGCCGGAGCCGACGCAGCCGCCGCCCTCGCAGCAGGCCAAGGCGGACAAGGAGCAGAGGAGACTGGAGGCCAAGCGGAAAACTCAGGAGCCGCCGACCTGGTTCGAGGTCGACGAGGCGCACAACACCGCCATTTACGTATCCGGCCTACCTTTGGACATCAGCATGGAAGAGCTCACGCAACTCTTCGCCAAGTGTGGCCTCATAGCGAGGGACGAGAGGGGAAAGGACAAGATCAAGCTGTACAGAGACGGCAACGGGGAGCCGAAGGGGGATGCCCTCTGCACCTACATCAAGGTAAGAATGCGTGTTTTACGTTTATATACGTTGCCGACCTGCCTTCGATTTGCCTCTTGCGCGGCCGACAATATCGCAGCGCAAAAATTGACGTATCAGTATTTTATTATACATCGTTAAATACAGAGAGTACATCGATCTTACGCTGATATATGTACAGACGAAGCAATGAAAAAGTGTGGCGAACACAAGAATGGATAACAAAAAGAATCGAGTTTTGTCTTGCCTTTTGCCTAACTGGCTGCAATTCATTTGTAAAAACTGCGCGCTACGATCGGCGTAAACGAGGGTCGCTAATACGGTTTAACTAATTGTCGAGTGATAATTATAATCGCTCGTCTAATTCGCGTATCGCGAAATTGCGATAGGCGTCAGCAACATATATATTTTTTTATCGATACGTGGATCCTGCGCGCGTTACAATTAATCAATCGCGCGAGACGTTGCCCGGCAAAATAATCGTCGAGCCGGAAGAAGATAATTGTAGAGAGAGATAAGTAACTTTCTGCAATGATATTACGATATAGATAAGTACACGGAGAATATTTAGATATCAGTAACAATATCGAATGCGGTGGCTACAATATTCCGATCGTTAGTTGATACATCGGTAGGTCTTCTATTTCGGAAACTTTGAACGTTCAGACAGGAGAAACCCTAGGGGATTTGTTTCCCGATTACTTTCAGTCGTAATAGTTTTTCGCGATCTTGCAAAATTAATTTTTACGATGACAATTATAAATAATATCTAAGTATAGTTAAAATAACGTTGGCAGTTGAACAGTGTCGTTGTAACAAAAGTGTATCTTTTAAATGTGTGTTTTTTTTTCTCTCTTAGCCGCATATATTATGTAACGGAGCGGTAATAAGTCGAGGCTGCAATTACAACTAATTGTCGATATAATGATTCGAGTTTTTCCTTCACGGCTTGAACAAAACTTCTTCCCGCGCGAAGTCGTTTATCTTATTGTGAAACTGCGAAAGAACGCTGTTCATATCCGCTAAGTTCTGGGTTTGTTGTCCGCTGGCTAGAAAAGCGCCGTATTCCCGCCCTTGGGGCAACACTTGGGCGACCCTTGGCACACTCGATTGCAAACGGGTTCTATTCGCCCGATGCCGCGTGCGCTCTTTAGGCTGCACCTTCACACTGTCAACAATTGAAAAGATTATCAGCTGTGGAACGCCTTGATCGCTACGCGGAGAGAGTTTTCTGTTAAAATTTATCCTGAAAATGATGTAATCGTGGGACAACGTGGCATGTCGGAGAATTTTATGAGAGTTTTGGGAAATTTTACTAGTAAAATGTATGGTAAAATTGTGACGAACACAAGAATGGATAAAAAAAATAGAGTTTTGTCTTGCTTTTTGCCTGACTGCAATCCGTGACTGCAATTCATTTACAAAAAACGATGCGCTATGATTAGCGCGAACGAATATCGAAATATATTGCTAATAAAATGTGTGATAAAATTTCAAAAAACTCATAAAGTTGTTCGCAATGCCATGTTGTTCCACGATCATATGATTTCCAGGATAAATTTTAAGAGAAAATTGTCTCCGCGTAGGCTCCGTGTATTGTCAAAAATTTCTTCAAAATATATTTTACGTTAAGCTTAGTTTAATATAATGATGTTAGTACTTGGAAGGTGGTCGCGATCCCAGCTTGACACCATGGGCCCACTGTTGATTCTCCTTTCGGTCAAGCCAATTCCCTCTCAGATTAGGTCGATTCTTCTTCCTTTCGCGCTGCTTCCTCTGCTCGTCTGAATACTTCTTGCCCTTCTTTCTGGGCTTTAATCTTTGGTTTTGCGGCGCAAACGGGTCATCCGACTTCTTGCGTCTTCTAGCTGAAAGGGCGAAGGTATCGTGAATAAATTCGGTTACATTTGTATCGGTAAAGTTATGTATGAATGCTTTTTCCGCTGCGAGTGTCTCGAGTGCATTTCTCACCTAAACGACCGGCGGGCACTTCGCATATATAATGCTTCCGCTCGACGCAACTCTTCGCACTCCACTTATACTTCAGCGAGGGATCCATTATGATGCAATGCCACGCGTACTTCTTAGATCTCCCGGGTTCTATTTTCCCGAAACTCTGGAAAACCATCTTTTCGCCTGTTACGCCCCACTCCCAGGCCATCTGTTGCCAGTTGAAAATTCCGCCGATCCACCGCTCCAGTTTCGCTGTTGAGATTTGTGGGTTTGGATAAAATTGAACGACGTAACGACGAGACGAGACGGGAGTAGCTTATACTCACTGAACTGATCCCCCATCAGGTACTTCCTCAGCATCTTGTCCTTTCCATTTCTGTCCAATATTGCCAGAGTCGCGTTTCTGTCCTTGCAGTGAAAGTACGCGTCTCTCCACGGTGCCGTGCCGGCGCTCAGATAATAACAGAATCGTTTCAGTCGAAAGAATCCCACGGGACACGCGAATCGTCTCACGGGTTCATGCTGTCGCAATGTTATGGATTGATTGGTCAAGGGGTTGATGTCAAAGTTCGGCGGCTCCAAAACGGCCGAGGATAAACCTACAAGAAAAAAAATCAGATATGATAATTTTTTTTATATTTCTCGTCTTTCGGAAACGTATTTTAACAATCTTTTACACCTTCAGAAAGGATTTCTGTTGCTGAGACAAAAAATATTCTTGACGCATTTATGTTTCTCGCAACCTCATTTAGTATAAAAATAAGACAATATCAAAGTAAAATCAATAATTCGTATTCTCCTCTATCGAATTAAGAAAGACTGACTTACTAGATTGAGACAAGAGTAACTTTATACATTCTTACGTTTAGAATAAATTTTCCCTCCATCTTACAACGCACGAAGTTGGCACCACAGTATTCGGCAAAAGATATACTATCATTTTATTCTAGATTTTAGAATTTTTTATTTAAGATTAAAATATTCCTTTCTCTATAATATGATTTGCGCTATATGGGTCCTATTTTATGATATGTTGAAGTGTAATAGCATTGGATCCGGAAATTTTTTTCTGTGGGTGTGGAGAGAAAAGTCGAGCAATTCTGAGATTGTTTACTCAATATGATCAGTCGATCCTAATTGACAAAAATTATGACCAATTTTTATACAATAGCAATTTTTACCGTATTTGTGATTCCTTTTTTTACAATAAAATTAAAAATTCTTTTTGAATCATATCGGACAGTTTAAAACTCTTTGCGGCAGAGAGCCAGAACTTAATAAATTATGTTGAAATGCTGAGAAAATGGGATGTTCGCTTCACGAAGGTGCGCCCCGCTCCTCTGCGACTCGTGAACACTTGTACGCTTCTGTTTTGGCATTAATTTCATGTTCTGATAAATCTCGGTATTTTGAAATGCATATTTTTACCCTTTACTTGTATAATTTATGTGCATTAATGCGTTCCGAGTGAATACATTTTTGTTGCGTGGCCTTGAGCAGAATTTAAGCATTATGTAATGTCGTCTGTGGTTCACGCGTGACTAGGCGCCGCACCATTGCACAGCCGAGATATAATATCATTAAATTATTCAGCATTGTCTCGTAAACCAGATTGTTTAGACCTCCATCTCGTATGACAACAAAACAGATTTGCAACGTTCTCAAGTTTATGCTCACGTTAAAATGTAAATGTCCTTTTTCGAGGGCACGCCCGCGACTTTCATCATGCGACTTCTGTAATCTTACCGCGGTAGACTTTATAAATCATGGTTTTATCTTTGTGCTCATATGTATTCGTCTCAGGTGCATGTTTACGCGATTCTGTAGACTTTACTTATCTGACAAGAAACAATGAAAAGAAGCGCATCGCGTCGATGCCTCGTTACCGAGGAAAAAAAAACGAAGTTTTATCCGCTCACAATTTTATATAATTTGCCGGCGAGGGATCCGATTAATTCGATTGATTTGATTGATTGAAATTTTTAGGGCGCGACAGATCCTTCGAATGAAACAGACCGGTGTAAGTGGAGCAGTTTTCTATGATAACGATACGCGATAGCGATGCGCGCATACAATAGGCACTGTTATCTCTAATCGACATTTAATGTCAGATTAAAGCGCCAGTTAATTAAGATCTCGAGATACAAATGAGGCACGAGAGATTTTGAGGGACTCGTGTAACTTTTTGCACGTGAGGGAGTTTAATAATTTCGGCACGCGAGTCGCGAGTTAATGATTCTACACTGAAAAAAATTTCTGGTTTAATATGGACGAATCAGATAATTCCTTTAGGATTTACCAGAATTTCTGTAGGCTTACAGGAATTCTGGTAAATCCTAAAGGAATTATCTGATTCGTCCATATTCAACCAGAAATTTTTTTCAGTGTACGAGAGACTGTGGCGGAAGGATTTGTTTCCGGTGTGTGTGCCAACGTTTATTGCAAATTAATGTAGCTGTTACGAAAGTACATATATGAGCGGCGCGGTGGCGATACGTTGGCAATGATTATTTGTCGTACGTATCCAATTAATTACTCCAAGATCCATCTCCGTGAGTCATCGTCGCGTGGACGAACCTCGTGGCGCCCATCTCGCCATAAATTCCAGATTAAAGCGCCAGTTAATTAAGATCTCGAGATACAAATGAGGTACGAGAGATTTCGAGGGACTCGTGTAACTTTTTCCACCTGTGGGAGTTTAGTAATTTCGCGAAAGGCACGCGAGTCGCGAGTTAATGATTCTACGAGAGACTGTGGCGGAAGGATTTGCGTCCGGTGTATGCGCCAACGTTTATTGCAAATTAATGTAGCTATTACGAAAGTGCATGCATATGAGCGGCGCGGTGGCGATACGTTGGCAATGATTATTTGTCGTACGTATCCAATTAATTACTCAAAGATCCATCTCCGTGAGTCATCGTCGCGTAGACGAACCTCGTGGCGCGCATGTCGCCATAAATTCCATTTATGATACACAACCAGTATCGTATGACTATTAATAAATACCAGAGATTTAACCTTTCCGCCCGCAGGCCTCCAATATGGAAAACACACTCTCGTTCGCACGGCAATTACGCGTGAAAGAATCGAGCGCATTTTATCGAAACTCGCGTCCAATCCGCAACAGTTCTTGGCGCGGGCAAATCGACGAGGTAAACAAATTGTAGCAAGCGGAAAAGGGATATTAGGCCTCGGTAGATCTACTTACATCGGAATAACGTAACCGCGGCTTAATATCGCGGTATCAGTTTTGACCTCGATAATAAATGACTCGAGGTTAATGAATTGGAAAGCAACTTTAGCTGCGCGTATTTTTTTTCTCCTTTTTATTATCTTCGTAACGAGCGCAAAAATACAGAAATAGGCATACGTCGGATTACGAAACGTCCAGAAAAATGAAGTATTAAACGTACTTTCCGGTCGAGATTGAACGCGCGGCGTTCAATACCTTTTTGTTTCATTAAATCGCCATTTCACGCACTTTCCCTGGATGGAATCGCCATTGTTTAAGCGAGAAGGGCAGATAACGCGCGCCGCTTTGTTCTAAATATAGTTTAGCTCTCGTGTAATCTTTTAAATGGACATTTAATTGCCGATGGCAGAGTTTTGATTTTAAGCCGCGATACATGTGTACACAAGTATGATATATAGGCCGCAGGTTTAAATGGGTCAGTATCAGATAGTTAATCGGTTAGCTAATGCCCCGGGGCGCGTGTTAAAGCACAGCGCTCGCACCGAGAGCCCGTTCGAAGCGTTTAAATGTACATTCACACACGTTAGAATTTCTGCGAGAACTGGTTTCCACGAACAATAAAAACCAGTAGCACTGTCCATAATTCCATGCCTCTTAATTATAGTGCGATCGATTTTAGTTAGTCATCGACCGAAGGTGGCACTGCGCATGTACCGATTTGAATGAGCGCTGCAATTGTGCGGAGGAGGGCGTGGATTAAAGTGAATGCGAAATAACAATCTCTTTGTTTAAAAACAATGTATGCATTTTTGTAAAAAAAAACATTGTTTAAAGTTGTTATAAAATTCACGAAATAACCTCGGTCGGAATTTTCTACACGTCCAACAGCATGTGAATTTGCAAACTATGCTATAAAGTTTGTTCCGGCTTTGGGCGCCGCGATATACGACGTGTTTTAAAATGCGAGACATAACAAACGAGATGGTCAGCGCGTATGCTGCATATTTCATTTCGGCAGGGAGAACTCAGGTTCCGAGAGACCGTATTTAAATCTCTAATGCGAGAAATTCATTCTAGTTTCCTGGTTTTTATGAACCTATGATACTTGATGACGAATATTAATGATAAAATTAGATTTTCTGTGTTTCAGTGTATTTAAAAAGTTGGATTTTTTTTTTAAGCAGCTGTTTGGGCAGAATTTTGTTTTCTTAAAAACGTCACGTTTACGAGTCGGAAATAGTACGTTGTTTCTTCTTAGATTTGCACATCTTACAAGTATGACATGTGCGTCCTCTTATCACAGGTGCGCAAATTGTTGTCTGATACCGAAATAACTGTTGCGTTAGCAGAAAATACCGTGGAAGTAGCGGCGGTTTATATTCACATAAATATTCATCCATATAGGAAGTCACGCAAAACTATTTTTCTACTGTTTACGGCCACGTAAAGATGCAATTAAAGATAAGTGTTTTTTTAGAATTGGCACGAATTATTGAATTCCTGAATAATTAATATTCCCATTCAAGAAGAAATTAAAATATATGAAAAAAAATGAAACAAATAGAACTGTTTTGTTAGCAATGGCCGTACACACATGCAAGCATTGTCAGTTAGGAATTGCTAATATCACGGGTCATAGTTGATAAACTCGCATAAACATTTAACGTACGCCTCGAGCCAGCTAGTGTTACTAACAGTTAAAATTGTAGTTGCAGTTGATAATTCTCGTCTCTTTTAATCACTTATTGTCGATAGCGTTGCACGACTGTGTTATAACCTTCGAAGAAAGGTCTCGCGAGATATCCGATATTTTCAAGCTCATCTAATCGACTGATATCGATAGTCGCGACAGGAAATTATATTTATGGTATATGCACTGGTTGTCTACCCACAACTTGCGCTTTCATTCACACGTTTATGGCACAAGGCTAAGCCTCGGTCGCTTGGGTGGACATTCTTCTCATATTTCCAGAATTTATCGCCACTTTCGCGAACCAACTGGTATTATCGGTAATTGGTCAATTAACCTTTGATTTTTATTCACCACGTTGTCAAAGGAAGTTAATCGATTCGGGTGGATTAAAGTTTTATCCGTCGTAAATCGTAAAGTTTGACTGTAATTAATCGTTAAATAATTATATTAGTTTTATTACGAAATAAAGTTTCATCGACTGATACCCAGTTTCTTGATATAATGATTACATCATTGACTAATTTTGACTTTCTGAATCTGTACGGACGCTGCAGATATTTTACGTTCGTTACGATCAGAGCTATTCTTGCCGCCGCAGATCTGATTTGATGGTATCGTTCTGTTGGTATCGTTCCTGCCTAGATTCGATCTCGCGAAAATAGATCGCTACGTCTGTACAGAAACTGCATGTCTGTCGGACTAAGACACGTGTTCCGATGGTTAATTTATTCGCGGTTTCCATCAGAAAATGCACGGTAAAATATGCGCGTCCCGAAACTGTCTGCGTAACGTTTCACCGGCAAGCCGTTTAATCTTACATGCAGAAATTTTACGTACGTCTCTTATCGAGTATGCAGCTCGCATTTCTTTCAAGGTTCGTTTCGAGCTTTTATTGAACTTTAGCGGGACGTTATTTTTTAAGAAAAATGCGAAGAAAATAAGGTCAAACACGATTAATAACCAAAGAGCTTACCTCGGAACGGGAAGTCTTTTCGTAGGAACCTAGTGTTAGCTTAATTCTATATAGCAGACTCTTTATGTGACAGACTGAAGCTACTTTAATTCATTTTATATCTGCCGCGCATTTAAAACTTTTTACTTAACATTTAGAATTGATCGTATTACTGACTCTATCATCACATGTATTAGCTTAATTCTATACAGCAGACTTTATATGACAGACCGAAGCTACTTTTATTAATTTTATATCTGCCGCGCTTTAAAAATTTTTTACTTAACATTTAGAATTGATCGTATTATTGACTGTATCATCACACAATTTTCGAAATTATGTAAATAACAATTATACACTGTGTCTTCGTAACTACCGATCTATATTGGAACTGTCATTAGGCTGCCAATTAGCAGAGCGCGTAACTACTAATAGATACAAACATCTTAATAGCGTCCCAACATCGAGAGATATTAGTTCACGATTACGTTTGATGAATTATCCCAGGCATTAATCAAGATTTTAGTTACGTTGAATATTTTTGAAGCTTGCAAAACAATATTTCGGTTTTCCATTGATTTATATTAACTGCTAAAAAAAGTAATGATGAAATTTGCCGAAAAATATTTTATGAAATTGTGTCAATTCAGGTATTACGATAGTTTTTAATTGATATTGCCTTCACTTCGGCAACGAACAAAATTACACAGTGCACCAATAGATTGACCGCGGGGTTAAATATGGGTTAATTATATAATAATACCGAATTGTGTTATTACGGTGGGGGACTCGTAATTGTAGGAGAGAGGCACTGATCCTCTCCCTTTAAACGACCATTTATTACTGTAATTTCGATACAATTGATCTCCGAACCTGCTGGTATCCATCGTAAACTGCCGCGCGTTCTCTTTTTCTCTCATACAATACTTTAGCCGCAAATTTGTAATTCTAGTCATTAGCATACATCTCAAAAAGGTATCTCCCTTGCTATTTCTTCGGATTAATCGCGCGCTGAAAAATCTCCCCCATGTTTACTCACTCACTCGTACTCCGGATCGTCCCTCTCATTGGGATCGTCCGCGATCTGCTTAATCCACTTTGCGCACTTTAAATTAATTACCTGCGACGCACAGAAACAGGGCCCAACACTTCCACATGTCTACTCCCACACGTCGTTTATTCGCCGAGATACTCGTTACAGAAGTCGCAACGCGCGTGCAGGATCGTCCTCATTCTCGTTCCTTGAACCTCGCCTCGCTTCCGATTTCGCGCATTGGTTGATCGCCGCTTCGTGGATCCGCGAAGTCGCGCGAGGGAGAAAGAAAAACCCTGCGCCCCTCGTCCTTTTTCCACGGGATCGAAGAGAAGTCTGTGTCGTAGCTGGGGTATACCGGACCGTCGTCGATCCGGACGATGGGGACCGTTCTTCGGCGGAGGTTCGCGGCCGACTGAAGCCGCCGCTTCCATTCCGCTCGGCGCGTACCTTCGCGCGCTCCGAGCTTACGAGCGGAATTCTCTCGCGCCTCCCCTGTCGCCAGACGCTACCGCGATCCTTTTCCCCGATCCCAAGGAGCTACGGATCTTGCCTGGCTTACCCTGATTTCGTCCAAAGCGAATACGCTTTGCGCAGTTGTTTACGGAGATAACCGCGGAGATATTCGCGCCTTCGCTTATTTTACAAGTCACCTGGGACGTTTCCGGCGGAGAAGTTTCTCGTGTGTATTTTACAGCGATTCGCGCGTATAGTATCACTTTTCTCGCGTTGCCTCGCGAGATTTTCTGTCGTTTTATTCAAACGCGTCGTCGTTGGGTCACTTTTATATTTGCATTCCTTTAACGAGGCCTTGATTAAGATGATTTCGAAAGAGCGGAATCTATCACTGTACAAAGCGTGCGGATATTTAATGATTTCTGTTCACGTTTTAGCATAATACTACTAAACTCTACTAAGACTCAAGGATACGTGAACTTAGCAAGCGTAGAGCGTGCGATAATTGCGCGTCAACGATGTAGGAATTGTTGAACAAACTCAACCTAGCTGCGTCGACAACTCGCAAAATGTTTGAGAGACTGCACGTCAACGAGGCTGAAGTGCCCCAACACTGCGCTCAATATTACTGTCGTAAAACCGGAGCGCGGAATATATAAGCATTAGCAACTTTGCACAACGGAGTAAGACCACTCTGTGCCGAAAGCACTTAATCAGCAATGAGGATTTCGTTGAATATCAGAACTGGAGCTAACGAATTATTATTACAGTATTTTCCTGCTGCGTTAAATAACGCAGAGCCGCGCAAAGAGGGAATATAAAGCGTGGAGTAATATATGCAAAGTCGGCCGTTTGTTATTTATGACGCCCATAATTTGGAATTAACGAGTAGAATTAATTAAGCTGTGTAGAAAAATTATTCCTGCGATAGCTTTCGACACTCTTGTCTATCGATTCCTATTAATAATTGAATTATATTTGCCTGGCGGCTCGGTTATTACTTACAATGATCGTAACTTGCAATTAATTGAGCAACGAGATAACACGATTATTTCACCATTGACAAATCCACCTTTTACACGTAGAGGAAAGTCCTCTGTCATGAGATAGGCTCCTAATGTGATACAGCAGGGTTTCTGCTAAATTAATAGGCATCGTCTGGTCCCACCATGAATTTATTGCCCCTGGGGTGAAATCTGTTTAGATGGAAAAGTGATTGTTAGATCGTGTAATCGTTGCAAAAACAGATTTGTGATTGAATTTGGACGTTGAAAGCCTACTATCTCACCTTAGAATCTTATCTCATCGTAGAGGAGCTTCCTCTGACTTTGTACGATTAACGATATACACAAGGATACTATGAAAGCGTAACGACCTGAAATTGGGCGTATACCCACTTCTAAAATATCATCGAGACGAGATCTACCAGACGAGCGTTTCCGTTTAATGGCAGACTGCCAATTGGGTGCATTAACGTCTATCTGTTCGATGGTATCTTTTGGAGAGTTAACGTCCGAATGGAGTTGATTAGAATGTAG
The DNA here is from genome assembly GCF_000949405.1 of Vollenhovia emeryi. NCBI lineage: Eukaryota > Metazoa > Arthropoda > Insecta > Hymenoptera > Formicidae > Vollenhovia > Vollenhovia emeryi. The sequence continues at coordinate 1,222,501 of NW_011967220.1, forward strand.
TAACGATTGTAATAACGGGAGTAGCGGGAAATGTCTGCGAATAAATCGGAGATATCGCGCGGCTAGAAGCGCAATTTGCCGTCGTCGAGTCAGATCTCGCGCAAATCTCGGGCTTAATTATTCCCACCGATTTATCTGCTCGGGCGGATTTAGCACGGGCGCGGGAAGTACGTTAAATAATGCGCGCTCGAAAAATTTTAAATGCATTCTGAAGATTCCACCTATCGCATTGCGTGTGTCACACTGAAAAAAATTTCTGGTTGAATATGGACGAATCAGATAATTCCTTTAGGATTTACCAGAATTCCTTTAGGATTTACCAGAATTTCTGTAGGATTACAGGAATTCTGGTAAATCCTAAAGGAATTCTGGTAAATCCTAAAGGAATTATCTGATTCGTCGTTCTGTAGGATTACAGGAATTCTGGTAAATCCTAAAGGAATTCTGGTAAATCCTAAAGGAATTATCTGATTCGTCCATATTCAACCAGAAATTTTTTTCAGTGCAGAAATGTCGCGCCTGTTCTATTTTATCTCTGAAAAATGCACCGCATACCCGCGATAACTATTATGCGCTCCATATGCACGCCCTTAGTCACTATCGCGGTTGCATAATTTAGATAAATCCACGTTTCTCTTCTTTCGCACGAGAGACAGCTATTTTTGCACACGCCTTTATATCACACAGCAAATATAAATAGCGTCAGCTTTCTTATAATAGACAATAATGCTGGAATTATTAAGTGATCTATTCTAACTTTCAGTTATCACGTATTCAATCGCGATTGAATAATCTACTTGGATATTGCGCGTTTAATGTGTGGAATTGAAAGAGTATTTTGTACGCTTGCGACATCAAAGCACGACTTTCATTCTGCCTCTTTTTTCTTTTATCACAATAAATGCAGATCGCGTTTTCACGGGTGACGACGGGGGCGTTGTTACATTCAAACTACTATGACGGCGATTCATTTGCACATTCCTGATGCTTTGAAAGGCACACCGGGAATGCTGCGATTCGCGGAATTGCAATTTGGGGTGGGCTGACGACTGCGTGCCTGAAATCACAACGGTACGATTGACAGATTCAAGTAATTCTAGATATTGCGTCAGGCATTATGGAGATGTAGACGCAATGGCCAGGTTTACGGCTTGAGAATCACCGTCGCCGTACGGTTACGTCAGTACAATGTCACGTCAAGTTGTGCTTATTTAAAAGAGCTAGCTAATTTTTTTCCACACCTCAATAATCTTATCGGTAAATATCCTCAATTTCCGCGCTTAAGCTTCGCAAATCCATCCTCCCTTCTGCGCAAGTTTTTCGCGATATCGAAGACAAATATTTCAGATAAGATAAATGTACTTTATTTGTCCCGCAAGTTAAAGTCTTATTTTCAATATTTTATGTTCGTACATACGTACACACGCGGAGCTCAGCGGTATAACTGAAGAGATAACAGTAGTTCTATTTCTTGGCCAAGTTTCCGTATTGGGCAAGATCACGCGTGCTCCGTTACGGACATTTCTAAATCTCTCTCAAGGTCAGAGGAGTAAGGTATAAAAGTGAGATTGCGATCAGTCGATGATGTACGATATCCGAAGAAATTGGGGCAGCGCTCCTCGAAATTATATTATGTCGTGCGAGAATACTGAATCATCGGCGGTGCAACTGAACCGTCGGCAGTTCGGCCTGACTGAGGCTGTCCCGACCAGATTTACAAACGGGTGCGTTCTTTCACATGCGTTTACCGCGAAAGGAAGCGATCGGCGCTTTCGATGGAGCGGGAAGGTCAGCCACGTTATACATCATTAAAACTGCATGCTGTAAGGGTGGGGGGTATCCAATGTGCCGCAGGGAATATTTGAAGAAATGTCAGCTTTTATTGGTTGCTGAAAGAGTTGAGTAACATTTCACTCGGCGTCCTCAAGCACTTAGTGGTCTCGAAAGAAAGATCGAGACGTCTGGCTGCCGGCGCGGGCGCTCATATCCATTCATGAGACATTGTTTCTCGTTCGCGGGGAAATTTCGCCGGCGTGAATTCGCAATTTGCAAGGCCGTAATTTCCGCGACGTTTGTCGTTAGTTGAATACCGAAGTGTTAACAGCGCTTGATCGTACCGCCGGCGAGCTCGCCCGCGGCGCAAAATACGATGGGCAGCGAAACGACAATTTTTACGAGCGCTCCCGTACGCGCTCGTGCGCACTTTAGATCTTATGGAATTCCGGAAACCGGTTTTGCAAAATGTGCCGCGCGTATATGCGCTCGCGACGCGTAGTGTCGTCTCGTAGGAAAAGAGAGACACTGCGCCTAATATGGCAGGGATTTTATTGCGGCGGTTCTGCAGTTTCGATTGGAAACAATGAAGTGAAACGGCGAGGGTACGCTCGTCTCGTCGGAAGGCAAAAGTTAGAAGAGATAAATATTAAGTGAAGTCGGAAGGAAAAAATATTAAGTGAATGACCCCTCAGTACCTGTAGGGTCAGGCTCAATTTGTACGGTGTTTTATTGCGTTGAAGACTATGCGAATTGTTCCTTGCGAAATTGGTGACAATTCGGTATCTACGAAGGAGAGGATTTTCTTGTAAAATTTACCCTGAAAATTATGTAATTGCGGAGCAACATGGCATCTTGAAGAACTTTATGAGAGTTTTTTTGAAGTTTCGTCGTACATTTTACCAGTAAACTGTATGATAACAATTCGAAAAACTTCCATCAAGCTGTTCAAAGTGCCACGTTGTCCCGCGATTACACGATTTTCAGGGTACTTTAAGGGAAAATTCTCCCCGTGTATTTTTGAAATAATGCACATCCATTATACAATATATCCATTACGTTGTTGGGACAGAAAATTGAGTTATTCTAATTGGAGCGTAACTAGTCGATCAAAATGCTATACGCTTAGTTAATTCGAGAGACATCCTGCAGCTTCCCGCGGCGTTTATCTGCAAAGTGAAATGTATCCCGAAATACGCATCTCAAGGGAAGCTAGCTGGTGCTGGCTGGTACCACTCAAGATATCGAGCTGCAAGATACAGCGATATATTATTATCTAGCAAGAGTAGAGAATAATTTCAACGAATGTTGCATGTCTAATGAGAAACGCTTTATCGACTTTAAATTGCATTTTCTTGCGTCGCTTCGATTTAAATGCCCCCTGTCAAAAACTACGGAGCGTTTGACGTAACGACTTCTTGTTACACCCCTCTTCAGCCGAGGGGGCCCTTTGACTGGCGTCGTAATTTCGCGAGGCAAATTAGGCTATAAAAATTCGGCGTGCGCATCTCCTGCGACGACACGTTTCCGTTAGGCCGTGTAACTGTAAATTGGCCACGATGTAATGAAACTTACATGTGCGATCATCGAGCGTAATTGGCTGACTCATCCGTGGAATTTCGTGCGATGCAAATTAGTGGGACAACCGCGATCTTAAATGTCAATAGCGTAGGCGTAGCGTGCAATCATTCTGATGATAATTCAGTATGATCCTTCGGTTGAGTCAGCGCGTACCGCGCAATGTACACCTCGTCACTCGCACCGTAGATCAGCGCGGCGTACGCCTTATCATTTAGCCCTCGTTCCTTCCCGCGTCTAAAAATAACAAAATGAGTTGGGAGGAAAATGAGATATCGCTGTTGTATGCATTAGAGATTTTTGCCCTCTAGTCAAAACAGAATTTAAAATGATCTTCCGCCGTCACCAGCTTCTTTCCACAACCTCTCTCTCTCTCTCTCTCTCTCTCTCTTTCTCGAGAGTGAGCCTCGGGGCTTCTTCAGCGCGTACCTTAGCCTTGCACTTCAACCTGTCTCTTCATTGCACTTACGGAACTTGCGGTTATTGGAATGCGAGATATGCGCAACTATGAAATAGTGTCGTTAACGGTGCCAAGTTGCGAGGAACGAAGATGATCGATGATGACGCTCCTTCCTTATTTATACGTTCGACTCGACGAAAGGTTCCCGATGGGAAAATATTTTTTCTAGATCCGCTTTCTTGAACGTTTCAGTGAATTGTCGCGTCGCGCGTGCAGCCACGGTATTTAATGCATCGCGGCGAGAAATTTGGCCGAGCGCCAGTATGGTAATGATAATAGACGCCAGCTAACTATAGTTGCTTAGAGGGAACGTCAGTATTCATTCCGAAGCATGTTAGAAACACGACGTCTCACAATAATGATGATCCATGGCGCCTCGAAATCTTGTCGTCCGTCATTAATCAACGTTACAACGCAGATAAATGGATAGATGCTATCTTATACATACGCGGCGTTTTGCATCCATTCAGCGTCTCGCACGGCGATACGGTTCGGTGTGCTTCATTAAATTATTTTATGAATTTTTCAATCGATCAGTTGCGTACAATGCAATTACATCAGTCGCGGGCGTTAGTCAGTTCGAGAAATCACATCGCGACGTTTGCATTCCGAGAAGCTTATCTTATCGGGGGAGCACATTCGCAGGCAGTCACGTAATTGTCTAATTTATGTATTCTTAGTACATTAGCTGTGCCTACACCGAGGGGGGAAGCCAGAGAGCTAATTAGCACGTAGACGGACAGTCGTGAAATGCGAAAATCGTTAACGACCGTACGCTTTTACTGCGACATTTATTTACGCTGTTTGTAAATGTGCTAACAAGTGGCAGACGAACGAGTCGCGAATCTGCAACCGCTCGTGTCTGCGGCATGTGAGAATATTTCCTCGAGACGCGTGACTACGCCCGTATGATAACGCCCAGTTACACTGACGATTGTAACGTGCGTGTGTTACGTGTACGCTCCGACTGGAGGAGAACGCGTGTAATTTAACGTGAACTGGATGCGAGGGTATACCGTAATTGCGGTGATCTAACGTAGGCCGTGTTGCGAGATGACCGCGGGAGCCTGCGTCTGGGTGGTCGAGGGACCTGACAATAAGTCGAATCCCACTTGGTAGCCACCGCGAGCGAGTCACGGCTCTGAAAAGACTCTGTGAATCGCGCCCGTAAAACGAGCATTTTAATCACTGCTGGGCGTTTACGCGCGAACAACGATGATCTATGTCTACGTGTCGACCGTGTAGATTACCATTTCACGCGTTATCCGCTCGACGGATAGCCGTGCTTTCTCCTCCTTAATCCTGTTGAGCGGAATGCTTGTTTAAGTTTCAACATTTCCGAGAAGTTTACCTTAATGGGAGGAAAATAATTATTACGAGTTGCGTGATTACTTCCTCGACGTCGCGCGAACGCTTTGCCGTGTGTCAGAATCTAGCAGGAACGGCCGCGACGGGAAATAACACTGGTTTCGTGACGTGAGACAGATCATGCCGTAGGAATTGAGAAAGGGGGATCTCCTGTTGAAATCACTTTTGCAAGTCCTGCGTGGGGATGATGACGTCAACAGTCACGTCGCTTTCCGCTCGCATCCCACCAGCTAAGGGCTAAGCGAAAGCGAGACGTGTTAAAAGAAAAAGAATGAAGCCTTGGAGCTGTCTGGCGCGTGGGTGTTACAGGATGATGCATGAAACGAACGGCGAGGCCCTTTATGTCCGCAGGTTCTTAAGGTGTGTTTACGCGACTCTTGTTTCTCGTGTGGATATCCTTGAGCCTCTAGAACTCTTACGTGATGAACATACAGGCATCAAAATTCGTAGCCGTTACGTTTTTCTCCACGTAACTCTTTCTCTCTTCCCCCTCCCTCTCTCCCTCTCCCCCTGTCTCTCCCTGTCTCTCCTTGTCTCTCCCTGCTTCTCCCTGTCTTTCTCTGTCTCTCCCTGTCTCTTGCTCTGGAACAGTCGCGGACTCCCGTGCTGTAGTAGTTTCACGAGTGATCGAATCGAGCTCGAAATTATTCCTTATTCTCAGCGGTTCGGTCGACGGTGAAATTAGGAGGAGGAAGGCGAGGATCATTTAGAACCTAAGAATTTCGCCCAAGTGGGTCGACAGTAAATCATTGCGAACGCCTTTGAATACTTCCCGGAATATTCTCCGCTTGGTTTCTCGATCTCGTGATATCGAGCACAGCGGGGAAGCTATTTTTTAGGTCATCGTTACAAGGGAGACTTGTCTCCGGGATCGTTACGTCATTCGGCGTCGCGACATCGCTCTGTGCGCATATTTAGACAGTCGTCATTCTAGTCACGCCCTGCTTCATCGTGTATTATCACGCCAAATGCATATGAAACAAGGAACCGGCCCGCTTGCATTATGCAGGATGTCCCGCAGTATTCAACCACCGAATTCAGGAATGGCAGAATTTTATCTCGTCGAATATCGCCGGGCGTGCTCGTCCCCGCGGGAATTTCCACCGCTATAAAAGGCACTCTCCTTTGTCGTGCCTTCCTTCGTGGAACGAGAGACAGTCGGCAAATACTTATTTCCTGTCCTATTTATAGTATCCGTCTATGAATGGCATGAAGTCACGGTTAAAATGGCGCTAAGCTGCTCGTGTTTTACGGATTTTGTAAATAAGCGCGACACCATTACCGCCGAAACGCATTTCGCTATTTCTGATACATATATTATACGCTTTTTGACACATCTAATGCCCGGAACACGAACGATGGCGCAACAGCTCAAAATAATTCCCAGAGTGTTTGCGAGCACAGTTGACCGTCTATATATACATGTATACGTACAGCGTCCGTATGTATGTATCAAAACGCTAAGTTATTTAGATTTTTACGACCTGCCCGTATGCAACAGCTCAATGGGATTTCTTTGAAGTCGTTAAGAATGCCCCAAAAATATAGCATAGTTTTGACGGCGTAATCCCTAATTGCCGGCTTAAGTTCGGCACTCGTGTTTCACTTCAGCCCTCTTTTAATCCCAGGACTTCTGATCTTCGCAGTCGCGAGTCTTTTCCCCTCATCCCTTTTGTACGCGCCGCTGAGATCCTACCAAATATTTTTCTTTACCGCGCAATAAAACTTGAGAGAAAGTTTACGAAAGAGCTTTTATTATAGACAGCGATACAACGTTAAGGAACTCTTGCGCTACCTGCAACTTATACCCGGTAGTCGAGAAAATTGTAATTAACAAGTTTGGTATAACGGAAAACTGGGTTACGCGTTAAGAGGACTGATCGACTTAATTAAATGGCTGCCGATTCGAGCACACGCCCATTTCATAAATCCACGGTCAAACCTTTCGCGTGTAAGCCGGAATTTTTTTTTCCCCCGACGTAAAACCGCAGCGATTGTCGTGGGCGTAGCCGGTTGATCAAACGCGTTTAAATTGACCGCGAACTTTTACCATGGCCTTATCGTCAACTTTATCGCGAGCACATTGTCAGGTAACAATGGTACTTCATTACTTTGGCACAATAAGTAGGAACTGCAGCCTATTAACGCCGCCTCTTTTACGTCCCGCGTTAATTACTTTCGGTACGAGATACGCAAAAATTTTCCCAACAGCAACGAGATTTGCCTTTCGTTCCGGATTCCCTTGGATGATCTTTAACCAACTTGCCATTTATCATGGGTTATTTAATATCTGCCGCAGGTGGAGTCGGTGGATCTGGCGCTGAAAATCTTGGACGGCTCGCAAATCCGGGGGAAAACACTGTCGGTCCAGAGGGCGAAGTTCCAAATGAAGGGCGCGTACGATCCCGCGTTGAAGCCGAAGCGGAAAAAAAAGGATAAGGACCGGCAGAAGAAGATGCACGAAAAGTGAGTTTCCGCAAATTTCACGGATAAACCGCCTCGAACGCGCGTCGAAACGGTTAACACTCGGGTGTGCGTAATCCGTGCCGAGACAAATATTTATTCCTGAAAACCCGCTCGCCCCGTGGCTCATTGACTTAAAGCGTGATGTCACTTCCTCCCGATGGCCCCCCGTGCGACTCGCGCGCGACGATTCGCATTGCAAAATCGAGATGATCACGGTCTCTCCTCGGTTACTCCGGTCCATTCATTTCTCGGTTCGCTCGCGTCCATGCGAGACGGCGTATCCCCGGGGGATCAAGATACGTTTCATCCACGGCGCATCCGCCGCCACGCGTGTGCATCTTATTAAGGTTTCTACGCGCCACGTATGCACGCGTGTGTCGCAAGCAGCTTGTTTAAGACGAGCGCGAGAGGAGATGTGCCCTCGCGAATCACGAAGCGCGTTGTACGCGCGATTTTATACGCGATACCGTATAATTTAGAAAAACCCTCGGCGTATCTCCGCGATGCATGCCTGGTGTAACACGTGTTGCAGTGTGTGTAAAAGGCTCTTTATAATTGCACTGCCATCGGCCCCTGGGTCCGCGGCCGCCAGACTGCTTGGCGTTGGCGGTTCCGGCAAAGGCAGCTGTGCACGTCGATTACCCGCATTTAGTCCGCCGCTCCGCATACAGACCCACCCAAAATTATACGGGCACGGCGCGCACTTCCAGGCAGATTGCAACGGGCTTAACTCGTTAATCGAAGCGTGTTATTGCGCCCCGAACGACATTGACTTTGTCCCGCGCAACCTTTGTTTCATCGTGTGGTAACTGCGTTTCGCGCGAATGACGAAAGCGATATCGAGCATTTCTCGCGTGATCCAGGAAGAAGCGTGCTCAATCGAAAACGCATTCGCGAGACGAGACTATGCACGGATTTGACGGAACATGCACTTATAATCGAGTTAAAGTATAGAGGAAAGACCTCTATTATGAGCTAGGCTCCTAATGTAATGTAGCTGAGTTTCTACTAAATTAATAGGCATCGTCTGGTTCCACCATGAATTTATTGCCCCCTGGGGTGAAGTCTGTTTAGTGGAAAATTAATTGTTGGATCGTGCAATCGTTGCGAAAGAAGATTTGTCATTGAATTTGGACGTTGAAAACCTACTATCTCACATTACAATCCTATCTCATAACAGAGGACTTTCCTCTAATAATTAAATCAAATAGGGAAACGGGAACGCCAAATCAATTCTTAGATCCGGGCGAGATGAAGGTAGCCCAATAATTTTAAATTTAATATGTGAATTGCGCGCCGTTACTTCTGACGTATTGCACAAGTTCTCGTTAGGTAGAATTGTTGTTGTCAGCAAATTCGCGTGTTATAAATCGATTTCTAATTATTTTTTAATGCTACACTGAGCATTCAGTACAATAATTCTCCCTTTCCCCGCACTGAAATGGAAATCTTATTACGAAAAATATTACTTTAGTCGGATTATGGCCCGGCTTTTTCATTTTCTGGTTAACTGTTAACCGGAGGTTAATCGATTATCTGTCTCTTCTTAGATAATAATATAGAAAAAGATAGAGGGTTGACGAGTTAACATTTAATCAGCAAATGAAAAACCTATGATGATTAAATTTAAATGCAATCGTACTCTCTAAAAATCTATCAGTGCATTATCACTGAAAACACACCCACAGAAAAGATTTCCGGATCCAATGCTATTACATTTCAATGCATCATGCAATAGGATCGATATAGCGCCAATCATATTTATTATAGAGACGGGAATATTTTAATCTTAAACGAAAAATTCTAAAATCTGGAATAAAATGAAAGTATGTATTGTCTTTTGTCGCATATCGTGGTGCCAAGATGGAGGAAAAATTTATTCTAAAGAATATAACTTACATTCATATAAGTTACTCTTGTCTCGATATAGTAAGTCAATATTTTTTAATTCGATAAAAGAGAATAAGAATTATTGATTTTACTTCGATATTGTCTCATTTTTATACTAAATGAGGTTGTGAGAAATATAAATGCGTCAAGAATACTTTTTGTCTCGGTAACAGAAGTCCTTTCTGCACCCGCAGAAAAAAATTTCCGGATCCAATGCTATGACACTTGAATGTATCGTAAAATAGGATCGATATATAGCGCCAATCATATTTATTATAGAGAAAGGAATATTTTAATCTTAAATGAAAACTTCTAAAATCCAGAATAAAATGATAGTATGTATCGTCTGTTGTCGAATATCGTGTTGCGAACTTCGTGCGTTGCAAGATGGAGGAAAAATTGATTCTAAACGCAAGAATATATAAACTTACATTTATATAAGTCAGAGCCTGAGCAGAATGGCCATCTTATACCTTTAAGACAGCCTTAAGACAATGTTTTATGTTTTAAACCTTTGTCTTGAAGTAACGCACAATAACTGTCTTAAGAGTACAAGACAGCCATTCTGCTCAGGCCCTTACTTGTCTCAATACAGTAAGTCAATCTTTTTTAATTCGATCGTCTTATTTTTATACTAAATGAGGTTGCGAGAAATATAAATGCGTCAAGAATATGTTTTGCCTGTAACAGAAATCCTTTCTGAGGGCGCAGTTCTAAGTATAGCACTGAATAATTCAATGCTATAACTGTGAATCCGTGAATATTCATCGTTTTCAGTGATAATCCACTGATTGACTTTTAGAGAGTAACGACAGGACGGCGATCCAAATAAAATCGACGATATTTATATCTCGCGTGATTGATCCCCAACATCGGCTTTTAACGTTTCTCGCGTCATCATATTTCATTGTACCTATTGCTCAATCGCGACGCGTCTCTGTCTTCATCATTAGCGGCATCCTCTCGTTATTATCCGGCGTAGGTCGCGTGCGCAGGGTCAACGTCCTGAACTTTGCGAAAACCAGTTATTGGTGAACGCACGGGCCCACGTTTGCCGGCCGGAAGTAGTCTTTGCAGCAACATGCTCTTTCGACACCCGTCGCGAATCCACGCCGATGCCACGCTCGGCATTATTTTCCCGAGCGACTCCGAGAAGGAGAATCGTGAGCCACGATCTATCGATCATTGCGACTGTTCTCACAGCTTTGACGAGTCGTTCCCGATCATGCGACTCGATCGGCACCGACAATTTGTGCTGTATCAGCGACGTTTGTCGGCATCTTTAATCTTTGAGAAACGTCATTTCCAATAACGACAGCGGCGTGCTGACGTGATATCGCGCGAGGAATCGGGAGATGCAGAATCCTATTGGTTCGCTATTATCTTTGTCAACAAGACCGATAGCTATAGTTGACGATGAATCAATAGAATTTGGAATATTGATTCGCCAGTGATCAATTAACAATTAGGTTGAATAATCCGACACTACAGGAAATTTTCCTTTATTGTAACACAACGTTTCGGCCATGGGTTTCGGCCCTTTTCAAGTGTACTCTACAGCACAAACTCACTTCTGTCCAGTGGGCATTTGAATACATGCCATACGCCGACTAGATCCTGCAGAATACGCTTGAAAAGGGCCGAAACATTGTGTTACAATAAAAGAAATTTTCCTGTAGCCAGTTGTGTCGGATTATTCAACCTAATTGTTTATAAATCAATAGTTGCGAATCATCTCGTTATCAATCAGAGTTTATATATGCGATTGAATCCTCGGGGTGGAAGTGTTCACGACTTAAACGCTATTCTCGTTGTCGTATCTCCTCATCATTCCCGTGTTCGTTACTTGCTTGTTTACAGATTGTTCGACTGGCGACCGGAGCGCATGCGGGGCGAACCGCAGAAATGCGAGAGGGTCGTCATCATAAAGAACCTTTTCACACCGGAGGATTTCGACAGGGAAGTCCAGCTGCTCTTGGAATACCAGCAGGATATTCGCTCCGAGTGCCTAAAGTGTGGCGATGTCAGGAAAGTTGTTATCTATGACGTGAGTTTTTTTTTCTATCATCTCCACCTTATTCCTTTGCATGCGCTATTTTACAAGCGCCATTAGATCTTACGTCGCGACTATTAGTCAAACGTTCCTTGATGGAAAATTTCACGCGTAAAACCGGGAAGTCGCGCATTGCGAATTTATAATTGCAAATGGACTCGTGCTCGAAATCCTCTATGCCGCAATCGCTGCTCCTCTTTCGAATCGAAAGCGATCGACTCTCTTTTCCAAGAGTCGTATTTTTAGTGGCTGAATTTCACGGAACAAGCGAGTGTGGAAACGCCTTCGAAAGGGGATGCCCCTAACCCCCATAAATTGGCGAGAGGCGAGACACTCCCAGTCTTTGAGCCTCAGCCGTGAAACTATTCAATGTCAAGCGCATTCCATCCGAACGACGTGTGTTTCCTTTTGCCGATTTCGATGTCTCTTTTTATTTAGACGCTTATGGCTATTATTGTTGCGCTATGCGTACGCTGTATGTCATAATTTCTTAGTAGTAGATATTTTCTTTAGCAATCTTTGCCCGTAGTCACTCGGCAGTTTTATCTTAAAATCCTCGACGTTTATTTTTATTTTGAATTCCTCACGGATGAGAGAAAGGACTGTAAGTTTAGACATTGCGTTGAAATGTTTCCGAAATCGAATTATTGGTATCGGAGATAAAACAATTAATTTGATATGTGTTTCAGATTTTGTTTTATCGAATAAAGTATTCAATTTTTATTTTACATATCGAAATATGAAAAATCGGCGCGAATGCAATATATCAAAGAAATATATGATTGCGGTTTTTTTGTAATTCAATTTTGTAAAGCAAGAGTCCGCGTGAAACGCAATGTAATTTAATTCCACTACATCTCTCTCTCTCTCTCTCTCTCTCTCTCTCTCTCTCTCTCTCTCTCTCTCTCTCTCTTCTCTTGGACGTAAAGCGAGAAATAGCATCGGCTCCGAAAGCCACGCGTGGAATTTCGTGTTCTGCCACCTAATTTACCATAGGCATCTCGTTGTCATTTTTTCTCGCCCTTGGAGCACGTGTTACCGCCAATGTGTTTTCGGTGAATCATCAGCCCTTCGCTGTCATGCTTGTCGTAAAGTATGGTTTGTTAGAGTGGTAGATCAAAGGTTGTTCGCTGATAGTTTTATGGAACTTTGAAATGCCAATGATTCTCCCGTAAACCGGAGAAAATGGAGTACATAGCTCGAATGTTGTTGAAAATTTTTTGAAATTCCACTGAATGTCTAAACATACCATAAATTATTTTGCTTATATAGAAATTTCGCTTTATTGAACGTAATATTCAACTGTGCACATTTAACTGCGAAGAGTAGTTAGTTACAGAAGAGAGAAATTTACACAAAGTCCGAAAGTAGAAATGGTCACGAATTAGTTGGATTATAAAGCTACCAATTATTCAGCAAGATGGAATTAAAGCAGTAAGTTTTAATCGAAGTGATAAATTTTAATTACGCTTTTTCAATGAAATTATTTTGCATATTGTATTTTACTTTCAACCCTAATGTGTACACTGATTTGTTGCCGAAACGCGATTCAATTATAGGGTCGAAAGCCTGTATTGGATTCGCACGCTTTACGGATCACTCTGTATTTCCTTTTCTCAGAGACATCCCGAAGGAGTAGCGCAAGTGACATTCCGAGAGCCGGCAGAGGCGCAAGCTTGCATTCAGCTTCTGAACGGCCGTTGGTTCAGTCAGAGAAAGATCTCGGCAGAGATCTGGGACGGCAAGACCAAGTACAAGTAAGTTATTTCATTGGCGATTCCTACTATACCGGCTTCAGGGCCAACACTACCGGTAGTTGCTGATGCAGGTATCAGGGACCCGAACGTTCCCGTATCACCTTATGTATGTCGTATGCATATGCATAAGATTGTATTAAAAACTATAATTTCCCACGTTGCTATAATATATCGATAATCTCGAAAAATATTTCGCTTGGCATCTGTTCTGGCTATCTATTCGCTGGCAAATCAAAATTGAGTGGTATTCCAACTATTTATCCGTTGCTGGTAAAATCTACTTGTTCGTTTAGTAAAGAATATTGTACTATAATTGCAAATATTACTTGCAATTCGCGTAAAATTGATTCGCACTGCTTAAACTGAAGGCAGCTGTCAAAGTATCGAGATGTGCTCTTCAGAATTACAGAGACTGACGCGGAGATTGAAGCGCGATTGGAAAGATGGGATAACTACTTGGAGCAAAGGGACGAGGAAAAGGGAAAGAAGGAGAAAGAGGCGAAGGGCAGCAACGAGGAACAAAAGGCGTCGCAATGAGAATGCAACCTGCGATCGATAGAATTGTAATTATATTTTGAAGAGTCTATTTTCTTCATTTCTCCCAAAGTCCTCACCATATTGCATTTGAATGTTGAGCTCGTACCTTTTCTTTTGGGCGTTTTAATGAGAATCCGGATGATTAATCGATCCTGTCACAACGTGGTTGAGATTATAAGTGGCTCGCTATTTTCATGGTTGAACCGGCGCTACTGTTGTAGTAGTGATATATTGTTAGTTGTTGCAACAATAAAGCTGTCTCTCCGAGTTGTCTTCTCCCATTCCGTCCACTCTCTGATATTATCGCCACATCGATCTACAGGTATATTTATTGCCTTATTAATCTGTGATCTTCAACTGGTATAACAAAGTAATTATATACGAGATCATGCATGCATAGCAAGGCATAAAAAAGAAAGAGTGTGTCAAAAATAATTGAAAAATGTTTTGAAAACTTATATTGAAGTAAAATTTAAATTATGACAGCGTTAAAAGCTTTCACATCGATACAACGGTTGTTGTAATCTCTTAATATTCGACCCTGGAAAAATTATATGACGAAGGAAAGGTAAGAGTATGAAAAATAAACCGTGGGAACGAGAAAGAGAAGGAGAAATGAATTCCCTTGGAATTTCCTAATTTGCTATTTCGACGTTCCTGGCAATCCTCTTTCGTGGGACTCCACCGGCGAAAGGCCGTCGCTGTCCATCTATCAAAAAACGCGGTTCGCAACATCCTTGGATCGCGGTGTTTTTCTTTGGCGATTCGCCCGGACGAATCTCTCGTCGAAGTAATCGCCTGATTCACAATATAAACGCTACTTACCGAGGATACTTTGAGCCAGGTCGACCTGGAGTTAATGATCTTCTTCGCGAAGTTGTTTTCTTGAGATTTAAAACTCGCGCCAGTTTTTCTTCGAGGACTGTTTACGGGATATCTACTATAAAATTATTCCGAAACAAATTTTGCAAGAGAAAATTTCCGTGTAATTCGTTATCTTTACATCTTAATGTTCTCGAATGTTTGGTTCTTGTGAAATTCTGCGACATTTATTTTTAAAACGGGATAACAAAATTCTCTCCACATTCCTAAATTCTTGAACGTTGTCCAGAAAATCCTAATAGTTTTCCATTATCGTCAAGTAGCTAGATAACCGTCAATTTTTTCGGTCGACGCGCACGTGGTGAAAAGAACAACATCGCGAAGCGCGGGGGTTTATTCGCGCAGTGTCTTTACATCTCGCTTCCCATTGTCCGCGGCGTTTATTCGAACCGTACCCCTCGCGACGTCACGAGGGGATGAAAGCACGAGCGGCGGCATATTTCAGTTGTCCCGCTCCATTCATGATCCGGAAAGGGCAAGGGCAAGAGCGACTCCCTCCGGCAATATCACTGACAAATTTAATGCCCAGCTATTAGATAGCAGGGGGTGCACCTCGCCCGCTTCCCCCCCCCCCCCCGTATCTGTCTATTGTTGCAGTGGCCACGTGCAGAATGACTGCACGTTCCTGGTGCTCAGGCGAAAATGTTTAATCGTCATGTTTGAAGACCCTTTGCGAAAAAAAACCCGACACTCTTGTCACGCTTGTCGAGACTTATTGGATTTTCGCCCGTCGTTCGGACCTGCTAAGTAACACGCGAAATTCGATATCGTCTGGTAACATTGGACGCGATTTGCTACGGTCAAGTGTTTGCCGGGTACTACCCTTCAGCCGCAATAATTACTGATTTACTTCGCAAACAGTAGGAATTAGGAGAAATAACAGAATTTAAGAGGGATGATCGAAATTTATTTCGTGGAACTCGATCTTGCTTGTTTCTTCGATAAGAAATTACTTTTACACTTTTCGGGAGACGAATATGGTAGACATACAAATGTAGAAAAAAGATATTCTGGTAAAAGTTTTTATTTAAATAAACGACATCAAATATATATTTACATATATATATAGTACATATTTCATAAAATAATCTCAAAATGCACTAATCTTTAAATAATATACAGAATAATACATGTGTAGTATAAATAAATATAAATTTACAGTTTGAAGAGGATTAACTTACACGGCAGTTCTTCATAAGTTTCTGTATACATACAGGCCGTTTAAGTATTAGTCTCAAAATTTTTTTATTCTTCGGTGGACTCTACTTTATCAGCATCTTCGGTATCTCTTCTGAATCGAAAACCGCCATTAATGCCAAAAGACGGAGAGACACCGCGACCACCTTGACCCGGCTGAAGCTGACCATGACCTCTGATGAAACCATTATTGCCGAAGTTCCTCTCAGCCTGGATGCCGACGTGCGGCTGCACTGGTTGTCCAGGTACTTTACCCAATCCCCCGTAGACATTCGCGTTTGTGTGACCGTTGTTCAAGATGTTACGATGGGCATTCAGATCCCAGGTAGGCTGGCGCATTGGGCCGCTCAGAGGTTGCGATCCTTGAAAAGTTAGTGAGCCTCCTTGGGCTTCGGCCTCTCTCCTGAATCGGAAGCCACCAGTTATACCAACCGATGGAGACAGTCCATGTCCTCCTGGGCCTCGTTGGAATTGCGTTTGACCTCTGATAAATCCATTATTGCCGAAGTTCCTCTCAGCCTGGATGCCGAAGTGCGGTTGGGCTGATTGTCCAGGTACTTTACTCACTCCCCCGTAGATGTCCGCGGTCGTGCGACCATTGTTCAAAATGTTACGATTTACGTTGAGATCCCAGGTAGGTTGGCGCATTGGGCCGCTCAGAGGTTGCGATCCTTGAAAAGTTAGTGAGCCTCCTTGGGCTTCGGCCTCTCTCCTGAATCGGAAACCACCAGTTATACCAACTGATGGAGACAGTCCATGTCCTCCTGGGCCTGGTTGGAACTGTGTGTGACCTCTGATAAAACCATTATTGCCGAAGTTTCTCTCAGCCTGGATGCCGAAGTGCGGCTGCACTGGTTGCCCAGGTACTTTACCCACTCCCCCATAGATGCCCGCGGTCGTGTGACCATTGTTCAAGATGTTACGATTAACGTTGAGATCCCAGGTAGGTTGGCGCATTGGGCCGCTCAGAGGTTGCGATCCTTGAAAAGTTAGTGAGCCTCCTTGGGCTTCGGCCTCTCTCCTGAATCGGAAACCACCAGTTATACCAACCGATGGAGACAGTCCATGTCCTCCTGGGCCTCGTTGGAACTGGGTCTGACCTCTGATAAAACCATTATTGCCGAAATTCCTCTCAGCCTGGATGCCGAAGTGCGGTTGGGCCGATTGTCCAGGTACTTTACTCACTCCCCCGTAGACGTCCGCGGTCGTGCGACCATTGTTCAAGATGTTACGATTAACGTTGAGATCCCAGGTTGGTTGGCGCATTGGGCCGCTCAGAGGTTGCGATCCTTGGAAACTTAACGAAGTTCCTTGGGGTTCGGCTTCTCTCCTGAATCGGAAGACACCATTAACACCAAAGGAAGGTGAGACACCGCCTCCTCGGCCCTGCTGAAGCTGACCGTGACCTCTGAGAAAACTGTCTCTGCCATAGTTCCTCTCAGCCTGGAAGCCAATGTGCGGTTGCGCTGGTTGCCCAGGTACTTTACCCACTCCCCCGTAAACGTTTGCCTTTGTCTCGGCATTGTTCACGATATTACGATGAGCATTGAGACTCCAGCTAGGCTGGTGAACTGGATCGCTCAGGGGTTGTTTTACTTCGAGACTTAACGAAGTTTGAGGTTCGGCCGCTCTTCTGAATCGGAAGCCACCTTGTATACCAACTGAGGGAGAGAGCCCATGACCTCGCGGACCTTGTTGAAATTCGGTTTGACCTCTGATGAAACCGTTCTTGCCAAAGTTCCTCTCGGCCTGGATGCCGAAGTGCGGCTGCGCTCGTTGTCCAGGTGCCTTATCCACTCCTCCATAAACGTCCGCCTTTGTACGGCCGTTGTTAAAGACATTAGCATTGGCATTGAGATTCCAAGTTGGTTGACGCTGCGGTCCACTTAGAGGCTGCGTCCCTTGAAATGTTACCGAACCTCTCTTTTGTGGGTTGGCTTCGCGACGAAAACGCGGTTCCTAAGAAAAAAATCAATCAATCCTTGAAAATATAATTCACTTGTACCTACACGTGTATAAAGTCTGGTATTTATTTATCTGGATAAGTAATGCAAAAGTATATTGAGGCGAAAATCATTCCAGAGTATTCACAAAGATACTTTTTAAAGCAAGAAATTCCGTCTCGTGACAATTTCCAAGTGCGACAAGTGTGTCTTTGTGAGTCACGCAAAATGCAAGGTAATTACAGTGCAGCGTGCTGTAATGAATGCATTGTCACGTATCATCAATTTGTCACGCTAAGCGAGGCAATATTTAATGCTTAGGGAAAAACTCAAGGGGAATTTATTCATCTGCAGTCATTTTGAAAACTTACTTTTTGAATACGATATTGTCTTTAAATATTTGGATAACTCAATATATCCAAATATAAATTAAGAGAAAACTTACAACAGTCACTTTTCAACCATAAACTCGTGTTTAAAGCGAATTTGTCGGTTTTGGTTTACTTGAACAATAAATTTCTTATATGTATAAATAATAAGAATTACTTACATTTGGTGGAATAACCGGACCGGTTGATTGAGGCGGCGATGACGAGTCAGCGCTCGTGTAGAGAACAGCGCACGATAAGGCCAACACAAAAACTAACAGCTTCATGATGACTATTTCTTTGTGAAAGAAATGTTTTCGCTTGAAGTGTGAAACAACTTCTGATGCCTGTTCGCCTTCCGTCGGTTGCTTATATACGAATTTCAGATTCCCGGGGATGTACTAAATTTTTCCCCAATAGTCCCGTTCACTTATCGCTCCGGGTAATACCCGACAGCAGATCAAGTGAATGCGCCTGTGAGATGAGCTCACGCGACATTCTCTCGCGTCGGGGAACCCTCGCGCAGCAAATAACGCTTTCACTACTCAGACGTATTTTCCTAAACGTTTTAGGCTGCAGTAGTTGCACACAAATCTCACCTGCGTTTCCAATATTGACTATAACCCGGGAAACAAACATGAATATCTAATCGTATCTGAGTATATCCAATTCAGATATAAGTAGATATAAATTGTGTCCCTAGCCAATTATATACGTAAATGTGAGTTAGATATCGTTTTACAACACACAAATATGTACAAATTTTTTTAAGACTTATACTTTATCAATATTTGTCAAAATATTTCAGAGATATTTTTATAATCTTAGATTGATTTGATCATATACATTTTTTGTTAAAATCTTTTAAATATTTCGAACATATTTGTGTGTTATTAAACGATATCTGACTCATATTTACGTTGTATATGATTGGCTAGGGACAACATTCATATCTGCTTATATATTGTAACATATCTAATCATATCTAAGTATATCCAACTTAGATATGATTAGATATGTTACAACATATACATTTTTTCTCGGATAATGACTAATATTGACTTGAGACCCTGTAATCAGAGCCAACCAGAAGTTAGTCGCGACTCTGCATCTATTTCTATGTTATTATCTGAGAAGAGACAGAGAGTCTCGACTAACCTATGGTTAAAAATTAACCAGAAAATGTAAAACCGGGCCTTAAAGTTAGCCATAAACAAAGGCGTCGCGAGATGCCGTGCGTCTGCCTACATTGGCAGTCTCTGTGTTTCAAAGTTCACTGCCAGCTCGAAAATCTACTGTGTACGTGTACCATAGATCTTCAGCGCTGGTAATGAATTTTGGAACACAGCCATTATATGGGATTTTTGATCCTCGAACTCACGTGAAATTGTTTGCATATAAAATGGACCATATTCCGTGTAGTGTGAGTGATTGTCCAAACGCTAGTCGCGAAATTCAATGCAATTTACGTGATCGCAAGTCTCTGAGGTTTTACGTAAAAATAAAACATTTAACTGTTAACTTTTTAATTTTTTATTATTAACTTAACTTTTAATTCAATTAATTGTATTATGGATTAATTTGTATCTTAACTAAGTTAAATTTTCAAGGCTGTTAACTTTAACTTAACTCAGTTAAAAGAAAAAGATAACTTATCCAACCCTGATTAAACTATGTAAATATGTGCTTATTTGCATATTGTCGTAACAGTGAGATAACGATGAGAAAAGTAAGTTGAGCGATAAGGACGTAATCAAAGCGGGGAGGTCACAAGTGTCACGGAAACCGGGAATCCCTCGTTTTGTCTCGCGAAGGCATTGAACGCAACAGCTGGTTTCGCGATGCAAAAATTGCACTTGCAAAAGTAAGGAGACGGTGATGTCCCGCGGCTGTGACGTAGACTTAAAGAATTTATTTAAGCACTCTGCCTTCTTTCGTTCGATGTAGTCTGCGCTCATTGTCAGTGCGAGTCACTTATCGTTGCTCTCTTCTCTTTCTTCTTCAATTAACAGTCAAGATGAAGCTACTTGTTCTCGTTCTGGCCTTATCTTGCGTTGTCGCGTACACAACCGCCCAGAAAAAAGGACAATACTGGCCCGCCAACACCAAAATATTCGTAATTATTTTTTTAATGAAATAATCTAATTCATACTTTTGTCCCCGTTCTTTTCTCGTTTGTAATTTCTTGCTAAACGATTGTGTTATGCATATTTTACATTATTCATAATTATATAATACATTCTTACTAATTAACACACACTGAATCGTTCTACATAAATTCTATCGTTGTTTAAAGTTTATAGGAAGAACTTGTTTATTATATTTAATAATATTTGGTAACAAGTGTTAGGTACATATTTATAATCTTATTCCTTTTACCTGTACCTTTATAAACATTTTGTTGCAAATATTATTTAGACGACACCACGTCGGTTTCGTCGCGAGGCCGATCCTCAGAACTCGATCGCAAACTCAAAGAATACTCCGCAATTGCCCTCCGACGACAACGCAATTCTTCGACTTGCTCGTTTCGGCAATGAACCCACGGTCGTCGATTTCGGCGAAGATGACAACGGGATTTCCGGATCTCAGCCGCGACCCAATGGCCAATCGAACGATATGCACCGGATAGACGAAAACGATTACTTGAGCGCCTATACTTTCCATCCGGGCGCGTACGGTGGATTCGCCAAGAATTTCGGAACCGGCGGCGGGTTTCGCTGGAGAAGGGAAGCGGACGTGGAGCGGCGCTTCCGTTTCAGAAGCTGAAACGCAACGTAGGAATCTTTCGGTCAATGGTTCCGTGGACTTCAGCGAGGTGAAAACGATCGTGGAATAGAATCCCCGGTAGGCACGACCGTTAGTATTCGTCTCAGGCGGGAAGCCGATCAAATTGAAGAGACCGAGAACGAAATGTCTGAGACAAACCAGATAAATTAAGAAATAAGATTTGGCATCCTCGTGATATTCGAGCTTTATAAGATATTAAATTGAAAATGTCTTCGGAAATTTGGCATTTTCTTGGAAGTATTTATGTATGAATATAAAACATACGTTCGGAGGAATAAGACTAATTGTAAGAGCCGTGACAGGGTGTTAGCGTCTATAATTTTGTTATAAATTTATTGCGAAAACTTTAGCCTGTGCCAGGGTAATATTCTTATCACATGCGAGCCTTATAAATTCTATAAAGAATACGATTATGAAATGTGATCGAAGGGACTGAGTAGAATGTAAATACTTCTAATATATCTTGGGTGATATTGTTTGTTCTAGCAAGCGTGTGTAAAACAATTATGAAACAGCGATAAGAAGTGATGAACAATATCCGAAATAGTATTCCGTTGTGTGCACGATTTTACGTATTATTTTGCGCTATAATCGTATTCGTTTTTCAATCTTCTTCAACATTATTTTTAGCGTAACAATCTTTTTAACATTAGGAATCGGTGAAATATACTTCTGGATTTCCTCAATTATTCTGTACAAAGTTTTAAAGTCTTGTTTGCCTTGACAATCGTGTCAAATGTATGCAAGATCCAAGCTGGAGTCGATCGGTCGGCGTCGTGTAAAGATGCGATTTCTACGACACCAACATTTCAGTAGGAATTCTGTCTTGAAGACGCCATCTTCTTCTCCCTCTTTCTTCTCTCTTTTCCTCCCCCCCTCTCTCCATCTCTCTCTCTCTCTCTTCCCTTTTCGCCACGGCAAATTAAGCTTCCCAAAACACCGCGAAACTGTTAATTAAGACTCATTATGTGCGCTGCGGGGGATGGTTGCCCGGGATAGAAGGAAGGCCGTAGCGGAGGATGAAGACCACGAAGAAGCCGGCGGGAGGAAGGGGGAGGGCAGGGAGAGCGGAGGAGGTTTAGGCGGGGGTGGTTTAACCCGAGTACGAACTTCTTAATACCACAGCTGCAGTCGGGTTCATTGTGGGATCAATACGGGGAGAGCTCGTGGTAGTGGCAGGCCAAGTGCGATTGGCCCTGACGATCGGGCACGGCGATTGGCCGATGTCGGCACTGCCAGGAGGCGGATCCTACCGCCGCGGTCTCAACGTGCTGGGGTGATGGTAAAGGGGAAAGAGAATAGCAGCGTCAACCGCTCCGCTCGAAAACGACGGCGACGGGGGACGGGCTCTAGAAAAAGACAGCGTGAGGTACTATGGAGAGAGGGTGACACACGGTGTCGCGTACGGGGGGTTTCAGTCTGTGTTCACCCATGAGAGACACACCACCATCGGCGACACGCTCCGCTCACGTTGCGAGGGTGAGGGCTCGCTTTTCGTTCGCCAACTGGTCAAACTCTCGTTCCTCAAGAGGATCGCCCGCCTTCCGCGTTGAATCCGAACGCGTCGCGATTAGACAACCGTGATCCTGTCACTGAAGAGGACGTCATCGAGAGTAAATAGAATTTTTTTGACAAAAAGATAGTAATTCGGATGAAACATCGTGAGGCGAGTAGCGCCGTGCCCTTGTGAATTTGACCCTGCGTCTGACACACGAGATGAAGTGACAAGGACGGTGACAGTAGTTGCTAGTTAAGTGAAGTGTCAACCAAGTGTTTTAAAGGAGAGAAGTTGAATAGCTTCGTCGAGACGGTAAGCTTCATCAACGAACAAGCAGATTGTGAACAATTGGAATTTGTTAAATTATGAGTCACGAAGGCGAATTGTGCGCGTCATAGCAAGTGGTCGACACAGTATCGAAATCGGTGACAATTGATTCAAACTGAAAAGTTTTGACGGAAGATATTTAAGAGAAAAATGTTACGAAGGCTAATTGCTGCGGGGAAAATCGAAGAAGAATATCTTGGAAAGTAAGACAGTAGAAATAGAAAAAGAGAGAAAGTGTCAAGGATTACTATTAAATACTATTCATGTGTCTTGTCTATTTTTGTGGAATCTTGAGTTGAAGATATGTTCGACAATTTGACAAATCTAGCTGACGATAACTATCCGAGTCCTATTGCATTCAATCGCCGCGCTAATCGAGGGAAAAAGAAGCGCGATCAATTTGTGCAATCTTTTCCATTGTCTCAGCTATCTCGAAGAATTATCGAAGTAGTTTCGTGATTTGCTGTGGTTCAGTGATTTCCGAGGAAAAACGCAAATGAAACTATCCATTCTTTGTTAAACTGTTTATTGCTTACTATGTATTTTGCTGCATTTCAGTAAAATGGTCATTATCGTATCCAAACGGGAGTATCTGAACACCGAAAGATTAAACATTTTTTATTGATAATATATTTAGGCAACATAAGACGCTGCGCTTGGATGAACGAGCAATTTTGCGCAATTATAATTATCGAAACGTGCATTGCCAACTTCGAAGATAACACTGGGGATAACTTTCATAGAATAACACTGTATTGTTGGGTAAATCGCGAATAAACGGCGCGCGACGCAAATTTTGATAGAGGATAAGACTGTCAACAAAGCCATTCAAAATTCTTGAAAAACAGTATATTGTTAACTACATCGTTAATCTGATATATCAAAATAATTTAGAATATTCAAATTGATCGTACTAAGCTATCGAAGAAACGCCGGAGTAAAGACATATCCGAAGAAAGCTGTTCGTCAATAGTGCACTGAACTACCTCGCTGTCGCTATACGCTGCAGCATGGGCCGTTATCCTTGGTGATGATCTAACTTTACGTGACCTTGGGTGATCTCAAACGTTTGATCCTACCGCGGAGCCATCGGCGGAGTTGGAGGACCAGTTCAGGAGTGGTGTTGTTCGAAAGGGTGGTGCGACGTTCGGGTACGCAAGTCTGCAGGCCAGCTCTGGGGTGCCGGGCCCGGGCGGGGTGATGAGCTGCTCCGATGTGATGTATCAATATTATCCTTACCTCTACCAGACCCATCGGCCACCGCCGCCGCATCCGACCCACCCCCATGCGGCCCCGCACAGCCACCCCCACGCTAATCCGCACGCGGCCCACCACAGCCCAGCCAGACCAGCGCCCTTCCAACCCTTTCCGGCGGCCACGGCGACGCATCAGTATGACAGGGTAAGTCGAATTTCTGTTTTGACTTTACGCTGATGGGAGCATTAGTCCCAGTCTACAATAGAGATTTAAGCCCTAAGCCTTAAGAAATTGACTAATCACAGTCGCGCATTCTACTCATCTTGACCGTGATTGGCCAATTTCTTAAAGCTTAGGGCTTAAATCATCTATTGTAGACTGGGACTTAATCTTGTTAGCGGGAACTCTATTGATTTGTAGAATTTCAAGGTAGAAAATTTGAACTCGATAGAAATTTGTAATAAACAGAAACAAGAGTAAGAATAATAAGCGATAAGTGATTTGAAAATTAATTAGAAGTCAGTCTATAAGCATAACGGTAATGTGGATATGTAAATAATCTCTTAAAATGGTGGAATTGGGTTGCTTAAATACGTCAAAAGGTAAATAAAAATTAAATGAATTGATTACATTCGACCGATTGATTAATTAACTTAATGATGCTGCGATACAAAATCTGTCGCTAATAGATAAAGTAACGGATTGTGCGAAAGTGCCAATAAAATGCGTTACAACACCCAACATTTCGAAGGTGGTCCATTCACACATTTTTATAACCCCATTCTCTGGTCGCCTGTCCCCGGTACTTAAATCGTTCGAAGCAATTAAAAACAGACCCGCGTTAGTCATTAAGTTAGGCACGTTTGGTAAAAAAAAAACAACGTTTATAACAAGTGGTATTTTACATCGACTGTCTTCGCTTTTACGGCGAATGAATACCCTTTACTGCCATATAAATTAAGTGAAGAAGGTGATCTCATTGAGCAAATGTACTCGTATTTATTCTTCATTTAGCATATTATCAGGTGAACGATGCAACGATGGAACTTTGAAACGAGTTAGAACGCATGGAAAAAGATAAACGTTGTTTCAGATTTCACATTTGATTTACATGAAAGCTTAAGTTTTATTCAAAATTATTATTTTCTTTTAAATTTCAACTGTAGGATTGAATTCTTGGATCTCCGATTCTTGAGGTTAGTCCTTGACTTTGCATCGTGTTTAAACTTGCCGATTCTAGATTCTCGAATCTTCATACAGCGAATCCTCGAATAACAAGTAGTTCTCTCAAATCACTCGATCCTCGATTTCTCGGTCCATCACGAATGTCGCCTCCTCTCTGCTCTGCTCTGCTCTGCTTCTCTCTCCCCGCGTCTCTCTCGAATCTCTCTCTCTCTCTCTCTCTCGTAGCCTTTTCTAGAACTTGAAATACACCGAAACAATATTTCGCCCAGCTTCGCGTATCCTGAAATAGTTTCGAGACGGCAAGAAGGAAGAAATTTTCGCGAGTAACGCGTGGAATCGCCTGTGCATCATTTTAATTTGTCTGCCGGGAGGTCAGGCGTGCTCCTGCCCTCAGCAAGCACCCATCCGTGCACTGTGGGGTGTCGAGCGCCGTTTTGCCATCTTTCCCGGGTCGGTGGGAAAGTAATGTTCCTTTTTTCTCCAGCACCAACCTCGCTTAGGTAATATTAAACCGCTTGTAACTAGTGATGCGCACCGGGAATATTCTTGAGAGCACATTCTCGGAAAACGAAGACATTCTGAGAATGAGAATACTGTGAGAGAATTCCGAAAACGACAATATCTTTTAGACGTTAACTAAAAATCAATATAATTTTGCAAACATATTTGTGAAAGAATAAGAACAGTAAGTTTTTGAGAAAATTCCCCACAGAAATGTTGCGATTCGTGAAATTTGAATCGCAAGAATTAGAAGGTTAAAGAAGGCAAAAAAGGAAATTTAGAACACGCTACTGCGATTAAATGTTCAAAATTTTTACAACTTTATTGTGTCATTTAAACACGGAGTACTTTAAAAACTGAGTACGGAATGATTGAAAAGTAAATTCGTGAATAATCAGGTAGTTACACTCTGGTATCTCATTTAATCTCACTATGCAAATGAGAGCCACTAAAATTTATCGACTGGAACACGAGAAGAGGAAAGAAAAGGAAGAAGTGTCTTCTCGAAAGTAAAAGTTTCCCAGGACCTTGTAAAGTAAACAATTTTCGTGTATCACGGAATTAATATAACGTCTATTCAGAAATATTTTTAAATTTATAAAATTTTTGGATATTACAAGTTCAGGGCTTTTAATTAAAAACCCTGGTGGGGTTCTTTTAATTCTTGCATTCTATACATATGTATATTCACATATTTCAACCAAAGGTTTATTTGAAATTTAATTCTCAGTCAACAAGAATTTATGCAATTAAACAAATCCGGCTCTCCCTCCCTCTCTCTCTCTCTCTCTCTCCCCCTCTCTCGCTCTCTCCCTGTCTCTCTCCAAGATGTATAGCTGTGAAGTATCAGTTGGTCCATTTATCTATCAATCTTCCAGAGACATTGTAGAAATGTGAACGTCTCAACGTTCTCTTTTCTTTTCTCTTTCTCTTCCGTTCTCCGTGGTAGCGATCGCGAGATAACATCCGGCAAAAGCGTTAAGCGCGCGCGATACGAGCAAAGAGGAGCAAAGGAAGGAAAGCCGATCCCGACTGTCGGACAGGTTCTCCGCGAGGGAAGCGGGAAAGGATCCCGCGGATTCCCTGGCTCATATCCTCGGAGCCCGGGTAGTTCACGCGACCGCGGCGACACGAATTTACTTTTATTTAAATCTTTCTCTCTCTCCTTCCTTTTATTTAGGGCCCCGAGGAACCGGGAGGAGCGTCGCTCATTTTGTTCCTTTGCCGGCCTCCGCTCTCTGTCCCCTGGTCTCTGAATTAATAGCCGCGCTAGTGTTTTTCGCAGTGTGTCGACCGCAGCAGCGTCCTGCGCGCCCGTATGCGTGCGTGCGTGCGCGTGTGCACGCGCGTACGAAAGCGCGTACCGACGTGACGCGCGTTAAAAATGCGCGTCGTTTTCTCACGAGACGCTCCGAAACCGCCGTGCTTTATCGTTCCCGCTCGCCCGGCCGAGTAAGAGAGAACGAGCGTTCGTGGCACGAACCCCACTCGCGAAGAATGATGCACGAGGCATCGCAAAAAGTGCACGATTCCTTCGAACCGCAGACGTTAAAAGCCGGACTGAGAAAAATTTCCGGGATTCAGATATCGTGGTAGCAAGTAGCTTTAGATTTATCGTTGATCGAGAGTGAAAAAGATTCAGGGATTAGTATTTGGTTTCTCTCTTTTGTCGAATAATTTGACTCTTTGAAAAGCAAACGAAATCTTTTGTCGAAAATTAGTATGGAATCCGCTTTTGATTGACGTCGACCGGCGTCATTTTGCGTAATATGAATGCGTTTGAAAAAAAAAAAAGATTAGGCGATAGAAGTCCAGAGGCTGGAGCGCGTACGCGATTCATCGGAAAAACACGTGTGCCAAGGGAGGGACAGGTGCTGTGGTCTCAGGAGAGGCACGTAAGAACCTGGCTATCCTTCATTAGCACTCTTGTTACCCGACCGACGTTTCTTCTGCGCGCAGCGAACGCACATATGCGGTGACTATACCGTCGTAGTCTTGCACCATCACTGCAAGTTATGTCACGCGAGTTTGCACTCGGAGTCGATTAACGAAAATAGGGCTGACAAATGCGAGAATTCAATACAACACGGCAAGTTTATTTACAAAAGTCTTGGGTAACAACTTTATCTACGCTGCCTTCTGTTATATCGCGAAATTCGCAGTATAGAAAATTTCGTATTCAAAGATCTGGTCTCGGAGGTTCCGGAGCCGAAGGAATTTGGTATCCGAGGCACTCGGTCCCCAAGGAGAGACGAGGATTCAAGATATCCGGGATTCAAGGCATAGATTACGAGCGATTCGAATTCAAAGCCGCTAGAATCTAGGGCATTTAGACCCAGAGTACCCCGAACTCGTGTAATTCGTAGTCGCATTCGTAGACTTCCGGCCGTCGGCCGGTGCGAGGCCGGGACAACGTCGTTAAGTGTCGCGTTAATCGAATCCTGTACGTATAATTAGCCAGGTTGCCTTTCTCGAGATCTCCTCGGCGACGTTAATAAGCCATCGGGCGCCTCCTTGACGAAACTGGCAGAGAGGCACCGTGACCGGCAGCGATTGAGAAAGAGAAAAATAGAGCGGGCGCGAGAGCAGGGAAGGAGCGAAGGCGAGATAGAGTGAGGAAGGGAGAGTCGTAAAAGCGCATTTTTCTCGGGTATCTGGCCGATTAATGAACCGATGTCGTCGCCAGGACCACCCCGAAGGATACGCGTACGGGACGCGCATCCCTCGCGAGATAGACCGACAGCAGTCCACGACTATAATACCTAGCCTATAACCAGCTCCTGTCCGTCCTCCTAGCAGCAGGTCTCAAACGGACCGCACCTTTACCTGACCAAGTTTTACGATCGTCGCGCCGAGGTGGCGATGTGTCCTCGTGTTATCGTCCCGGCGGGATCTGTCCTGGGCTAAAGCAGGCTCCTGCCATGACTTCTTTTATTATATTTCTCTTTCCTCCCGCCTCCCCTCCCTCTTTTCCTCACGTGTTCCTCTGCGCTGGCACTGTGCCTCTCCTCGCTATTAACGAACGAAGGACACGACTACTTTGTGATCTGCAATCAGCGCGTTCGTCAATTTGACTTGGCATTCTGGAGGGAAAATATTACGACAATAATGTAGTATCGGTTTCTTATTTTTACCTACTTTTCACTTGTACGAACATTAGAATTGCATTGCAATTAAGTAAAATCAATTTCGCCAATTGTACCACGCGGATCGAACGTCTAGTCTTTATAACGCGATATTTCGAGTCTTCCTATACGGCTTTTCCTCAATTCTTCCCAGGCTGTGTCATATTTCTATGCGTGTCATTCCAATAAGGTGATTCACCTGACACAACTTCTTCCATAAATCAATTAATTGCCGAGGTCAGCACATCGAAACGCTCCATCTATTTTCAGCGGACTGTCGGTACGTCGTCAATCTTTCGTAGCGTTGATACCGTGCCGCGTTTCAAGCTCTGGCATTCCCGTCGCATCGTATTAGGAGAGATCGACTACCACCGTCCGGTAATTTGTTGTTCTCGCTTCGCCAGAATAAATTTTCACCGGGACTAGTTTCTCGGCCAGCGCCATCCCCTGCGCGAGACCTTTCGCCTGCCGTCTTTGCATTCCACCTATGAGATCACTGTCGCAAACGCTTATACAACCTGTCACGGAAAATCGCTGCAGAATGCGACGTCGATTTCTAAAATCGCGGAACAACAATCCCGGCAGCTGAGTGGAACTCGACCTGTTGATCGCGAAACGGGAAGCCAATGTTGTTTCCATGAAATTCCATGAAATCGTAATGAAGCCAAGGAGTGGATTTACAATCGTGTATTTCAAATCGGCTATGAATAAAGATTGCACGTATTAATGAGGAAGGAAAGCGAGGCAAAATGATTATACAACTTGATGCATTAGTGTTGCTCGAAGATTCCGGTAGAAATTCATATTTTTCATAAACCAATAACTTCAAAAAGTTATTTGCGTCGAGACTGACTGAGGTATTGGATAGCTAGTCTGGATGCGTACATTCATGAGTGGCATTTCTTTTGCCAGTGATTAAATAACGTATACTTATGGTACATATAACTGTGAATCAATGAGTTGTTTTCAGAGATAATCCACTGATTGACTTTTAAAGAGAATCCAGTTAAAACTTTGATCTCAGGGGGAAACCGCTGAGGGCATGTGGTGTACGGATGTGCGGCATTACTGGGCATTACTAGGCGTTTTTGGGCATTAGTTTGGGCATTAGGCCTTGCCGGGGCATTATAAAGATAAAATGAGATAAAATAAGACAATAAGATAAAGTAATGTCCACAGGGCATTAGTGGACATCGGTGTACAAGATTTTGGTTGCCCCCTCGCTCTGATCCCTGTCCCTACCATCCTTGCTACCGATCCCCAAGCACGTTCCCTTCGCAGGCATTTCCTGGGTCCTGAGATTTGGGGCTCTACGCCACTGTGCGAACCACGCAGAAAATTCGCCCATAAAGCGGCGCGGAACGATCGCGCGCCCGTAAAAGAGAGAAGAAGCGAAGCGAGCGGTACATTTAAACGCTCCCCGCGCGCACGGCTCGCGGTATATCGGGAGTTCCCAGAGAGGCACGCAAGACCTTACGCTACGTCTTTACTTAACCCCTTGACCACGCGATGAACAACATTTTTCCGACGCGGCCGACCGTAGGGAGTTCTCCCCTGCCGCCCCGTTCTCCTCGTATGAATCGCTTCCGACATTCGCCGGCGCGGTCACGCGAGTACCCGGTGCCGACGCGGCGTTTCGATATCTCGCTACGGTGCTTGCAGCGTGGTTGGAGAAGGAAAAACGAATTAATTACGATCAATCCGCGCGTCGATGGAAGCGCGCGTCGTAAAAGCCAAGCCAGGCCGGCCGGCCGGCCGGCCGGCCGGCTGGCTGACCCTGTCGAAGTCGAAGAGGAGCTGTTACTGCACCGGCTATGAGCTACGATCGCCGTCTCCGTCGTGCTCGGCCGAGCAGGGAGCATCGACATCGCCGGTGAAACCTTCTGTCCTGCCTCTCTCTCTCTCTCTTTCTCTCTCTCTGTCTCTCGCGACTCTTTTTACGGCACCAGCCGCAAAAATCAGTGCCATCATTGGTCATTGATTTGGAGATTAGGAATTGAACTGTCCCGGTCTTTGGATGTTTAGATTATTGGCTAATGACGTGGATCTCCTCGAAGCACTTGCGACGTTAATTTTAACGCGACTTTAGGTTTCAAAGTTCAATTTTTCTACATTTTGGGTGCTTTATATCTTAACTTGGTAAAACGCGCGGTGTTTCGTTCCGATTTCACGTTAACAGTTTGGGCTGTTCGAATTGTAAGAGTATATGATGCCTCAGCGTGATCTGAAGTGCCTTTAATTCTAGAGAGAGAGAGAGAGAGAGAGAGAGAGAGAGAGATGGGGAGGAAGGGGAGAGAGAGAACTCTTACGTCCATCTCCAGGTTTATCCCAAGTTATACAGATCTCAAGTTCATTAAGCAACCACTAATCTGTGGTGACGACGGACATTTCAATGTATATGTTTATTCGTTAAGTGAATCTTGGTAGCTCGCGCGGGCTGGTGGAACGGTAGTCTGCGCGCAGACTTTTCCTCCGTGGCGCGCCAATGTATGAAACGTAAAAGAAAAGAAAAACTGGAAATAAAAGACGCACGACGGTAATATCGAGAGACGTTCGCCATGACGACGATGATACTTCAGACCGGTACAGCAACGGCATCCTCGACCGCGGTAGGATCAAACGGTGCGGTACGGATAGAAGGAGAGCCGTAAGTAGGGGTGTTGCGAGGTCTCGATAAATTCAGGATCTGGAAGTCCGAGTCGCTGACTTTTTTATCGCCACTTAAACGGGAAAATGGTGTTTCTGCCAGTCTCTTGGCGAACGGGTCTGACCCCGTGTGTGCACACGCGTTACGTAATAAATATTATTTTATCGTTTATCTATTTCCAGAGGATTTCGCTTTCCTGCGAATTCTTTTTCTTATTGACGTCGCGGGGATAAACGGGTTTCTCGAATAGAACCTTTAATGGACGAAACATAGTGGTGCATGGGAAGAAATAGTTTTATCTATCGGAGATAACGAGCACGAAGGCTTATCCATTACTGGCGATCTTTCTCTCGTGTACGAGGACAAAATAATTTTACGGAAATAACGTTTCCCGCCCGGTACCTATTTTTGCAGACGAAACAGCGGTTGAATGTGCGCGAAAGTGTTGAAGTTACTCTAGTTTTACGATGTGGAACATTAGCCTTCGCGGCAACGGCGGTCAGTGTCGCAGTGGCACAGCCACTGCTAAAAAGGGACGCGCAAAACTTTCACCGAATCGTCGCGAAATCGAGGTGAACTCGCCTTACCGGTTTAAACGAAAAAATTAATACGTGACCCGGCGGCGGCGGCGGCGACGGCGGCGGCGGCGGCGGCAGCGGAGATCGGCGACCGCGTGGCTGAGATAAAACGGCGTCCCGGTATCGGGAATCGGGTGCCACGAGTGCCAGGAAAAGACAACACACCGGTGGACAATCATCGAGCAAAAAGCGATCGGTTGCTCCTGGTATAAGGCCTGAAACGACTGCCCAAAGACCGGAATGGTGATGATTCTGTCGTAACCACTCGCGAATACTGTCTGTTTCCCGGGATACAGACATTCCTCACTCCGGCGTGTGGCAAATTCAGACGGAATGATTCTTTAATCATATCACGGCAGCAATTTTGTGTTGACGCAACACGCGTATCCAATATTAACAAGTTTCTTTATCAATGTGAAACTGTAGACTGCAATAACGATCATCGATAAAATATCGTGGCGACATTCGCGACAGTTGCGTGCACAAGACCTTTGTCCTGAGATAGTCAAAGTGGTTATCAGTGAAACACTTGCACGCTCGTTAGCGAATAACATTTAAGAGCGACCGAGGAGGCGGAAGAGACGTGGAGGCAGAAGGAAGTGTCGCGCGTGGAAGCGGCAGCCGTTTCTTTTGTGCCGTCGGAGTGGTGCCTTCCTCGTCAGAGAGCGCGGATGCGTTTCTGCTCGAGGCGGTTGCATTGAATTGCAGATCGCGCGCGGACAGATGGACATTCGTCCATGGACGAACTCGCGGCCGCTCGTTGCGACAGCAAAAAAACATCCAGAGAGAGACCCTGGAAATCTTCCGATCTTGCCGATCTCGTATCCTCGTAACCTCGATTCCATGGCTGTTCGCATCCTTGAGTTCTAGGATCTTCTAGATGCCTTGAGCGAAAGAAAGGGAAAAAAATGAGGAATAAATAAATACTAAGGAACGGAAAGATCACCTCGGACTCTTCGAGCTGCGATCCTGGATCGCGAGCGAATTTTGCTCGTCTGACCTTGCGAATTTTTGCGAAACGCGAAGAACTTAAAACCCTTATCCCGCGAGATATCAGTTCGTCCGGGTGAAGGATCGGTGGCGATCGAATCTTTTGGAGAAAAAAATCCCGCGTCAGCTATCAGCCCGCTCGTCGTTAGTCACGTGCGTCGCGCGGCGCGGCCATTTGTCTTTGTTCACTTTGCGCACCCGGTGTCCGAGAAAATGCCCGCGCGTCTATTTGTTACGAAGCCGAAGCCACAAATCACCAAGCCGCTGCACCTCCGCATGTCCTCGTACTCGCGAACTCTACCTCGCGCGCGTTTCGCGACTACCCTCGAGTATATTTAAACGCAATTACGACAAGCGACCGCCCGGTAATCCCGCCGAAACGCACGCATCGCCGCGAGATTAACTGCTACGAACGCCAGGCGAGCCAGAAGTCTGGAATCCAGACGCCGGGTATCTCTCTGAGTACGTTATTATAACTTAAACCGCGATTCTTGATTTCATCCTGCGTGTTTGGGACGAAACGATGACATCATCGTCTGGATGCCTGTTGCCTCTAAAGATCTAAGAATCCGCGAAAGATCTGAATTCTTGCACCCCGCGAGCGTGCAATAGTACCCATTAGAAATGGATTACGTTGCAAAAAGATACAATTTTATAAAAATATTATCGATTCTTCGATAATCGAGCTCCAAGCGCAGCCGACGACGGTCAGATAAAACGACAATTAAAACGCATAAAATTGAAACAGCAGTGGCGAGCGTGGCGCAGAGAAATGTGCGCTGCTTAGTAAATAAATGAACGAAAAGGCTCGAGTTGAAATCCACGGACACCGCTGGTTCTTTCCGGAATCTCCCGAAGGGAAGTGACAGCCACCGAGAGTATCTTACCACACATACCCCTTTAGGGGTATAGCCCTTCAGGGTGGAGGTTGCCTTCGGCAAGGTTAGTTAGCAGCCTACCGAGGATGAAGTAAAACCAAAATGCTCAAAGTACCAGAGCGAATTGGATAAAACAGACTTCAAGCCTAGTGCACGAGGAGGAAGACGAAGAAAATTGAAACAATTGTTGTTGGCGGTCACGTCTCAGGTCACCAGTTAATCGCGTTACGACGGTATTGCGAGGCATATATTTACGATATCGGTGATTTTTATTATATGACGGTCCCCTCGCGCTCGCCCAGTCGGCGATTAGCGCGGCCTTCGGTTAAAGGAATGAACGCGGGTAATTCCTCATCTCTATCGGAAGAAACGAGCCGCGGGTATGCGTGGTAAGTGGCGAATTAATAAACGCCGTCGACTCGACTCGACTCCGGGGGACCGGGCTTCGAGTATCCGAGTCGCCCGATCCGAGCCGCCGACTTTGTCGCCGTCGCCGGAGTACGAGAACTCGGACTTCTGCAGTAGCTGGCGATAAGGCTCCATTACTGAAATACCAGCTGTTTAACCCCGCGGAACTCTCTCGCCCCTCTCGAGGATTTCTCCCTTTTACTTCTCTCGATGCCGCCTGCCTGTGTCGGCGAGTTGTCTATTTTCGCTCGCCGACGCGAACTCTGTTTCACGGCACTTCTCCTCTTCTCTTTCTAGGTGGGCAATTTCATTTAACAGGATGCTAATGTGATTGCATTAACCTGCCGCATTTGGGAAACTAATATACACCGCGTCCCCCCCCCCTCCCCCCCGAGAATCTGTAGAAGAGTTCTCTTTTCAAGAGCTTAGGACTGATTCTTAAGTTGAAAATCCGAATGGAAATTCTGTAGATGTGTACGCTCTAAAGCTGTAAACTTTTATTACAAAACAACTTGAGTAGTTTCTTGACCATATCTGGCATTTTTGATAATACAGAAAATTTATTGTGAAAAATATTACCTCAGCCGGGGTTTGAACCTGGACTTCCCTGCACTCTAGCCGGGCGTCTCACCAATTCGACCACTGAGGCATGCAATATTTATCGCAATGACAGTATAAAGATGTTATCTTCGCGTCTATTTTTTGACTGTAAACTGTGATCCGATTCGGGTTGTCGGCAGCACATACTTAAAAATTGCGTGCCGACAGTTCTGTGTAATGTGAATATTCTTATTAGTTTTATTACAAAATTTTGCGTTCTCGGACTTAAATATTGTTCATCTATCTTTGATAAAAATAGTGACAGGATTTTAGGTCCAATTCTTCGTCAAGTCTTATGTACGAGACAATGTAAAAGAGTGATCGAACAGGTTTCTCGATCGCCGAATGCATCGACAGGTATTTTGCCGGTTCTTCCCGACTGCTGGCTACTATGTGACACGTGTTGGATCAGTTATTATTTGAACTGGATGTCTAGCAGAACTGGTCCGGTCGGAACCAGATGATATTTCAAAGAGATACCGACGATTGTGTCGCTCGCTGGCAACTCGATCACTCGCTTAGATATCGAACAATTTCTAATTAATCGCCCATCATCTACTGTGCGGGATTCGAATTCACCGATCAAAATGCAGCGTCCCGTTTATTTATGACAGGCCTGCGATTCTAGCTGCTCGGCAAGTAGCTTCTAAACAAATTCGCCGAATATGTCGTCGTACTGTTTCCAAGTAGTGTGGAACGTTCTATATATTTTTTGTATACTTGTTAGAGAAATTTCGACGATGTGTGGTACCGAGATATTCCTGTTTAAGTAGTTGAGCATAAGATTAGTACGGCGCCTCATAAATTTACGGGCGATCTGTTCAAAGGATTTAAGAGAGAGAGAGAGAGAGAGAGCGAGAGGGAACTTAGGAATTCATCACCGGTCACATTACTACGTTCGGTTTGCACGTGCTCGCTCGGTTTTGCACGGGACACCGACATGCAGGCTGTCCGATAGGGTATGATTTGTCGCACCGTCGACCAGCTGTTGTCCTCGTGTGCCGCAGACTTTTCATCCGATGAAATGTTTACCCCAGCAGAAATAGTTTTGCCCGCTCATTTTTCGCCCTCGTCATGTAGCGAAAACCACCAATCATTTCTGTTCGAAACATTTTTCGCAAGCGCAGCATCCAGGAAATTCCTAATCTAATGAAATAATTTAAGAATCGAAGATGTGTGCAAACTGAAATTTGATATCTCCAATAGCTCAGGCTGCAAGAGAGATTTGGGGAGCTCAGAAAACTTAATCTGCCTCGAGTTTATTCGAGCCAGGATCGATCCAAAAACTTAACATCGGGATCTAGGATCTCTCAGCATCTGTTTCCGTGATGAATCACTTGAGCGGGCCACTGACTTTGGGGCATGTAAATATAGAGGCGACGCGTTGTTCGACGTCTCGGTCTCGTCGTCTGAAGGAAGAATACCCAGACATTGTCTTAGGCTACAAAAACGCCGCGTGCTTGCCGACACTTAGTTCGTTTTTCGTGACGTTCTCTAAAGCTCTGTTCTCTCAGCTTAAACCAACAAACATTTTGTTTCAAATTACAAAAGAGAATTACAAAATTTGCAGGGAACAATGGAGCACCTGTACTGTCGTGACGATAGATTGAGTGCGATATTACAGAAAATCATTAAAATAATTACAAGTATTAATCTACATTGAAAGATATGGACTAAATTTTAACTAGGTCCTTTTAAGATATAAATCAATTAGAAACGTAAAAGC
This sequence comes from Vollenhovia emeryi, assembly GCF_000949405.1. NCBI lineage: Eukaryota > Metazoa > Arthropoda > Insecta > Hymenoptera > Formicidae > Vollenhovia > Vollenhovia emeryi. Next base: position 1,259,223 of record NW_011967220.1, read on the forward strand.
CATTTTAAAAGATATGCCTTCATTAATACTTTATTAGCGTTTTATCAAAATTCCAGGAATTCGATATGGTACTTGACGCCGATTCATTAAGGCGTACCAATGCAGATGTTATTAACCGAAGTGCTACATAAATTTTATCGTTCTGATTATCAGGTCGCGCAATTATTTCCCGCGTACTAATATACACTTCGAGAAAGGATGATTTCGTATGCAATCTTTCGCGATACGCGATCAAGACACGCTAGATTACGATTAAAATGATTAGAGGATTTAATTTACGATGTGGTCGAGAACAATGTGGTGGGTAAACATTCCGGCGCATTTTATGCGGCCACTAAAACCTGGCGGCGCGCCAACCGGCCGAAGGTCTATTATAGTTTTGTTATGACAGCGGGTCGTTTCCGTAAATTAATGCCGAAACAAATGTATCTCGTTTTAAGGGGCTGCCGGCTGTGTTCCCTAATTGAATTGGTAAACACTATAAGTTAGCCGGTAAGTAGTCATGTCGACACAAATCACTTTTCGGAGATGGGCTGTCACCTCGTTTCCTTTATACGCATAAATGGGTAAGATCGACGAGGCACAGCTACACTGAATTGTAAATTAAACCCATACAGTACGCATGTCCAAAAGACATCTTTAAGACGTCTGTTCGACATATGTGTTGTCTTGTACGAATTAACAGTTATATAGTAGTTCTGTAAAGACTGAAAAACTTTTTGATTATTTATTACTTTTCGCAGAATAATTATGATGTATTTTGTGATAAAATAATATTTTGCAATAATCTCAGGCCATGTATTTGACAAGTGCTTATATTTTTTAATTATTTCACCCGAGTTAATTTTCTGTCAGCCAAAATTTCTGCATCACGCTCGTTCAATTATATTTTATCTCGAATATGTGATGATAAGTGAGTTCAGATAATTCTTCTATAAATGAAATATCCCAAGCGCCCAATAAATTAGCCTAATTTTGTAAACTTTACTAAACTGCTCCATTCGTAATATTTTTTTAATTCTGAATTCGACAAGACGAGTTTTATTTCATAAAATATTGCTTCAAACACCCCTCTTCATGGCATTACACCGAAACATTCACCGTATTACCAAAAAGCTTTTTCGATACTGCAGCAGCTCCGCGCTTCTTATAGCAATTCCTCAGTAGATTTTCAGTGGAGTATCTGAATTTCTTCTTATCTAAAACTTTCTTAACGTATCTACGAGCTTGGATAAGCTTTCAGTAGACATCTTTGCGAGGCATCCAGTGATCAAAAGTTTCCAGGCACCTCTCGCATATGCCCTTAATTGCACGCATCGCAGCGCGCGGCGTCTGTGTTATCCTGAGAAACTAGAGAAGCGTTCGCGCCTCATAGAAGGAGAACCTCTATATTAGCTCACTTTACACTACACATACCATGCTTCTCATCAAATTAAGTCCGAACCTTGTTGCAAACTTGCTCACTTGATCCCAACATAGTATTAATTTGAAACTCTTCTATCTCGATCATATAATGTACTCTTTAGATCGCGTCTTTTTTGTATATTTTTTTACATTTATACTCTATACACAGTTTGACTTTTCATATTGACTTTTTCTATATGAAGAAAATAAAATGTTCCCTGCACTCTTGATTGTCGAATTTTGTAACAATTCATATACAATTGCATCAAGCACTTCTCATTTAGCTTAGAAAGTTATTTATCCAGACGTAGCCGGTCGCCTAAACACGTCTACCGGTTCAACAACGCTTTTTATCACGCGGAGACCTCCTTTCCTCTTCACCGACGGTCATTTCAACGCTTTCTTGAAGAACCGTCGCCTCTGTCATATATAATTTTTTTCCGCGCGACGGCAAGCGGTTTGGATGGATACAAGACATTAACTCTAGCTACGGAGCACGTAATATGTTAATGTCACCGATGACAACTGGTCGTTTAATCACTTAACGCCTCCTTTGAATGCCAGAAATCGCGTGCCCGGAATGATTCATCGGCCGCGACGGCATCTCCTCTAATCTCGAAATTCCTTTCAAATAGTCGCAGCAGCTGCCTACTCCACGAGGCATTTTCATTTTTTACGTTCTCTTAATAAATCCGTTACGGACTCGACGTACATTGTAGCATACATCACTTTCGACTATCCATGAGGAGGAATGCCGTTTTACAATATTAAGTCTTACGGGAAACTTAGCAATTTGTCAATACTTCCGCAAAAGATACGAACCTCCGCGAAATATATAAATTCTTTATACAAGCTGGATTCCTCGGATTATCAGCATTTTAAATACCGAGATTCTTTTGACTCGCGATTGAATCTTTTAGATTCTCGCCTTCATAAATTCCATTTTTGTGTTCTCGACTCCATTAGGGGTTTACACTCGTCGAATTCCACGCTCGTGAAACTCGCTCACGCTACTCCGGGCGCGAGAGCGTCCGCGAGACTCGAGGTATTAGCGAAATTAAGCGATAAAGAGACGGTCTCGTCTCGAATGACAACGCATGAATAATTACATTGGTTAATTACTACAAGAAGCTCCGCGCGAATTTCGACTCCGCGCGTTTCGGCGACCTCGTATTATCGCAAAGTACTCGCCACGCGGCATACAAATGGGGTCATTAATGTCGGCTCTTAGCTGTATCTGCTTTACAAGAAGGGCCCGCTCGCTTTGCCATAAGTTATACTTCATCGGGCCGTGTACCGGGGTGGCGCGCGAGGGAAAAAGGAGGATGGCCGTGTATTCGTTTTCCGTTCTTAGCTGACGCTCGTAGCCATCACTCGCGTTTCCACTGCACGCGAAGCGAAGTGTATCCATCACATCGGATCAGATCGGTAGGCGAGATTTGCCACGCACGCAGCATGAATGAGCACGTGCGCCAAGGATCAAACTCACATACACGTGTGCACTTACACGCTCGAGACGTAATAAAATCTTATTAAATATTTTAGATATCATTTTGGAACGTCTACTCTCTAAAAGTCAATCGGTGCATTGTAACTGTGAATCCGTGAATATTCACTGTTTGCAGCGATAATCCACCGAGTGACTTTTAGAGGGTGGCGAGTGTGGCGCAGAGAAGTCTGCGCTGCTTAGTAAACAAATGAACGAAAAGATCCGAGTTCAAATCCACGTACGCCGCTGGTTTGTTCAGAATTTCCCGAAGAGAAGTGGCACCGAGAATCTTCTGCCACACGTACCCCTTTAGGGATATCGCCATCCAGATTGGGGGTTTTCTTCGGCCTACCGAGGATGAAGTAAAACCAAATGCTCAAAGTGCCAGAACGAACTGGATGAAACAGGCTTTAAGCTTAATTCTCGAGGAAGAAGATTTTTAGAGAGTAACAAGGCTAAGGAAATCTGAAACAAGTGTTTGAATTTTTCTACCATTTATTTAACATCTCTTCGCAGAAGTTGATTATAAAATCTTTTTTTTTTTTAATTGGAAAACTAAATGTCGATCTATCGATATCTGAAATCCATTTATCTTTGATGGAGATCGTTGCATTCTGCTCTCTTTGCGGTCAATTAAAGGATTTCCTAATTCTCCCACGGATGAAACGCGTGGTCGAACTATAGATGGACGGGGCACTACGCGAGTTTACCGAGAATGGTAAAATCTCGCAGACTCGCGTCTCGCAGGTGGTCCGTTCGTATTCGTTAATTCTGGCTGGGGGCCGATACGAAGATAAACAGAAGTTACACCTCAACTAACACGCGCGGGAATTAACATAGCTGTGCGCGGTTCGACGTTTAAAGGCCGATCGCATTTCCATACCGGTGCTATTCGGTCCCGTTCGACCCGTCGGGAATCCTCTCCCGATGTCCCATACGCCGGTCTATATTTGCCCCCAGACCGCGACCAGGACCCATTTATATCCCCTTATCCCTACATCTTCGCGCAGCAGGCCCCGAAGGCCCAAACTGCGCCCGCACTCTCTATCTCCTTCTTTCTCTCCCTCTCGCACGTTCCCTCGCTGGCTCTTCAACGTCCTCGCCTTCCACCTTCCAGTTTGTCTTTCAGGAAGATGAAGTGTCGAGTCTCTTGCCGTGGAACTCTGACCCCTTACTTCTGAAGTTAAGTGAGAGAAGCGAAACGCATCGACCTTCGCTTGGACTTTTCGGGACGCGAAGTTTTGGGTAATAAATTATGCAGGCACTAACTTATCTCAATTCCCGATGTTCTTTAACTGAATTTAATCTGGGGAATGCACGAATTCTCGATTCTGCGAATGTTCTCGATTGCGAGGATCGCTCGTGTGCCAACTCGGTTAAAGTCGTAGGACTTCGTTCGTGGGCCTCCGCGCAATAAACACGGCAGCGTGAATCAACGCGGATGCGCGCGCGACGTGCGTGTCGAGCCCTTGACAAAATACTTGGCCGGCATTCGGCTTTATTAGCGGCTCGCCGGACGTGATCGATGCAGATTCTGGTGGACGCGAATAGCTCGCGAAACCGCAACGCGCTTCATAATTGGACGTATCAGAGAGCCGTCGACATTAAAATGCGCCTACTGCCGGCTCTCGCCCTCTCCCGCGCCGTTCCGGATCAAAGGACGAGGAGAGAGACGGATTTTGAATTCTCGCGCGCATCTGTTTTTCATTCATTCGCGCGAGCGTGTTGATTTCCGCGCGCGGGGATTCCCCGCAGCGGCAGCCGCGAGCGGGGACGCGCGAATCTCGCCGAGAATGTTCCCTCATTAATAAAGAACAGAGGAAGAGATAGAAAGAGAGCAGGAGGATCGTCGTAGGTGCTTCGCGCGCGCGCGCGCGAGTCCGCTCCGCTCCGCTCGACGGCAAGCGCGAGCGGAATGCGCGCGGCGCGCATACTTTCATCAATTTCGCGTGTCTCGCGGCACCGCTCGCAGTTATTTCATTGACGACCTGTCGGCGAGGAGGAGGGTGAGAAAAAGAGAAAGAGCGCGATCGTGTATTTTGGGAACGAAATCCCGCGGGAGAGTGAGAGAACGGTGGAATTGTAAAAAAAACAGCGAGAGTGTATGCGCGATGAGAGCGCGCGAGTGCTGGCGCGCATTACGAAAGTTTCACCGCGAGAAGAAACACGGAAGGGATAACCAACCGTTAAAGGGTGGATGGGGTTCAACTCCAACCATTCTCGCGCCGCGGTCTCCCGTCGTCCCGACCTCCCCCGAGATAGGGAAGTGCTCTTCATCGTCCGAATATCGAAGAGTTTGTCGCTCGGCTTGCTTCCACTCGAGCGAGAAAACATCAAAGCGATTCCACCCACCTTCGCAGAGAAATCCCCACAGCCCTCCCCATCTTGCTCTTTCCACGGCCGGCGTAATAATCATTTATTATCCCGGCAAGTAATAACCACCGCGAGACTATGCTATGAAGTTACGGAAATTAGGCTTTGTTTAAAAATTAGCCGCCCGCTCTCTTTCTCTCTTGCCGGGCTGATGAACTTTTCTCCGCTCGCGCTTCATCAACCGGCGAATTTCCCCATTTTCGCGGTGGAGCCGAAAAACTTACCACAAAGCGCACCCTTTCCTCCGCACCTTCTTTATCCTTGCCGCTGGTACAAGTGGCTTACTGTTCGGCGAGAAGAAAATACACTGCTCCAGACTCTGTTAGTTCTAGCCATCGATATGCAGTAAAATAAACGGATGAATAAATATTTCTATTGAAAAATATCTTAATTCTTACTTCTCCTGGTCTAACGATGAGTAATGCAGCAAGAAAGAGAGAGAGAAAGAGAACTATGTATTCTAGGAAATAGTTACATCCGTGAAAAAGAAATCGAGCAAATACAAAAGGACGAAATGCATATTTCTCGCACTCTATGGATATCGATCTTGTAACGAATGCAATTAGAGAGGCCAGCGATGGTTCAATTATCGTTAAAGCGACCGAGCACTCGTGTGAGGCTTCGCTCGAAAGAAAGAAACTTGCACGTGCAAGGAAAATCGCGAGCCCGATTAATCCGTAGTTGATTCGTTAAAACCCGGAAGCGCGACCCTGTTCGGCGAACTCCCCGTTAATTGTCTTAGTCTTCGATCGTGCCCTCCCGCCCTCTTCCTTTCCGCCTCCCTCGTCCACTAATTGAAATTCTTACCTAAGTACCTGCGCAAACACAGAATTCACTGTTAATTGATCGGAAATTAACTCATTGAGTTACTGCGCACGTTAGGATACGATGAGTCCGAGAGAGTTCAAGGACTCGACGAGTCGTGGATCTAAGGTTCTGAAGAGCTAGGATTCCAAGAATCCGAGGTGCCGGGTTCCACGGAAAGCTGAAAAGTTACACTAACGAATGGTGATGGCTATTAGTTAAATAAATTATCTCCGGCAAGTTGTACGCCAGACAAAAATGAACGGCCTCGAGTGTCGATTGAAATTTCCCTCTGACATTTTAAACAGTCGCTAACGCTTTAAAATGGATAATCGATAACAATATGAAGTTGCCAAACCGCGGTATTCGAATGAGATTAAGAGAGAACGGGTTTGAAATTCATAAACTTTTACTCTCGCATAGATAACGTTCCCAGTTGACTTTTTAATTTAACACTTTCCCACGCGTAAAATAATATCGTTCGCAGACGAAAAGGAAGGAGAGGGGGAGAATTTATTTTATAAAAATTCTTCTAACCGTCATAAATTTCCACCGGTCGTATATCGTGTTTTTTTTTGTTCTTCCCGTCGAGACATTTTGTTCCCTTCACCCACACACACACACACGCACACACACACACACACGCCGACCGCCAGTCTAGACGAGTAATTGAAGAAACAAAGGGGGCCGTGCAATTATGACTCGCAATTACCGCGCCGCGTCTGCGCGCTCCAAGAAGCATGGCGGCCGCGCCGCGATGCCGCCGGACGTCTACACGCGTTTTTGATGGAATCATTTGTGCACGGGACATAAATCTGTCCCTGGTAACAATGTGGGATACGCTTGTCGAACTGAAACGTACTCGGAAGTGTCCATTTTTTTTCTCCCTTGAAATAAATTACTTTTCGCAACGGGTTCATTTATCGAAACAACGACGGAAGTTCAATCTTCCGAGGGACAATTTAAAGATACAAGCGTTAGTATTCCTCTATTTTAACATTATTTTCAAACACCAACTTTGTCTAAAATGAAGTAATATGTAATTTTAAATAGCGAGAAGCTCGGCAGTTTGTTATTAATTAAATGGATGCTCTTATCATTAGAAGATTTAAAGCATTTTTCTGCTTAAGATTCGAGCACAATATTCATTATATTCAGTTTTATTTTGTCATATGATAAACCGGTTGTTATCCCGTAAATTTATCTGGATGCATCGCTAATCGTTAATCGATGTGCAATCGCGCGAAAGATAATTCGCGAATGGTTCTCTTATTTCATTTCCGATCCGGCGGGACATTTTCATTAGTCACGAGACGCGCCGGACAGAGGGACACTGGCACTGCCCGATGACTCAAGGATTGACTCGAGGACTGTCGATTCGTCACTGTCAGCTAGTGCAATGTCACGAGTGCCGAGATGAGACGAGCGATTATGAGAGTGAAAAATGATCCGCGAAAAGTCTCGGCATTTCGTTCACAGTTCCTTTTGGTGGACCACGATCGCCTACATATTACTATAAACGAGAACCTAATGTGCTTTTATAATAGTTTTAAACGCTATCCCTCATTTTGATTGTAAAGCAAGTAATTTCAAAGAAACGAATCAGACTATAAGTGTTCCAGGACGAATACATTTAAAAAACTAAAAATTCGCGTATTTGATGTAATTTTAATACAGAGAGACAGGGAGAAACAGGGTGAGACACGAAAAGACAGGAAGAGACAGGGAGAGACAGGGAAAACAAGGGAAGACAAGAGTAGAGAGAGAGACAGGGAGAGACACGGAGAGGCAGGAAGAAAAAGGGAGAAACAGGGAGAGACATGGAGAGACACGGAGAGATAGGGAGAGACAGAGAGAGACAGGGAGAGACCTGGAGAGACAGGGAGAGACAGGGAGAGATAGGGAGAGACAGGGGAGGGAGAGAGGAAGAGAGAGAGAGAGAGACACCGAGAGTTTACGAATCCAAGAAAACTTCAAAGATAAATCTCGGAAATATTCTTGTCCAATATCTTTTGCCGCGCCTACGCCTCAATGGCTGCTGTTACGATTGCGTCGCTCTTTCCCGATCGATATAGATGTTTCCGGGTTCGTGGATCGGATTTTTCAACGTTCGCCGCTTTTGGCTGGAATGCACTTGCCGCTTCGGGCTCGAGACGGCCGCGAGAGTTCAAAGGTTAAGCAGAAAATGTCGTAGGCATGCCGAGGAGGCGGCGGCGGCGGCGGTCGGTGAAGATAGTCGGGACGAGAGAGAAGGAGCCGGAGGCATCGCGAGCCCGAGCTACCGGCGGAAGCTAAACGCATATTAAAGAGGCTCGTAAAATCATAAGCATTCCGCAAGATCCGCTAATACGTCGACGAGCCTCAAAGTTGCTGGCCGGCAGCGCGATGGGTGTAATGAATGCACGTTAATATCAATAGAAGCGACAAGGGAGACGCGCCGCTAACACGAACACGCGATTGTTCGCTTGGAAAATGCCAAAATTTGATGCCACCTATCCAGAACGATACACCAAGCCTCGTAAACGTAACTTTAACACACTAGAAGCTATTTCTGCGGAAACTATTTCTTTCAAAATTCAAGATTTCTCTTAAATTAAATCTTACGTTTACACTTGTACACATCTCGTATCCGCTACGTGTCTCGCGGATGTTATCTATAAACGCTTCCCGGCTTCTCGGAATCTAAATTTCTTTTGGAAAGTCACAATTCGTCGTCAATCTTCACGTAGTGAGAATACTCTCATCATTCGGAACGATCGTAAATGCCGGGCAATAGCTTCCCGGCCGCGATCTCGAGATCGAGTGCTCGACTCTGTCGCGGTGGCAGCGGCATTAGAATTGAATTGAATGAGGTTTTCCTCGAGAGCCAGTTTCCACGGAGCGGGCTCGTGTCGCCATTGAGACGCCTTTTGCCTTTTTTCTTTCCCTTGTGAAGCATAGGCGTCGACTCTTAAACATTTTTGCGGGGATAACGCAATTCTTTAGGTGAAATTTTTAACATCGACTTGGATACAGTCTTTAACACCCATAGATGTTTAATAACAGCATATTTAGCAATAAATGATTCATTTCTTCAGTAAAATTACGTGCCAAATAAATTGAATATGTGTGTATAATTATAATTATAATATTTCAATTATACATATCTAATGATTATAATTTATTATTAAAACTTAAATATAATTTCACTGTAATCCTAATTTTATTAAATACGAATATCTTGAATATTAAAACACGATGGAAATAATAATAAATTAAATTAAAAGTTAAAAAATTTCAAATGCACCCCTCAACATTTGCGCGAGCAGTAGCTTCTCGTTGTTGGCGCCTGTGGCCGGCTACCCTCGTTTTACCTCACCAGTAATCAGTCGATCGACCGTTCGATTGATCGTTGTATGCGTGATCTTGGTGAGCGTGATTTGTGTCCGCGAAAATTAATCACCGCTCCTCGCACGCCTTTATGCAGCGAAATCGGCGCCGACGCTTCGCAGAATCGCGGAAGCCACGCGACCTGCTGTTATTTATGATTGGCAACTGGTCGCCATTACTTGGCGCAGGTTTCTCAAGCTCTCTAGTTGCCTCTACATTGTCGTACATTGGCGTACTATGTGCACAACGTAACGGTAAATTACACAGTATGCGTGCAAAATTTTTAACAAAATTCTTAAATACTTGTTTAAGGGAAGATCCAACAAGAATAAAATTAATTATTACATTGTGTAGAATACACTTGAAAAGGGCCAAAACCCATGGTCGAAACATTGTGTTACAATAAAGGAAATTTTCCTGTGGCCAATTGTGCCGGATTATTCAACCTAATTGTTAATTAATCACTGGCGATTCAATATTCTAAATTTTGCTGTAACTAGACACCTTTATAAAGTAACTTTCCCAACCCTGGTTAAATTATAGTTAAATGAAGGCACATTATTTCAACGTATCTTGCGAATTTAAACGTGACAGCCTACGAAGTTACTAATCGGCGTCTAATAAGTCGAATCCTTTAACGTTCGTCGCTGCAAGTCCGCTGTGAGGAATTTTGTGGAAAGTAACACGTTACAGCGGCCGACAAGGTAGTCGTTGGAATTGTCGGGATATGCGACAATTATCGGCGCGACTTTGCCATATCTCACGCGCGTCACATGACAATCGAGCCGTAAGTCCATCGCCGTGCGAGCCATGCCGGGGGACACGCCGTCAGCTGCCGGCGGCAAGGTGTGCCGCAATGCGTTACATTCCTTGGCGCTGTTCTGTTTTTAGTCTAGGATCGCCATTCTTTGCGACACGCGCATTGCTACGCCCCGTGTCCGCTATTCCGCGCGCACGCGCCCGCTTTCAGCGACACGCATTCCGCATTGAGACATGGATCCAAGGGATACTAATGATAAACTTTGTCCCAGTGCTCTTATCCGTGGCTCACCCTCGAGCTCGCGGGAAGTAGAAGCGCTGAAGAAACAATCATTCAGAACAGAATTACGAGCAAGTGGCCCAAGTTTCCCAGAGACTTCCCCAGTAGAGCCTATCACACAATGGGAAAGCGCAGGCAATAGGAATAAGGAATAGAAATACGGAATAGAAACCTATGCCAAGACGCAATGATTCGTTGGCAATAGAACTGCTGTCCAATCATCCGCTTTTTGAAACCACGTGTCTGTCCCAGAGTCTTAACTGTGATTGGCCAGGTAGGTCAGGTACAGAGGGAATAGGGAACAGAAATCCAACGCGTCGGAAATTCTGTTCCTGTTGCCTATTCCTATTGCCTGTGCTTTCCTATTGTGTGATAGGCTTCAGAGATGATTCGTCGATCGACGACGAAACGACGTCGTGTCGGCATCGAAGCCGTCATATTGGCGTCGATTCGACGAGTCATTTCTCGCTGGATTCATGCATTTACTTTGTGCCGTCAGATTTTTCTGGAATGTTTTCTCTTTGAAAACAAAATGTTCCATTTTTCCTTTAGACGAGATCTGGAACGACACTAAGATTTGGAAAGGCAGCTAAGTAGTTAGCTCAGAATCCTCTACTTTTCGTGGCAACAAGAAACCTCAATATGTATCGGGTCGAAGTCGAGCGTGCGTCCCCAATATCTTTGCCCCGGGGGTAATAGGACGTACAGAAAAAAATGATTGATCTGCAGCATGCAATGAAGAAGTTTCCGAGTTATGCGAGAAAAGTTAGGATCGGTCGATTGGTAGTAGCCTCGCGCCGTCGTCGCCGTCGCCGGGCGTTCAATATTAATCGAGCCGCGCAGCCGTGGATCGCGTTCCTCGATCTCCGTGCCGGCTCGCTCGCCGCTATAATGAATCAGAAAAACGCGAGTGCCGACACGATCGACGGGAATTATTCGCGAAATCTGAACGGTTACATCTTAGTATCCCGCAAGTTTATTATCCGCGCAGTGGCCGTAATTTCTCGGCGTTCTTTCTTGCAGAATCACACCGTGGCTCGCATCCGAGCGAAAACCGCTCGCGTTTTTTCCGAAATTAAAAAACGAACGCTGTTATCAAACTAGAATGGTTATCGAGGCGACGTGAGAAGGGAGTCACGTCGTGCTCATCTTTCGTAACACAGCACACGTTTAAGCCAAGATTTATTATCCCTCGCCCTAATTGAATCAAAGTCGAAAACGTTATCTAAACTTTTTAGGACAATGAAGATTAATGGATTTGTTCCCGTTCGTACGAGCGCGCTTAAAAGCTCTCGTTTAAGAGCTGCTTTCAGCCGCTGCGTCGTGATTCCGGCATAGATAAAAACGTGAGTAACACGGAGTCGAAGGTCGAGCTCCGGTAAGAAAAAAAAAAAGAAGGAAGACGCCAGAAACGGTGAGAAGGTCCAGAGATGCGGCGGCAACGCGAAGCGCTTTTAGCGCTCTCTTATCAGGCCTGATCCGATACGGTGTTCAGTAACGACGGCTACCTACCGCAGCGTCCTTGGGTTATACTCTCGCCGACCAGGATCATTACCAGCTTATTATTATGTACCTCGCCAGCTTATTGAAAGTTCGCGGCCGAGCACGTTGTCCAATAAAAAGGCGATATTTACGTCCAGCTGCGGCCCGCTGTTGCCGCGAAACTTGCTGTACTCTTCGGCGTCGTTCCGTTAAAACCATCGTTCGGAAACTCGGGGCCGAAAGTCGAATGTCCACTTCTAGGATTCTAAATATCCTCGTGCTGAATTTTTCCCACGTTTACTACGCGATCTGTGCGAGATGTTAGATTTTAATTCGTTTACATCGTCGACTCTTTAGAATTTTTTTTTCAGATTTCTAGTTTTTTCGTATGTGCGCAATTTTGAATTTTAATTTCTCATACAACAAAATTCATCAGTCATGTTCCGTCGTTCGTGAAATTAAGATCAGTTCTTTTGATTTACCATACGGATTTACTGACACAATTATCACTTGAAAAGGACCACAAACCATGGTCGAAACGTTGTGGGTTTAAACACAAAAATTTGCCAGACATGGTCAAGTAATCTTCTGAAGTTTAAAATTCGTAAGGCTCTGACGTGAAATCACAATTCAAAGGAATGAAGGATATAAGAGCCAAGACAGGATGTTAGTGTCTAAATGATTTTTATATTTATATACATCGCGAAACATTTTACCTCAACCAGAGTTTGAACCTGGACCTCCCTCTCAGGCGAGCGTCTCACTAATTCGACCACCGAGCTTCAAACTCTGGCTGAAGTAAATTTTTCGTAATAAATTGAAAAATTAAAATTATTTACACACTAACCTCCTGTCTAGGCTTCTTTATTCCTTCGAATTGTTAATTTCTTATATTTTGCATTGCCGATTGATCGGAAAAAGGGCCGGCAATCCAAAAAGACTGAAAGAGATTAGGCGAAGGGGTTGAAGGGACGAGACGAGGGGTGCGGAGTAGGGAGCCGGTAACAAGCTGCCATGCAGCCGTGGCGTATCTTGCAATTTGTTTGCCAGACACGGCCATTCATCGACGCGATTCTCCTATCTTCGCGAAGATGAGAGGAGTCCGACTGCGGGGATCGCGTCTATCGATAAGCCACGCCGGCGAGCGAACGGGCTGCCTTACGCTTTTAAGCTTAGTTCATTAGCGACCTTCCCAGGTGGACGATGCCGCGGGATCTTGCCGACAAATTACAACGAGATCGTGCCAGACATCATATATACGTCGATCCTACTGGGCAATTCCCGTCAGCCCGGAAAGTCCCTTTAAAAAAGACACATTTTTTAATAAAGGTTTCATTAAAATTTGACAAGTTTATAGCGGGAATGTTCGTTTCTCTAACGATTAAATACTTATTTTGGATTCCATAGATTTCAGTTGTCTTTTAGACTTTTTTCCGCCCACACTCTACTCTCTGAAAGTGCATTATAGCTGCACTGAGAAAAATTTTCATCGGATTAACCAATTAAATAGTGTTTCCGATGGTTAATTTTTCCGATTGTATTTAATCGGCCATTTTTATCAGCGTGCAAATCGGAATATCGAGGGAAAAACCGCTGGCCAAAATCTTGTACACCAATGTCCACTAATGCCCAGTGGGCGCTACTTTATCTTATTCTTATTTTATCTTATTTATCTGTTTTATCTTATTTGATCTTATTTTATCTTTACAATGCCCCAGCAAGCCCTAATGCCTAAACTAATGCCCAAACAATGCCTACACTGAGAAAAATGATTAAATATAATCGGATAATCCAATTACATAATAACAAACGGTTATATCTAATTAAATTGTATATTCGATAAAAAATATGGTCGGTTTTTCGATCAAATTTCATCGGTAACTGCATTTCATCGGATAAATGTCATCGGATGTATCCGTAATTTTAGAAGACGTAATCGGGAAAATTCACCATCGGAAACGCTATTTAATATTGGTTTATCCGATGGAAATTTTTCTCAGTGTAGTGATAATCCACTGATTGACGTTTAGAGAGTGAATGGACCGTATTTGATAGAGAAGATCGGCCATTATACCGAGCCGCAAGAAACGTTTCGCGGCCAAGAGACAGTCTCGGATTCACGTGAAAAGTATCGCATGGGAATTCCGACACCCTCCGAATAAGCCCGCTATAAGAATTTCGCCCGATGGCATAATCGTAAAGCCGATAAATAGAGCCGGATTCCAAGCGGGGCCTAACGCTTCATTTCAATCATACTTACGCCTCGTACTAATTAATTGAACAATTTATACCGACTCTCGCGGGCAGTCATTATCAGCTAATGTTGCATCGGTGAAGATGGCAAGCGTGTCAACCGGGTGGGGGAGTTCTTCGGGGTTCAGTCATCGCTCGTCTCAATTAGCGCTTTACGCGAATGCGCAAAAATGCCGGTCGATCATTCACGGAGATAACGCGTGTAACGCCTACTCGCTGCGGTACTTTGGGCAGCCTTCTTTTCGGCATCACCGAGGTGTCCTCCATGTCTCCACGGTTGTAAATGCATCTCGCGATAAACGCCATGTCGCTAGATGCCTGGGATTCCTGATTTGATCGATCGTCACTGCGGTGGACCCTGCGCTACGCGAAAGTTTGTCGTTTCGCTCACCGGCAATTTTTCCCCTCCCGATTCTAATTATCAACTAGTTGTTGTCTTGAATGTACACGTTCGGTACACGATGTATAACTCTCTCGGATATTAAAAGTCTTTTACGTTCTGTATATCGACTTTTGCATTTTTTGTACTTTAGGTTTCTCGAACGATTCTTGGGTGTCGGGCGACTCGTAGTCGTGTTCGCAGGACATCAGTTGTTTCAGATTTTCAATATTTTTGGCTCGTTGGTCTCCCAGATCTTCTACGTCTCCTCTCCTTCTTCCCTTTCCTTCTCCGTTCATCAGCACGCTATTCCCGCCCCGCAGTTCCAGCTAATCGTCCGCTTTAGCGTGTATTACCCGCTTTATCTCCCGCTGGACTCTGCTTTATAATAACAGCTAAGTGCTACCAGACGTCCACAAATGAGTAAACGGTGCGCCACCCGCTGATAAGGGTATTCCGCCGCAAGAAAGAATCGCACGTCGGTATCCGCTTAATGCGCTCCGCCGCAAACGCGCGAAGATACACCGTGAATAATATCGCCGGCTCGCGATATAAATGCAAACGCGTACGCGCGGTCCAGGTTTGACTAAAAGATTACCCCGCTCGTTACCCGCGTGCTGCTGCTGCTGCGGCTGTTCGTACTAAGCGATAAATAGTGTCAGTTTGCGCCAATGTGACATTGGACTTGCGAGCTGAGCCGAGTCCGCGGAAATCGAACGCTTGTCAAACCTGGAAATTAACACAAACCGATAGTCAAGAGAATTAAAATACAAAGAAATCGAATTCGGAAGAATCTCAAGGTTCAAGGAATTTAAGATTTTATAAAATTACAAATTGCAGCATTTAAACCTGGACTACCTTTAATAGTATTTTCTCTCTTCTTCTTTCCTTTACTATGACGGATTTCCGTATATGAGAGAGGTACATGCCACACTTCGGTGCAATCGTTAGTAAATTTTGTTCTCGGTAGCCTAGGGGTTCTCTGTTACTACCGCATTACGAAACTCAGTTCAATGAACTTCAAATATAGAGACTGTCGAAACTAATAAGCCTAGGATCAGAAGTTACGATCTGTGGTAGCTAAGATCCATACGATATATTGTAGTCCTTGTAGAGATCTATAAGACAAAAGGGAAAGAAATAAAGATGCGGCCTCGGGTCTTTCGTGAAATGACTCGACACCGGCAGGAAGGGCGAGACGGACGGGCGGGCGGGTGGACGGGCGAGAGGGGGCAAGAAGAAGAAGAAGCGAGCGGTGGCCGTGGAGAGGAACGGGCGGACTCGCGCTTTGGAATGCTTTGAAAGGCCGCGAGCAGCTCTCTTGGCTAGAGAGCGAAGGGAGAAAAAGCAAAAGAGGAAGAGAGGCTGTCGGGGACGGTCTTGCTTCAATTAATTACCACATTGTCGTGCGGCCAACCGGCGCTGGATGTTCCACCGTGGTAATCTATGGAAGACCCGCTTGCTCCTTGATTTAATCTCCTACGCGCGCTCTCGACCTCGCGAGCGGCGAATTTCGCGCGGCGCAATCGAACGGGCATATCGACGTTAAACCAAAAAAAAAAAAAACGCAGTTAGACGCTACGATAAATTATCAGAAGATAATAATCTCCCGATTTTTCTACGTATTCCTCTTATCTATATTCTTATATTCTTGACAACCTTCACTCTTCCCCCCCCCCCGTCCTCCAGAAGTTCTAGCATGATGAAATAAGTAGAAACTGATTCTAGAAATTCCTTGTGGATTTGCATTAATTGCTAGATCTCAATTAGTAGATTCTTAGTCGGTCCACGTACCGCATCGCCGATCCAAATAGAGCGATGCTATTTGCGCGCGTTATTTTAATAATTACACAAGCGCATAGGCTCTCAAGCCCGGCACCTGTGACGTAATCGCGCAAGAGCAAACCGAGTCGTCGCCGCGAGACCGCGTGAGTATGTAAATGCGCCGCGCGCCGAGCTTAAAGCTCCTCTCCGGCTTTCATCGCGAACCGCCTACCAATCAGCAGTCGCAAAGGCCACGATGACAAGCGGATATACCTTCATTCGACGACGCCTACCCCCGGGTCATCGCTCGTCATCACTTTGCGCGCACGATGGCGGTGATGTACCGCGTGGTACCACGAGACGGCCCGAGTTTATTGGCGCAGATAACGATAGCATCTCTCGCGGGCGTAGTCGTTCGTCTTTTTCCTCCTCTTCATCGTCTTCCTCCGCTCTCGTCTCGTGCCCGCGCACCCTTCCGCCGACCGGCGCATACATCACCGTCAGCTTATTTCCGTGCACCGCTGATGCATGCACGTAATTGGTTAGGCGGGGTAGCGAACGAAACGCTCGGCTCGTCGTTCTCCACCGACCGGTAGGCCGCGGCGATTCGCCGGTGATTTGTTGGACATCGACACGCATTTTTGCTCCCGCAGAATCGTGAAACTAACTGGGGAACATATTTTTTTTTTTTCACTCACCCCGTTGGACAGCTACTAAATAATACAAATTTATTTCTCAAACAAACGAGGACGCCTTATAGGTCCGAGCAAGGTGTAGATAGCCCAGTGATTTGTATCTATTGTAATATGTGAATTCGCGTACTGTTTTTCCACCTGTCCTGTGCGCCGGTTTCTTCTCGGACATAACACAGTTTCGTCTAGATGGAATATTGTCGTCGGCAAATTCACGTATTTCAAATCGATGAACGATTTCTAATTTATTTTAAGTGTCTAATCTAATTTATTTTACGCTTGGCATTCAAGACAACAATCTCCCCTCTCCGCACTGTGGAGAATTTATTTCTGTAAATTTAATTTAGTTATCCGATGATTAAAATTGATAGAAGAGACTTCGATAATCTACTTAAGCGTTTGAGCTTAAGAGGATCCTAAAGTCATCCTTTTTACTGACACATTCGAATATAGTTTTTACGCTTGGAAATTTTTTTATTGGCTTTCGTGCACAACATAATACCAGGATAAGTTGCGGACCGCATAGCAGAACATTTTCATACTTAAAACACTCAGTTCAGAAGTTTTCGACTTTTTATTCGTGAGCAAATTGACTTTATAAAATTGCAAAATTCTTCCACGCGATTGAAGTACGCATAAAAACAAAGCCGGGGGTTCACGACTATTGAAAAATATCACTTTATACATAATTATGGTTAGGCGACAGCTTCACATGGTGATATTTTTAATTTCTCTTCGTTTTTA
>NW_011967220.1:1277399-1293070 GCF_000949405.1 Vollenhovia emeryi
ACTCCACCTCCCGCTCATCGATCGATTTTCTTAAATGCCTCCCGAGTCCGGCCTACCGTCTCCTGCATCCTCATTCGCTCAAACGTATAAATTTCTTTGTTGATAACTATTGTTACTTTGTACCTCGGTACATGATATTTCTCCTTAGTTTAACCCAATCTACCGCTATTTGCAAAGTGGCTACTTTTGCATCAGACACCCTGTATATGTATAGTCGGTGAACCCCCGGCTTTGATTTTATGCGTACTTGAATCGCGTGGAAGAATTTTGCAATTTTATAAAAAGCCAATTTCAAATTGCTCACGAATAAAAAATTGAAAATTTTTAATACCAATTTCTCTTTTATTAAACTTCTGAACTGAGTGTTTCACAGGCGTAAAAACTGTATAAAAAAAGATGACTTCAGGATCCTGTTAAGCTCGCTCTTCTAACAAATTCGTGGCTGCAATTTCAAACGTTTGCTAAGGAAAGTTGAGAAACCGGACAATTTTTCTATGCCATTATCTAACAATTACTGCGGACGGCGTCCGCTTCGGAAGAACGCGTGACCGACCGAGAGGGTTGAATTTAATGGGCCACTACGGTGTCGAATTCTGGCGCGCGGACAACGTGGAAATCAATGGGCCGTTCGCCACCGTTCCCGTCGTCGACATTCTCTTTATAGCGCGCGAGAAAACGCATGGCCCCGATGTCACGCGGAAAATCCCGGCTATCGCCGTTAAAACGCGCCGGTATTTACGCGCTCGTATTTCTCTTGTCGGCCCATCATCACGATCGCTGCGCCATGCGAGCGATGCGCTCGTCGGCCACGCTTCTCCTCGGCTCACGCGATTTGCCGCCCGAGAATTTCGTCGTACGGCGACAATTGACGGTCGAAAGATAGATAACGATCGAGAAATACGATCTAAAGATTTGCTCGCGCTTTATTCGAGATGCGCGGACGTACGGTTGTTACATAGAAATCTTAGAAATTGACACCACCATTATAAATCCACTGACTATCGAGACATATATGATATTATGAATTTGCTACCACAGACTCGTGAACCCATTCTGTTTCGGCACAAATTAAAATGTTCAGGCAACTTTAGATTGTACTTGAAAAGACCCCGATAAAGGGGTCGCAACGTCGTGACTAAAATTAACATCATTTTTGCCAGTTTGGTCCATTTTTTAAAAAAATTCCCCTTGGACGATCTAGAGAATCTAGAACAACGAGTAAACGTTACGTACTTATCATATCGCGCTGGAATTCGATCGACATCTTCCTAGGCGTGAACATTCGAGATCCAAGATGTTTATAAGAGAAATCGAAAGTCAGAATTGGACTGAAGAAGCGCTGAAAAATTTGCAGCCTTTAGTTCCTTGGAATTCAAGCCTCGCGGAATTTGTGGGGATTTCCCAGCGCTTTCCTCCGCTTTTGCTCCCCAACTATCGTTTGCATCGGTTGACTCGTCATAACGATCAGCATACCGATCGTGCTCCATGCAAACTGTACATCAGCCGACCAATTAAACCGGTTAACCGGCAATCATTAACGATTGGCCAAGTGCTAAGCGAATAACCGGTTAACCGGCATCGTTAACCTGTTAACCGATAAACAGCGCGATCGCGTGTGACGCTCGCATAAAAGCAACTGCGATTCTTCCTGACGAAAACTCTCTCGGAGGTTCATCCACCTTGACTGGTCACTTTTATTTCACTCTTGTCGTCAGTCGTTGCATTTCACACAAAGAGACAGCTGCCACTGTCTACTTTATAATGCGAGCTCAAGATAATCGACGTACAGAGATAGAATTTTATAAGAAAGTGGAAATTTAAAATTTCAATGTGACAGCTAAATATTTTGCTACTGCGCTTTTTGCGTTAGACGCAACAGCAAACCGTTGGTGTAGAAATTTATAGTTACGGCGGCAAAATATTTTCAGCAAACCGTGACTAGCTGCTACGGTAGCGAAAGTTGTTTTTCAGTATAAATTATGGCTTTTGAAATCTTTGCAAAGTTGAAATTCCTCAAAGCCGACGATCTTGCACGCGCGACACTAATTGCTTCCCATTGCAGCTGAACGTTCATCAAAGGTCCCTGGAAGCGGCCGGTATCGAGCTTTGCGGCGCCGGCGGAAGCGTCCCTCAAGGTCAGCCGAGCAGTGCGGGTTCCGTAGGGTCCGCGCCGAGTCCTGCGTCCCCAAGGCCAACGCCGCAACCGCGGCCGCCCCTCGCAACCACCACCTCGCAACCCTCGCGAACGTTAGACGACGACAGATCGACAGACGGTGAGATGATTAATTGTCTCGGTTTACAGCAACGTGTGTCTCGTCACGTGAACACCTGCGTATTAATACACCGGCTCGCAGGCGTGGGCGCCGGTACAACTGAGGACTCCGACGATGGTGAGAGCAGGGCGCAGTACGTTAACGCGAATTGCGTCGTGTTCACGCATTATCGGGGCGACGCGGCGTCGGAAGTGGAGGAACACTTTCAAAGGGCCCTCGCGCACGACAAATTAAAAGGTGAGACTGGCTGAATAAAATCACCCCTCTATCATATTTAGGATAAACTTATTTAACGGATACCCGTGATCGCCTAAATAGTATGAATTGTTTGTCCCGTGAACTGCTAAATGGATTGAAATTCGCTTTGTTTTATCGTATCGATCGTGAACGCTCGAATTTTACGGTCCGTCCTCTTTTTGAACTGAATGAAGTCGAAACGTTTCGACGTCGAATTCGTTCCCGAGGCGGGTAATAAAGTACGCCATTAGACGGCGACAAGGCTAACAAGCCTCGTGACAATTGTAGCTCGCTCGTACTCGCACTCGGGCTTAAAACGCGGGCAGGGCAGGGCAGGGCAGGGCAGGGCAGGCCAGTGGGGAGAAAAGAGCAGAGGGAACATCCCGGCCGCAAGAGAGAACCCGGGAGGGAAGGGGGGAAGATTGTCAGCACGCGAGCGGGTTTGGCAAGCGATCGGCAAGCTCGTCTATATCGGTGTCGTTTAAAGCCGCATTTATCCCGACTACAGTACGCCGAGGATCAGTTCAGTAGCCTGCTTAGAATTCAAGACAACACGACCTAATTGTTACGCCTCACCACTTCCCTCCCGCCCTCTTTCCTCACTCTCGTCTCCTCCTCCTCCTCCTCCTCCTCCTCCTCTTCTGCTTGCGCGCTAACTTCCCGCGACCGTGCTCGTACGAATGGTAAATTAAGAGCTTCTGCTCCGGGAAAAGAGGGACGGTGGAGGAGGGCCGAGGAAAGACATTGTGAGGGAAAGGAAGGCGGGGAGTGGAGCGTGGGGAGGCGACATCGCGGGAGACAGTTTTAGCCGCGGAATGCCGGGTAACGTACGTACAAGGACCGAACGACTTTGAGCCTAAACGCGCACGCTGCGAAAACAAAGAGGGAAAGAGGAGAAAGGGGTGGCTCAATGGGGAGAGATGGCAAGAGGAAAGGGTTGCTCTCGGGACTAAAAAGGAATTCGAGTAATTGGCGTGGAAAAATACGGCGGGTTCCGGTTTGAGACAAACAGAAATTGTTTTCTTGAAGGATAGAGTTATTTTTGGAATTGCGTACGAAATCTGAGAGATAAACTTATCTCGTAGTGAAATTCATTCGACGTATACAAATGGTAGACAAGATAGGAAAATAAACAGCGCCTTTTACAAGGGACGTACGCAATGCATTCGTGACTTCTGATTAAAAATTTTAAGAATGCGTTAATCTTACCTAGGAAAAATCTTCAAATATCGACGAGAAAGCGACTGTTAAACCTCAATTATCTCGAGAATCTGACATGCCGATGAAACTTAGCTTACAGCATCGTTTTCACCATCTAAAAATGTAAAAAAAAGAACATCTTGTCTGGCGCAGAATCGTTTTTGGCTGTAAAGTTCTGCTAATCTCTTTATTAGAAAGAGGGTGAAATTCAATTAAATAAGTGCAATTAATTGCATTGATAATTAGCAGGTTGATCATGAAAAATCAATAATATCTTGATCGTACGCTATCTTGAAAATATTTCGCTGTCCATTTCGCTATTTAAAGACTAAGGGTGAGGGCGATTGCGAAAGCGGTATCGAGATTCGCAAGTCGTCGATTAAAACGTCGGCGTTTTCTGAAGTTCTGAGGAACACACGGGTACTTATTGGCGAACCAGGCTTCGACAACCCTTTCTACTCGTTCCTCTCCCCCCCCCCCCTCCCTGTTCCCCTCCACATAGAACGATACCCTTTCTCTCTTCGGTCGCGGCATCGGCAAAGAATAAAGCCGGCTGCAGACGGTCGACACTCTGTTTCTTTAATTGCGTTAATAAATAAAGGACAGTCTCGGCGAACCGAGACCGAGGCAGATACTAGACGGGAAAGGAGAGAGGGGCCGCAAACGGTCCCACGAGGTCCTCAGCCGTATCCTTGTCTATCTCGAAGATTAAAGGATCATACTTGTGATGGCAATAGACGACAAACAGTACTTTTCAATTAGCTTCTCAATTATACTTTTCGACAATGCACGCGCGTGACATTTCGCGTATCTGTTAAACTAACGGCGAGTAATTCTTAAAGATTCTACACTCAATTTGGACAAGGCGTCTCTGTGATTCCAAACCAAAACCATTAAAAAATGTTCCTCGATGTTGCAATAAAATTTTGTTTGTTAATTTTAAGAGAAGCTCGATAGAATTTTTAACGCACGGCATTTCTCGTCTACTTTCGTATTTGTTTTAAGCAACTAACGTAATATCAAGGCGAAATTTCTTAAAGATTCTACATTCAATTTGAACAAGGCGTTTCTGTGATTCCAAACTAAAACAAAAAAAAATAATGTTCCTCGATGTTGCAATAAAATTTTGTTTGTTAATTTTAAAAGAAGCTCGATAGAATTTTTAATGTACGGCATTTCTCGTCTACTTTCACATTTGTTTCGAGCGAATATCGTAATATCGAGGAGAAAAGATGTACCTGTTGGTTGAGATACAGAGTATCCCGATTGCCGCTACTCGTACATACTTAACGGAAATTCATCGGCCAACAAGTAGGAATCAATTTTAATTTATAGCTCATTTGTAGATGCTTCCAACTCGCGCTATTAATTAATCGCACGGTGTTATTGCCACACTATCGGGAGTCGTAACTCAACGCGTTATGACTCGCCCATTTATGTAAGACCCGGTATTTCGACGTTGATTTACCGGTTAGGCCACCGTCGTCGTAAAACGTCGTTCTCGTGTCAAAATCTATATAATAAAAGAACGCCTGCTCGTCCATTTGTCTGCGACAATCCATAAAAATGCGAGGTATCGCGACAGCGGGTCGGGGAATTTCTCTAATAAAAAATTACTACGAATATACAATTAGTCTCTTTTAACGGTAATGTAAGGATAAATCGTTATTGCACACTAAGTTAATAATACAGTTTTCCATATTGTAACATCTATAAATTATTACGATACTGTTTTCACCATCATTATCATATGTGATTGCGTGACATATTAATTACTTGTCACTTTGTGCAACTAATTAATGCGAATATATATATGACAATAATGATTTGGCCGATTCCCTTTGACGAAGCTTTATTAAAATATATTCGGTGTCGTTCCCACGGATTTCGGAGGGCTTCGCTAAACGGGCAGGCAGAATCCCACGGGATGAAATCGGCGGAAGGCAGAAGGGTACCGCTCGGTTGTTTTACAAGCGGCCACTTCGAAGCCAGAAGCTTGTCGTGTATCCTCCCGCAATCCTCTCGCGCGGTCCTCGCTCACGTTGGATTCCTCTCTTCTTTTGCCTTCTTTTTTTTTTTTCTTAATCCATCCTCGGCCAATCGGAACGCGCGTCCGAAGGTTGTGGACCAACGCGAGGTCGACCGCGCCGGTCCACGATTTATGCCCTCTAATTCCCTCCCCGCGCTCGCGCTCGCGCGATTTCATCTCCGGCTAAGTCGCTTCGATTATCTGCTAGGAGAGGCATACCGGCTGCTAATTTACTCCGCCGTTACAAACTACGATGATTTAGCCGGCCAGCGACGTTATTTATTTCCCTCTAGTTAGGAGTGGTTTCTGGTGGAAGCCGCCTGGAACTCGTTTTCCGGGGGAGAGAACGTCTTCTCCCCGCGGAGAAAGAAACAACGAGTTATCGGTGGTATTCATCACTTAGGGATCATCGGCTCGGTACCAGTATTTATATTTATGGCGCCGTCTCGCTTAAAGCTCGTTGTTTTTCTTTTTAACGATGTACGGCTCACGCTTCTAAACGGGAGAAATAAGAATGGCGCGATATTTAGCAGGAGAGAATAGAATGTTCTCCGATCAGATTCCGACGGGGAGGCGCCGAGAGACGCACGCGCTCGGGAAGGGTTACATAAACAACCGGTAGGGCCCTCCGATCGCTGTCCTCCCCGATATTTTCTGGGGGTCGAGATAAGAATCTCAGCGGAAAATCAAAAAGGGCGACCTCCCGCTCTCCCGTTTCTCTTCGTCTCTCATTTCCTTGACAATTTCTAAATGCGCGTTTTCTCGCGCGAGCCATTGAAAGCACCGCCGCTGTAAAACTGTTTTTTTCTTTTTTATTGCAGAAAATATCTCCCCCATGTCCATGAGGAACTTTCCCCCTTCCTTTTGGAATAGTCAGCATCCCAGTGATGTCTACGAGTACCCAACGGATCCGTGGCATCCGCATTACCCGCAGTACCATCACAGGTCAGTGCTACCGATCGCTGTTGTTCTCTATCTATTTTTTCTATCTCTCCCCTCTCTCTCTCTCTCTCTCGCTCTGTCTATCTATCTCTTCTCCGTTTTACATAAATGGCATAGCTTCCTTCTTTCCCCCGTTCCTTAATAGACATTCTCTACAATGTTGCGCGACGGAATATCGGCGCCGTGTCCACGTCCCATTGATTCTTGATCGCGCGTATCGAGTAATTGCGTGTAACTCCAGCATCTCGTCACACCGCGGAGACGTAAAACCGGGACCACGTGCTGGGAATTTTTGCGGCGAGCGCGCCATTAAATGCTACATAGCTTGTTAATTAGTGAGACGAGAATTTTCTAAACGCGATCTTTAGCCCGCTGAATTACCTATTCAATAACTTTCATCGTTAATTTTTGCTCTCTCTCTCTCTCTCGCTCTCTCATAATTGCATACTGATTCGTATTCCGTTCTACATTCTCACAAAGTTGCGCGACAACGTCGCTAAGGTCAGTGTGGTCACCAAGGGGATAACCACTTGGTGTAATCGTGGGACAGTGTCTCCGAAATCATTATGAAATCCTTATGAAATCTCCGTGTAATCGTTTTGTCTTGATTTTCAAGTTTCTTCCAAAATATATATCATAGTTGACGCTTATAAGCGCGTATTCTTTCCAAAATAAGGCTGAAGTAGTTGCTATTAGAACAACAGCGAGTTGAAACGTTGATGCACCTTTGCGCGCAAATTCGGACCGATAAACAGTAAATACAGATACAAAATTACTTTTCGTTAAGACCGCGGTTAGAGTAGTGGGAAAAGTGGGAAGCAAGGAAACACGTGACCGAATACTGGAATCTTAACTGAAATCACCTCTACAAGCAAATACCTCTTAGTAAAAGAAGAAAAATATATTTTGAGGAAATCTAACAGCTTTTTGAGGTTTAACAACGTTACATATTTTTAAACGTGCATATAAGAAAATTATTTGTAATCAGATGAAATCGTATGAAATCAAACGAAATCGTGTAATCAGTGGGACATTTTAGCTAGCGGTTACTCCCTTGGTGGTCACCATATGGAGTGAAATTCAATACTCGGATAGACTACATTGTACGAACAACCTGTGAAAAAGGAGGAAAAATATGCGCTACATATGGGAACGGAGCGAAAGACCGGGAATTAAAACAAAAGAGGGGGGAAAAAAAGCACTTTCCGATACTTTGCATCGTATCTCTACCGCAGTGACAGATTTGTAATTTATAGAAGTGGCCGAATCAGTGTTAAAGATCTCGGCGTTACCTGCCCCCGACAGTTTTCAGTGTTTCTTACACGCCCCAGCTCTTCGTTTTCGCCTTTTAAAGGCGATTTTAAACCACGTCGCTGCTCCTCTTCCGCTCCTTTCTTTGGTCTCTCCCCTTAAGATTGGCATCAGGTACTGATGACACGTATTATTTTATGCCTCATTGATCGCGACACACTCAAGGCGATTATGTCGACACACGCCAGGCACCGCGATGCTATTTTCATGTGTTGATTTGGCGCGATGCATCTCGGCGTGTCTCTGCCAAAAAGCCGCGTGTCCGTAATTAATCTTATTCATATCCGATCCGAAAATTATGCTGCATTTCGCAGCCGTTCCCTTTTTTTTTCTATTTCCTTCGCAGTCCTCACGTCGTAAATTTCCCCCGTGCTTTCTCTCTCCAGAGCCGTGCACGAGTACCACCACCACAATATGGCAGCGGCGGCGAGTTACAGTGGCCTTCTGCTGGGTGGTGCACGCGGCCTCGGCCACCACACGTCTCACCACGCGGCGCATCACGCGCACGCCGCGGCGTCCTACAAGGAGTGGACGTCGGCGACGCCGTCGCAATCCCTCGTCGATGCCTCCTCGGCGCCGCCCTATCCTCACGGCCACTACGCACCCCTCTCCGGTAAGTAAGTAGACTTTTCCATGTTTGGTTTCACCAACGGCGAATGGGCATCGTGGATAGAGCCTGGTCCAGGAGAACGCGCGTAGAACATCCAATTGTGGGACGCTCACGATGTACTCACCCCTTTGAGACTCGCTCGGGGGAGAAGATGCTGCCCGTTTAATAAATTTGCGGTCGCGTTCGTCGTTGGCGAAGCTGATTATCGCGAGATTATCGTACTTTCTCTTTTAGTTTTTTCTTTTTTTAAGAGCGAGAAGCCTCGGGTCTTTGATACAATTTAAGGGAGAGACTTTTGAATCGAGTACTTGCGCTCGGATGCCTGATATTTGTTCCTGATTTATCACGCCGCCGCGCGGTCCCCGTCGCTTCATCTGATATACTCGCGTACGAATCGTCGGCATATCGACGGTGTATCAAAGATCCTGCCGTGTCCTGGCTGTGTCGAGCGACAACAGGATGCAGCTTCGCTCGGCTCAGCGGAATGGCGCGCAGGTAGCGCAAGAAAGATCGGTCGGTCCTTCAGATGCTCGCAATTAATAAGGGCTTAATGGGAGCCGCGATCCATACGGCGTCCTCCTTCGGTTCGGCGTTTACCCACCAAAATCGTCCGCAGGACAAAAAGCCGCGGACGCGTCCGCAAAACATCTCGCTCTCGCCGCCGCCAGGATCCCCCGTCGCTCGTGTCCTCGTTCCTTAAACGCGCCGCTATCCTGTCGGTGAATTATGCGAGGCAGAAAAATAGCGTTAAATTATGCGGCATAGAAAAATGGCATTTCGGTCCATCTCCGATCTAGTTTTTTTTTTTTTAGTTTTGTCTGCGAGGAAAAGCCGCCGAGGAATTTGCAGGTCTTCGCATGCGGAATACAGATTTAATGCGGCATTAAGGTGATTCGCTGTCGCAAGTATTGATCCTCTGAAAACGGATCGGTAATTACAACCGTGGATCGTTCAAATTCCAATCTCCATAAAAATCAATCGGTAGATTATCGCTCGTAAACAGCAAATAGTCACTGACTCACACAGTTATGAGTGTACCACTGAAAATCGCAGTGGTATACTTACAACTGTAAATCAGTGACTATTCACTATTCTCAGTGATAATCCACTGATCGACTTTTAGAGAGATGGTAACAACTGAAGGTCAGGTGATTTGTCTGGAAAAACCGTAGACATAGTAAATATAGACTAAGCGTCCCATTGAATAAGCTGAAGCTAATTGTGAAAAGAGAGAGAGAGAGAGAGAGAGAGAGAGAGAGAGAAAAAATTTAAGAAGACTTCCTTTCTTTGTCTTACACCATCGTAAAAGAAAAGAATCGTGCCTGCGCAGTGCTACACAGGCGTGATTCTCCCTTGTCACGATGGCGAGACAGAGAAAGAAAGTCTTTTTAAATCTTCACAAGCTTCAGCTTATTCAATGGGACGCTCGGTCTATTATATTTACTGTGTCTATGAAAAGAAACATACGTGTAACATGGCCATTCGCACAAACGTGAAATTTCGTTTTCTGCATATCCGAAATGGGGAGGCGGGAGTTTTTCCGTTTTGATTCCTTATTCTGCCGAGCCGAATCGAATAATTTACTCGCCGGTAAAAGCGACAGAATCCGACTGCGCGCAGTTGTGCACCCCATGTGATGCAGCTGCAGTAAGCCGTGAAAAACCACGCCCATCGTGATTACAGAGACCACTCCCATCTGTCTGCACCCTGATGCAGCTTACACGCCTTCCCCTCACTCTCTCGTGCAGTCGCACGATTTCGCATATGGTCTTCGGAATTTTCTGAGATACGCTATTCCGCGAATGACGTGTCGGAATGCTCGTTACTTTTATTTTTATAACTTTGTTGCTACCTCTGCCCTCTCTCGTCGGGCCTCGTGCCTCCAATCGGCATGTAGATTTATATCTAAATCGCGTATACATATCGCGTCTAAATATACCACCCATTCGCCATTCCATTGATTTTACGCTCTACCGTTTTCGGATTTCGCGATCCCTTCGAATTTTCATCCTCTCAACTTCCCGATTCAATTTTACATTCCCCGAACTTATAATGAAATCCGGAAGTGCACGCTATCTGTGCACTTTCGCGCAAATTCTTAGGTCGTCCGAATCCCATCTAACTTCCACGGCTGCTAAGATCCTAGGCTGCCTGAATTCCGTTTCCCTTAGACGAAAGGCATGGCTGCCAAGCGCGGAAGCAGTGACATCCATCCCAAGAGGGGAGAGGAGGTTTAGTATCGATTTTGTACCCTCACTTTGCTATACGCCGGGACCAGGCATCGTGCCGCAAAATGAATCCCAGCCCTCTGCCATCCCTCTTACAGGTCCCTTTCATTCGACCAACGGAACCTCTGAAATAAAAGCAAGTACTGCGGATCTAACATTTTTCGTTTGTAAAAGCAAACAATTACGTACGCGAGTCAGAAGGAAATTTAGAAGAGGAACTGTACTTTGTAAGTCAAGAGAATAAACACCTTTTACCAAGTTCTCTTTCTGTCGTTTGCGCATTGATATTTACAAGTTAAATTCCAGCTGTTGGATTTTTAGAACTAACTTGCGAAGAAATGAAATTTTAACGAAATTTTATTGACAAGCGTGAACCGTAATCGTCACTAATTTACTAAAACGAACTCACGAGTGTTAAGAACTTGACAGAAACTCGCGTTCTAATCAAGGGACTCGCGAAAGAGTAATAGAGGGTGAAACGAGTGCCGCGCCGGCTTGATCCAGCAGGGGGTGAATTGGTGTGCGCAAAGTCTCGGAGGTATCTTTAAATTTAAGTGCCGCCATTACGGCGCTCGTCTCGGCAAACCGATTAGGTTCGCTGTCTGCGCGATGGCCGCCGCGCTCGGTAATTATATAATTGCGCGAAATTAACTCGAACCGCATAAATTGGCTGCTGTTTACGCAGTGATTAAGAGAAATAAATCGCAATTACCGGATGACGCGTCCGCGTCTTAACATGGCGATGCCTTCGCACACGTGCATCGTGCCGCTCTTATTTTGCTGCTTTCCGTGGGAAGCTGTCGCGTTAGCTTCATCATTGGAGAACGATCGACTTTGTCGATATCACGAAACGAGTTACTTGAATCGTTCTCGAAAACAACTTCAGTTGAAAACGTCTTAAAAAGTCTTTCTAAAATAGACTATTTGCATTGTTTTTTTACATTAATTTGTAGTTTCAGCGTTGATTGAAAATTTACGTTGATAAAGAATACCGTTTATTTATTACATGAAATCTAAATACATATGAAGAAAAATCCACGCCTAGAAAATTTAAGGGAAAGCTACATACTGTATTTACAGAATTTAGAACACATTTGCGGCGTGTAAAATAATAAATTGTGAGACTTTTAGAAAGGAATTAATTTACTTTCAGAAAATAAATGGCAAATTATGCCGCGGACAATTATTTATTCTTCTACACGCGCAAATCTGCGATCTTTGAAGGTTTATTTTAAATAAATTAGCTCAATTTCTCCAAAAGATAAATCGCCCTTCGGATAAGAATGGCGTTGAACATGTGTTGGTACTGATTAGTTTCAGAACATGCGATAAAGAAATGAATTATTTATTCTTGATACAGACACGCGTACGGTTTTAATTTGTGGTCTGGTTTTAGACAAACAGACTCAACGTTCTTATCGTTCTGATAAATTAACTACGTTTGGAATGCAGCGAACCCAAGGCAGGATCTAAAGACACTATCGTTTCAATCATTTACAATAGCAACTAAGATAACAGCTATTGTAAGGTATACAAGTTTAAAAGATATCATATATTTACCAAAGGAGACCAGGGATTGTATGATCTCATTCAGGCAGTTTAAAGTGATTTTTATGAGTCAGGAAAATTACGTGAGTTGTATCATCTGTCGAAACTTGGCATAGAATTTAAAATAAACAAATACCCAGGAACAAATGTATATATCTAATCATATCTGAGTATCTCTAACTCAAATACGAGCAGATATGTATGTTGTCCCTAGTCCATCGATATGCAACGTAAATATGAGTTAGATAACACCAATTAAATAGCGTTTCCGATGGTTAATCTTTCCGATTACGTTTTCCGATTAAATTATGGATATATCCGATGAAACTTATCCGGCGAAAGTGGATTGCAAAACCCGATCATATTTTTCATCGGACATACAATTTAATCGGGTGTTCCATTTGTTATTATGTAATTGGGTTATGCGATTATATTTAATTGGACATTTTTCTCAGTGTGCCAATTAACGTCGGATTTAAAGGAAGAATCGCGGGAACACTAAGAAACCATTATGAAAAGTCCAGACTTCAATCAA
Organism: Vollenhovia emeryi; assembly: GCF_000949405.1. Lineage (NCBI taxonomy): Eukaryota > Metazoa > Arthropoda > Insecta > Hymenoptera > Formicidae > Vollenhovia > Vollenhovia emeryi. The sequence continues at coordinate 1,290,313 of NW_011967220.1, forward strand.
GTTAGAGTCCAGGAAACTCGTAAAGTTGAACTTGGGATACAAAATTCTATTCATATACGTATAAAAATAAATAAATTTCTTTCGTGTTCAGGACATTCTTCATAGAATGTTCTAGCGCGGCTTAATCCATCGGTACTCCTGAACGCTTTCTGGCACGCGCCTCGAAAATGGCGTCGTACAATGACGTCATGTAATTCACCGTTGCACGAGAAGAAGGGAAAGAGAGACTCGGGCCAGCCGGGGATGGCCAGTCATCCTCGATTGGTCAGCCTGCGAACGGAGGGAGTGGTCGAGCGGTTGCTGGTTATATCGATCTCTCGAAACTCAGCTTGCTTCTCCGCGAACGAAGCGAACCAGACAGGTCGCCGCATTGGCGAACACGCGAGATTCACCGTGTCCTCTTCGTCCTTTTACCCGTCTTTTATCCTTTTTTTAATCCTTCAGTCGAAAATCTTGGAATCTCTTGGAAAATCTTCTCGACATTTTGCATCTTCATATATTTTCCGTAGGAAGAATGTACGAAGGATATGAACTACAGATGCCAAAGTATCACTGAAGCTTATTATTTTACACATACGAGGGATGTTAAAATTTTGCACTTTAATATTCTACTTTAAGATAAGAAAGTGTAAGATTCTCACGCTTCATAATCGCCTATTTTTATAAAAGTCTAGGTGCCCCCGCCATTTATCGTTTTCTCGACCGTGCCCTTCTTGCCCTTTGATCCCCTTGCGTCTCACGTTGCACCGAACGCAAAACGAAGACGATCACCTTTCCGCCTGCGACCGCCTGAAAAATCCGCTCGACGTTGAGAAACAAGGGCATCGAGATTAAATTAAATCGAACACCCTCGCTCGGCAAAAAGTGAGGATTCGACCCTTGCTCTATCCCTTCACCGGCGAGGGATGCGCGCAAGGGACGAGCATTGTGATGACCCTTATCAATGGAGGGAAGGGTCAGACCCCTCGCCGTCTGGAATCCAATATACTTGAACTCGTTGTAAGCCTGGTCGGCCTGCGCCCCTCTCGAACTCGTATGCACCGATGAGCGACTATTAATTACAAATTAAACCTCCCAAATCTCCGGGATCACCGGCGTGTGCCGGGCGCAATATTGCACACTGCCTGTTGAAGCTGCCTCCTTTCTCCCCTAGATCAGCTCTAGATGAGAATAAAAGTCTAGCCGCTTGTATAGTAAAGACAAAAGACCTGTTCGACACCTTCGGTTCCAAGATCTTTAAGTTCAAAACAAATTTCGCATTCCTCTCGTTCTAACGAAGTCAAAAGAGATTATTGTATTATCACGCGAATAGAAATATGTGTAAGTACATTAATTATGAAATTTTAGCGACGACGCCGTACATTTTTCACGAGAAAGAAAGAAAGAGAGAGAAGACCTGGTGGTGCAGTCATATTTAATGGTAAAATTAATATTTCGGGCACATTCGGTCGTTAAAATTTCACCCCGGGAATTAGATACGCGTGCCACATCCCCCGGATCCTGCGGCAAACACAGAGGGTGACTCCGTGGTAATATGGCAAACATCGGGCAATATTGTTCGGGTTATTCGACACACCATTCACCGAACCGCCCTTCGCCTCGCCATTTTCCTGGCATCCCGGACTACATCGGTTTCGCATACGTACGGCGAAAACGTGCATACACACGGCTCGCATAAATCGTCCTAGCCGGTGACACTTATGGCGCATTACTCGGCATCCGTGCGGTGTCTCGCGGGTCGTATTGAATTAGAATGTCCTCCCACGACGATTATACGCCGGCGTTCCTGTTCAGGATTGCTGTGTGAAGGATTAACGACGTCGCGAGGATCACCACGATGACCACGCTGGATTATCGCGTTTACTCAATGAGTTTCTATCATCAGTAAAGTAATTGCGAGATAGCGCTACGATTTTGAGAGAAATTTGATTCGCTCAGAACGTCGTGGCACTTAGTTTCAGTTCCATCAAATCATTTTATTAATATTGATTTACCAATTAGTGATTTTTCCAATTGATTTACTGCTTAGTATACGTATGTACATAATAATTTACTAAGAAATAATAGTAACCTTTACTAGTAAATCGTATATTTCCGAGTACGCGACAAGACAATAAACATTAATTTATACCAGTTAGCTCAATCAACTTTTGCATAGACTTCGGTACAAAGGTGGCATTTCGCGGAGGAGTCGCGCGCCGCGTTTATCGTACTCTTAAGAAATGCAGAACGAGATGTTTCCGTTTGAAACCTCAAGCGCACACAGATCAGCGAATACGGAGTCACGGACGGACGCACCTGTTATGAATGTTCCAACATTCAATATCGCGATATCAAAGAGCACTGCGAGATCCCGCACGAAGGAATTCCCTTTAGTCCTACCGACAAAGAAAGTGAGGCATACAAACTCCAAGGAAACGAACGAAACGAAACGTTCTGTTGGAAATTGCCAAGAATTTCTCCGCTACGTGACGCTTACTAAAATTTCAATCGCGCAGAGTAACATTTTAAATAAACTAATGGAGCCAAGGTCATGATCAGCAGCAATTTCATCAAAAAAAGTAACAATATAATTTCCTACACCTTCACCTTTCATACCTTTTTAGACAAAGCTACGTTTAATGCATCATATGATTAATCGAATTCCTAGTAGCACAGTGCATTGGCTAAACCATAGACATAGTAAACAGAGACTGAGCGTCCTATTGAATAAGCTGAAGTTTGTGAAGAGAGAGAGAGAGAGAGAGAGAGAGAGAGA